>NC_086240.1:37310156-37622656 GCF_036321145.2 Pelmatolapia mariae
CACCAAAATCTCCGGCGTCTGACGTCAGTTACAACATGAGTCGCTTACCTTGTCCGTCACTTCCGTCACTTACCCCACTTACCCGTCCTCCTCCAAACCCCAAACATTTCAAATGTCAAATAATTGCTTCATGTTTGCCTTTTTTGAGTGTACCCTCTATTCTGCAAGACATAACCTGTCTGAGTTTAAGTATTTACATTAAAAAAAAGAAGTCAAGGATTTTAATTTAACTAAAAACAAACAAATATACAAAAAAAAAATTCACGGTTCCAGTGGTCATGTCCTCTTTTTAAAAGTATGACTACATATGTTTTTCTCATTGAAACATAACATTAATTAAAAACAGATATTAAAACCAACAACACAACATAAAACTTAGCAGAACAGACAATCACTCAGTCAAAAGTCACAAAGATATTGCGCCGTGTGCCAGTGCAACACTTTACTCTAAACCAGGGGTCGGCAACCCTAGGCACGCGTGCCACAGTTGGCACGCGAAGGGTTAACTGATGGCACGCACAACCATAGCTGGACTGGCCATCGGGCATTTGCTCGGTGGCCCGATGATTTTTTTTTTGTAACGGTTTAAACAATGAAAGGTGGTGGATTGGCCAGATGCTGGCCAGTGTGTAAAAATAACTCAGTTGTTTGGTGGTGGCTGTGGCGGAGCTTCCACAGATTCAGTAACATTAACAAGTGGTGGAGGCCAGCAGGTGGATGAGGGAGAGGGGAGGCAGGAGGAGGAGAGACCCGAGGCAGCCGCCGGTACGGTGTACATTTTAGGACATCGTCAGGTCTCAGGAAAAAAGTTGTCAGGTATCAGTCTCACACGAAAAATTGTCAGGTCTCAGGAAAAAAGTTGTCAGGTATCAGTCTCACACGAAAAATTGTCAGGTCTCAGAATCACACGAAAAAAATGTCAGGTCTCAGACTCAGATGGAAAAATGTCAGGTATCAGACTCACACGAAAAAATGTCAGGTCTCAGACTCACACGGAAAAATGTCAGGTCTCAGACTCACACGAAAAAATGTCAGGTATCAGACTCACACGAAAAATTGTCAGGTCTCAGAATCACACGGAAAAATGTCAGGTCTCAGAATCACACGAAAAATTGTCAGGTCTAAGAATCACACGAAAAATTGTCAGGTCTCAGAATCACACGAAAAAATGTCAGGTCTCAGAATCACACGAAAAAATGTCAGGTCTCAGACTCACACGAAAAATTGTCAGGTCTCAGAATCACACGAAAAAATGTCAGGTCTCAGAATCACACGAAAAATTGTCAGGTCTCAGAATCACACGAAAAAATGTCAGGTATCAGGCTCACACGAAAAATTGTCAGGTCTCAGACTCACATGAAAAAATGTCAGGACTCAGACGGAAAAATGTCAGGTCTCAGAAAATCTTCCTGCAGGTGGGGCTGTTGTCATGTCCCATCCGAATTGATTTCCAAATACGTCATCAACGTGTGACAGTGGGAGAGCGCAAGGTCATTGACCTAACCGGAGTTTTACCGCGGTCCAGGCTCCTAACGACACAAGGTAAGTTTAACTTTTTCTCCCTTTTGTTCATATTTTTGCCACAGTTGTGTGATATTAAGTTGCGGTTATGTTGTGAAAGTTACATATCAAAGAAGGAAATCTAGTTTTGTACGAAACCAAATCAGCACTATTCTTGTCTGGCCAATTCGTTCTAGCTAGCGACAGTGGTGGTGAAACGTGATTTAAATTTAAACTGTTTAGTAATTGTTTTGTATACGTTTCAGCAAATGGACAAGCTGAAAGCCTACGAGCAGCTGAAAAAAGACCTTGAAAATGGTAAATTATTAAATGTTTTTGTAATGCTTGCAATTTCCTTTTTTAACTGCCAAGAACCCTGACAATATCGTGCTTTAATGGTTTAACATTGTTTGGTATTCCTATTTACTTCTCTTAATTAATATGCATGTTAAAAGACGTATATAGTTATTACTTTGTGATATTGTCGGAGTGCCCTATTTAAAAAAAAACTGACAAAAGATAGATTTCTCACAAAATTAAAAGACTTTATTGCAATTTAAAAGTTAGATACTCATGTAGGATTTGGCTCCTACAGTCTAGCTATAACTCCTTACTTTCTAAAATTTTATTTGAAGGTGAGATTACCCAAAAAGGCTTTGATAACAACGTAAAAAAGCTTCTGACAGCAGAAAAATCAGGTAGGTTTTGATACTTTTGAACAACATGTAAAATAATCTCCTTTATATAACATGATATGCTTAGCAGGTTATGATTGACTAACCACTTTATTTATAGATGCAATACATTTTGAAAGCAGATTAGTGTGCAGTAGTCTGTGATTGTAGTAGAATTCTATAAACCACATGTTTCACATCACTGCCCTATTTATATTGCAGATGACACTCCTTCAACAAGTGGCAATGAATTTCTCAGTAAGAAAACCCCAATTATTTTGCTTTAAGATCAGTTGTAATATAGAACTTTCTGCGGATCAGTTTGATTAACTTTCAACTTCATCCATTACAGGTGCAGGAGAGGCCTTTGGTAAAGCCAAGAAACTACTACAGCCTCAAGTAAAGAAAAGGCAATTTCCATTGAATGATAAACGTTTGGACCATGGCAAATCATTATTGAAGGTTAGTTAAAAAGTGAAGCTATGTGTATGACTATCAGCAATATATTAAAAATTAACTTTCTAAAAAGGCATATTTTTTCACAAACTTTGCTTTTTCTCCTTGATGCTAGGTCAGAATGGCTCCCATGGAGTGGAAACCAAGAACTCTTAGAAAGTGTGGACGGTACCAGAAGTTAATAATGGACGAAGCTCCACCTCGACTCATCCTGCAAGGCCATGAAACCTATGATGATTTAATTACCATAGCCAAAGAACGCTTCTGGCCAGAGCGTACTGAGGGGAGTGAGTTCACTCTTTGCCATTCTGACGGGACCAGGTGGAGTAAGGAGGATTTCCACAAAGAATACAGAACTGTTTCTGATATTACACATCTGTGGAAAAGAACACTATACATCGGGCGAAGACAACTGGGTAATAAAGTGATCAATATTGCTATTAACTACTGTCTAGCACTCGATTTTGTATGGTATGAAATAATTTTACTTTTTGTACAGAGGTCGTGTGTTTGGATGATCAAAGTTCCATCTCAGGTGTGTGCCTGCCCAAACCAAATTGAATATTTTTGATGTTATGATTGAACATGGTACACGGACTATGGTGGGCATTCAGACATATTGCAATTAATGTGTTATTTTACAGATGAAGACCCTGTAACTAAAGTGGGTGGTGATGAAAGTTGCAGTTTAGGTGAATGCCTGGACATCTAACTAAATCATTAAAATTGACTTCTTATTTTGTTTGCATTACTTTTCCAATCTTTACACACTTGTTTACTATGCTTGGTCATTGCACAGTTGTAATATGCATCTTATTCTGCAGATGAACTTCCTGAAACCCTCATAGGACAAAATGTTGCAGAACAGGTAAAACCATGGCTTCTTTTTGAACAGACCAATTAATTTCTTATCATTGTCATAAATGTGGATATTTTCACAGTGCACCCTGCAAAAAGTATATCTTGGCTGAATGTGTTCATAGGATTTCCATCCAGAAACATCCAGCTCAGGTGAATTTGAAACAGGGAGAGTCAGAAAGAAAAGCCAGTCCAAGCAAAGGAAGGAGGAAAATGTAGGGTCATCTCTAGGTCCAGGTGGAGCAGTGAGCCAAGACATGTTACCACATGCAGTTATTGAGGCAAAAGAAGCTATGGAGGGAGCTGAAGAGCTATCTGAAGGTGCTGGAAATAGTGGGCTTTTGATAGATTTTGCAGAGTCTTTCAACACAACTCCAAAATCGCCATCATGTAAGCATTATTTCCCATTTAGGGCTAACATCATATCATCAGACAAAATTGTAAATAAAGGTTTTCATTCTTCACTATTTGGTACTCAAGTTCCTGGAGTAAACCTAGATATTACTGATCCAGCAGTTAATAGAAGAATGTTTAGCAGTAGCTGTATGTTAATGTATGTTACTTTGTGTTTTTTATCCCCAAGTGTATCTTCCACGTGTTCCATATGTGGAAGAGGCTTTAATTACATACAGCGAGGACAATCTACTGGGAGAAGGGACATTTGGCAAGGTATATAGAGGTTCTTTTCATGGTACTCCAGTAGCTGTTAAAAGGATCATGTGTGGCCAACAAGGGATGGAGGACAGCGACATTCATCATGAGATAAATGTTTCACTGTAAGAACTTTGACACACTTTTTTTTGTTTCATTTTCAAAATCGATTGTTCCTCAAGCTGTAATGCCTCTATTTTGTTTTTTTTATTCGGACATGTTTCTGTTTTATTAGGAGACTGTCTCACCCCAACATCGTCAGACTCATGGCAGTTGCCCGCACTGAGTCCTGCTTTTTGTTGGCAGCTGAATACATTCATGGCGCAACCCTGCAGCAAGTGCTTCACACAGACAGCTGCTTGGTGAAGGTACCAATACTCATAATTTTATATTTAATACATTTTATGAATAATCTTAATACCATCATATTAAAAAAGAACTTCTTATTGCTGGCATTTGTTTAAATATGTACTTGAAACCATCTTTGCGTACAACATATAAAAAGACTGATTAATTTTTTTTTCTCTCATGTTTTCAACCATTTAGAATTACAAAAATGATCTTTAATTGCCAAATGCCAGAAAAGTATGAACTTAGTAAAATAATAATCTTAACTTTTTAATAATAAGCTTCTTTACTATTTTGGTAGAATTGCTTTTTTTTACTTGGATGAGTTCAGACATTTTAGGTTTTCTTCTACAATATTCTTACAATATTTTTCAGGGATTTTGGTCCAGTCCTCCAGACAGGACTGGTGTAACTGAGTCAGATTTGTTGGCCACCTTGCTCACACACACCATTCACCTCTGCTTACAGTTTTACAAGAGGACTGCAATCAGGGATTTTTGATGGTCACTTCCAAACATTGACTTTGTTGGTCTTAGGTCCCATTGTAATTTATTAGGGCCCGAGCACTGAGAGTGCGAAGGCCCTATTGTATCTGCTCCGTTTCTTCTTCTTATTGTGTGGATGCTGTTAAGCATCCACACTATTGAGTTCCTGTTTCTCTTTATTCTTTATTATTGTGTGGATGCCCTCAAGGGCTTCCACACTATTGAGTTCCTGTTTCTCTTTATTCTTTATTCCACTATTTGTGTGGATGCCCTAAAGGGCTTCCACACTATTGAGTTCCTGTTTCTCTTTATTCTTTATTATTCTGGTTGCTTCCGTACGTTTTTCGGCACTTAACTACTCCTTCAGTTTTCAGCCGATTTTCTCAGTTCAAACTCTAAACTGTTCTGCTCTTTCTGCTAATTCCAGCTATGACTTTTGGTGTTTATTACTATTATACTTTTTAAAATATTACACTTTTTTCCTTTAATTTGTCCCATTGAAATGAATGGAAAACTTCCACAATTCTGCTAAAACTTGCTTGGTTTTGAAACTTGACTGCTTCCTCATACTTTCACCTAGAAACTCCATTCAAACTTTAAAATGTTCTCAGATTATTGGGCTATTCCTGTGTGATTCAGCTTTTTCAGATCTTCTACCGTTTTAATCTTATCTCTCTTTAAGTTTTCAGTTCTAAAATTGTGATTTTTCAGAAAATACATGCGTTGCTATGGTTGCTATGCAATTAACTCAGAGTGTGTGCTGGTCTGTTCTGAATTTTCTCTTCATGTCCGAACAACTTCTTGCTACTCGCTCAATTTCCACTCAACCCCCACAAATTATACATCAAAATGTAGGTATTTTTGCTGGCTTTCAGACAATGTCACTATCTTTATTGTGAGATTCACCGTTTTTTCGCAATTTGCCTCGAAGTGACACATAGTCTGGTTACTTCCCATTCAAAGTATATGGGGAGGTTTTGAAATTCAGAGCTGAAATTCTGTAACAGGAGGCATTTTCAAATCGTCACATCTAATGAACAAAGCAAAGTTAGGACATGAGGCTTGTGCCAATATATCTTCAGACACTGCTGACACTCACAGTGGAAGCAGTTTTTACATTCATCTTACCGTTGAGCCATAAATTACGTTTGTTTGAGGGGTGGAAATCTGTCCTCCTCTCAGTTCTCACACTCTGAAAATGAAGCCGTTTCTTCTCTCGTCATATCTCCGCGACAGAGGTACAAAGAGCTATGGAAATCGCAGTCAAAATACACCAAAGTCCGCTGATTCACCCAGTACAAGAATTATTCTGCTAGCCCTCCTAGTTTTTGAGTTACACGACGTTTTGTAACTCCAAAAACCGGCGTTTTTCGCCGCTCACCGCGATCTAATTCTGACTGCTCAAGTCTCTGTGTCTTAGACACCCGCCCCCTTTGTGACCAGACCTCATTTGGCTCAGAGGGTTGAGCCGCTGCTGTGGGACCCGGTGGCAGAGGTTCGAGTCCTACCTGTGACAGTTGTTACACATCTTCCCTGCTTGCATGCACTCTCCTTTCTTGACACTCTTCAGTGTACGCTTACACATGAAGCCATCTCCATCAAGCGCGTCTACACCTCTTTTTTAGCAGAAATCTGTCCTTCTCTCAGTCTTCAAACTCTGGAAATGAAGCCGTTCCTTCTCTCGTCATATCTCCGCGACGGAGGTACAAAGAGCTATGAAAATCGCAGTCAAAATGCACCAAAGTCCGCTGATTCACCCAGTACAAGAATTATGCTGCTAGCCCTCCTAGTTTTTGAGTTACATGACGTTTTGTAACTCCAAAAAACGGCGCTTTTTCGCCGCTCACCGCGATCTATTTTCTGACTGCCCAAATGTCTGTTTTTCAGCTGCCCGCCCCCTTGCCAGGTGGCGCAATTAGTAATGACACGGCTCTGCACCTCAAAGGTCGTGGGTTCAATCCCCCCTTGCTTCAACATTATTTTTTCATTACAAATTTGAACACTATCACAGACCTGTCATTTATATTGATCATTTATTACAATTCTGCAAAGTTTTATCATTTTAGCAGCTTTTCTAATATGGACCGAAATACATACAAGTACCCAGTCTAATGAAGCAGACAGAGGCAGTAGCTCTGATTGGTGAATTTCAGCAGAATCAGGTTGTTCTTTCATTTCATTTCTTTATTTATTTCACACATGGTTCATTGTGTTTCTTTTTCTACATACAGAACCTTCTGCCTCTTTTCAGCAGAAATTCTGCCTCTTTTCAGCAGAAATTCTGCTCATTCACCTCTTTCAGTGCAACGTTCTGCTTCTTTGCGTCTTTTCTGCAGAAATTCTGCTGATTCATCTCTTTTCTGCAAAATTTTCAGCCTTTTCACCTTTTTCAATGCTTTCATCTTTTTTAAATCATAGAGTTCAAATCAAAATATAGTATTTTTACCAAAGCATTGTATTTGTACGAAGTACAGTATTTCTGCCAAATCATAGAATTACTGCAATTTCATAGTATTTTGAGGCATCCCTTTTGTTATAGTATTACTTCTAAGCCATAGTATTTCTGCTTTGTCATAGTATTTGTACTGAAACATAGTATTTCTGCCAAATCATAGTATTACTGCTATTTCATATTATTTGAGTGAAATTACAGTGTTTCTGCAAAAACATTGTATTTCTGCTACTGTATTTCCGCTGTATTACGTAGTGGCAAAGTAGGAGGCTGACTGTTACTAAGTGCATCAGTGTACATAGGTCATCTCTTGTGTTGGAGTGCCCTCTTGTGGTGCCTTTTGGGTAGTGCCTTAGTGAACGTGAACACTGCACAATGGTATCAGACTGGTTTGTAGTGGAGGAATTTGTTGCCAGTTTCTTTCATCTTTAATCCGTATTCATGTTGTAATGTAGTAACTTTTGTTGCACAACTACCACAATATGGCAGAAATACTATGTTTTGGCACAAATACTTTGATTTGGTATACTTTAGCTTCTTCACCCTTTTTCAGCAAAGTTTTCATTTTTTTCACCCCTTTTCAGCACAAATTCCATGTTTTTTGGCTGTTTTCAGAAAAAAAACTCTTTTCAGCAGAAACTCTGCTGATTCACCTCTTTTTAGCACAACTTTCTGCTTCTTTGCCTCTTTTCTGCAGAAATTCTGCTGATTCACCTCTTTTCTGCAAAATTTACAGCCTTTTCACCTCTTATCAGCACAATTCTCAGCAGCTTCTGCTCATTTCAGCAGAACTGTCAGGCTGTCCACCTCTTCCTTGTGTAAATGAGTTTGGGTCAGTGAGATGAGTAGCTGCTCTGAGTCTGGCAGGGCCAGGTTCGAATCCTACTCAGGGTGAAATTTTTTTTTTTCACCACCATACAACTTTTTGCAACTTTTCTGCTTTTTCAGCAGACAGCTTCAGCGTTAAGGCATCCACACAGCATTTTCGCAGGAAATGCAAATTTTCTAGTTACTAGTTGCTTCCGTACACTTTTTGGCACTTAACTACTCCCTCAGTTTTCAGCCGATTTTCTCAGTTCAAACTCTAAACTGTTCTGCTCTTTCTGCTAATGCCGGCTATGACTTTTGGTGTTTATTACTATTATGCTTTTTAAAATATTACACTTTTTTTCCTTTTTTTTTATCCCATTGAAATGAATGGAAAACTTCCGCAATTCTGCTAAAACTTGCTGGTTTTTGAAACTTAACTACTTCCTCATACTTTCACCTAGAAACTCCATTCAAACTTTAAAATGTTCTCAGATTATTGGGCTATTCCTGTATGATTCAGCTTTTTCAGATCTTCTACCGTTTAAATTTTATACCTCTTTAAGTTTTCAGCTGCAAAATTGTGATTTTTCAGAAAATACATTCGTTGTTATGGTTGCTATGCAATTAACTCAGAGTGGACAGTGGAAATTTCTGAATTTTCTCTTCATGTCTGAACAACTTCTTGCTACTCACTCAATTTCCACTCAACCCCCACAAATTATACATCAAAACGTAGGTATTTTTGCTGGCTTTCAGAAATTGTCACTATTATTGCTGTGGGAGTTACAGAATTTTGGCAAATCTCCTCAGAGCAACACAAAGTCTGTAAAAGTCTCCATAGAGAGTCAATGGAGAGTTTGTTCAAAATCAGCGCTGGATTTCTGTAATGAGAGGCATTTTCAAATCGTCATATCTCCTTAATGAAACAAAGTTGAGACATGACGCTTGTGCCAATATATCTTCAGACACCCCTGATGCTCACAATTCAAGAATTTTCTTCTCACCTATTACCGTTTGGCCATGAATTACATTTGTTTGAGGGTAGGAAATTCATGGCTTGCTCAGATCTCTTCAGATTTCAAACTCTGGAAATGAGCAACTTTTTTCTCTCGTCAGATCTTTTTGATGGATTTCCACAGAGACCTGAAAATTCCCATGACTGTTCACCAAAGCCTGCTGTTTCTTACGGTGAAAGAATCATTTTGATGGTCCATATAGATTTAGAGTTACAAAACGTTGTTTGAGGGCAAGTCAAGGCAGTTTTGCTTTGCCTCTACTCAGTTACAGTGTATTACAAGTCATATATCTTCAATAATTTATATTTTATCTCTGAATTATGAAGACCTGCAGATTCCCCCATCTCTTCTGAACAAAACGGTGTCAGAATGAGTGTTCTAGCCCCTACGGTTAGGAAATTATGGCCATTTGTTCGAGGGGAGTCCTGAATGTGAGAAATACACTGAAGAAGACTCATACTTCTCTGTGTCTGTGTGTGTAAGGGCTGATTACAGCAGGTGCAGCCAATTTAGCTGACCTAGTTAGGCTCTGTGTATGTGTGTGTGTATCAATATTTCTCCCATGTTAAAGTATTACTCCTCCATAATATTATTACTTCTACTACATCTTAGTACTTCTGCTCAATCATAGTATTTCTGCTCAATCATAGTATTTCTGATAAATCATAGTATTTTTGAAAAATCATGGTGTCTGTGCCAAATCATGGTTTTGGGGCAAAACCATAATATTTATTTTATGTTATAGTATTACTACTAAGTGGAGGAATGTCTGTTATGTTATAGTACATTTGCTGAATACAGTATATCTGCCAAATCATAGTATTTATCCCAAATCATAGTATTTATGCAAAATTACTGAATTTCTGCTAAAAAGCAGAAATAGTACCTTTTAGCAGAAATTTCTGTCAAAAGATATTATTTATGTTAAAACATAGTATTTCTGCTAAATCAGAGTATTTGTGCCAAATCATAGTATTTGTACTAAGTCATAGTACTTGTGCCAAATCAAGGTATTTGTACCCAATCATAGTATTTCTGCCATATCATCGTATTTGTGCCAAATCATGGTATTTTTTTGCCAAATCATGGTATTTGTGCCAAATCATGTTATTTGTGCCCAATTAAAATTTCTGTTATGTTATAGTATTACTACTAAGTCGTAGACTTTCTGTTATGTTATATTATATCTGGTGATTATAGTATATGTGCCAAATCATAGCATTTATAGCAAATCATGGTATTTGTGCCCAAACATAGTATTTCTGCCAAATTGTAGTATTTGTGCAAAAACAAACTTACTAGTACTAAGGCATGGTATTTCTACCAAATCATAGTATTCCTTCAAAATCATAGTATTACTGCAATTTCATAGTATTTGAGCGAAATCATAGTATTCGTGCAAAAACATACTATGTCTGCAGAAATCAGATCATATCTGCTATGTTATAGTATTACTACTTAGACATAGTATTTCTACCAAATCATAGTATTCCTTCAAAATCATAGTATTACTTCAATTTCATAGTATTTGAGCGAAATCATAGTATTCGTGCAAAAACATACTATGTCTGCAGAAATCACATTATATCTGCTATGTTATAGTATTACTACTTAGGCATAGTATTTCTACCAAATCATAGTATTCCTTCAAAATCATAGTATTACTGCAATTTCATAGTATTTGAGCAAAATCGTAGTATTTGTGCAAAAACACACTATGTCTGCAAAATCACAGTATATCTGTTATGTTATAGTATTACTACTAAGGCATAGTATTTCTACCAAATCAACGTATTCCTTCAAAATCATAGTATTACTGCAATTTCATAGTATTTGAGCAAAATCGTAGTATTTGTGCAAAAACACACTATGTCTGCAAAATCACAGTATATCTGTTATGTTGTAGTATTACTACTAAGGCATAGTATTTCTACCAAATCATAGTATTCCTTCAAAATCATAGTATTACTGCAATTTCATAGTATTTGAGCGACATCGTAGTATTTGTGCAAAAACATACTATGTCTGCGAAATCACATTTTATCTGCTATGTTATAGTATTACTACTAATGCATAGTATTTCTACCAAATCATAGTATTCCTTCAAAATCATAGTATTACTGCAATTTCATAGTATTTCAGCGAAATCGTAGTATTTGTACTAAATCATGGTACTTGTGCCAAATCATAGTATTTTTTGCAAATCATATTATTTGAACCAAAACACTGTATTTGGACGAAGTCATAGTATTTCTTCTAAATCATAGTATTTCACCCAAATCTCAGTAGTTGTGCTAAATTGTGTGTAAGTGCTGATTACAGCAGGTGCAGCCAATTTAGCTGACCTAGATATACCAAGCCCAGACTCTTAACAGCCACTGTTCCCTTTAGGCTCTGTGTATGTGTGTGTGTATCAATATTTCTCCCATGTTAAAGTATTACTCCTCCATAATAGTATTTCTGCTAAATCAAAGTACTTCTACTACATCTTAGTACTTCTGCTCATTCATAGTAATTCTGGGAAATCATAGTATTTGTGCCAAATCATAGTATTTGTACTAAGTCATAGTACTTGTGCCAAATCATAGTATTTGTACTAAGTCCTAGTACTTGTGTCAAATCATAGTATTTGTACCCAATCATAGTATTTCTGCCATATCATCGTATTTGTGCCAAAACATGGTATTTGTTTTGCCAAATCATGGTATTTGTGCCCAATTAAAATTTCTGTTATGTTATAGTATTACTACTAAGTCGTAGAATTTCTTTTCTGTTATAGTATATCCGCTGATATGTTCCAAATCATAGTATTTATAGCAAATTATAGTATTTGTGCCCAAACATAGTAATTCTGCCAAAGTGTAGTATTTGTGCAAAAACATAGAATGTCTGCAAAATCACAGTATATCTGTTATGTTATAGTATTACAACTAAGGCATAGCTTTTCTACCAAATCATAGTATTCCTTCAAAATCATAGTATCACTGCAATTTCATAGTATTTGAGCGAAATCGTAGTATTCGTGCAAAAACATATTGTCTGTTAAATCACAGTATATCTGTTATGTTAAAGTATTACTACTAAGTCACAGTACTTCTGCCAATTCGTAGTATTTGTACTAAATCATGGTACTTGTGCCAAATCATAGCATTTTTTGCAAATCATAGTATTCGAACCAAAACATAGTATTTGTACGAAGTCATAGTATTTCTTCTAAATCATAGTATTTCAATCAAATCTCAGTAGTTGTGCTGAAACGCAGTATTATTGCCAAATCATAGTATTTGTACTGAAACATAGTATTTCTGCCAATAAGAGTCGCATCGCATTTGTCAGTTCAACTTATTCAACTCTTCTCAACAGCCCAACACCTCTTCTTCACCCCGTTTCAGCATAATTTTGAATTTTTTCACCCCTTTTCAGCACAAATCCCAGATTTTTCAGGTGTTTTCAACAGAAATCTCTTTTTAGCAGACATTCTGCTGATTCACCTGTTTTCAGTGCCATGTTGTACTTTACCTCTTTTCAGTAGAAATTCTGCTGATTCACCTATTTTAAGCAGAATTTTCAGTCTTTCACCTCTTATCAGTACAAATCTCAGTATCTTCTGCTAATTTCAGAAGAAACCTTTTCACCTCTCCTCTTTTCAGTACAAATTTGAACTTCTTTACCCCTTTTAAGCTGAATCTTTGCCTTTCCACCTGTTTTCAGCAAAGGTTTCTGTTTTTTCACCTGTTTTCAGCAAAATTTTCAGTCATTTTCAGAAGACAGCTTCAGCGTTAAGGCATCCACACAGCATTTTCGCAGGAAATGCAAATTTTTCTAGTTCTTTATTATTATGTGTGCCTATGCCAAGAGGCACACATATTACTATTCGTCGGATTTATTATTATTATTAGTATTATTATTCTTCAGTTTCCGCCTGAAATTTTGCAGCGAATCTCGCCTCGCAGTTTTGAGACAAGCTTCATATATGTTACCTCATTTTGTGCGGCTGGATCAGGAATGGTGTGCTATGACTTTTGGTGTTTATGACTATTATAGTTTTTTAAATATTAATATTTTAGTGAAAATTTTCCCGCGCTTCTCTGCCAAACAGTTTTGACAATAGGGTTACATATGTTAGATCATTTTGTGCGGCTGGAGCTGGACTAGTATGGTATACACTTTTGGTGTTTATGACTTTTATAGTTTTTTAAATATTAATATTTTAGTGCAAATTTAGAAAGATTCTTCTTTTGGCGCCATAGAAACAGACTTCATTTGTGGTGTGTTGGCTCCATCTTTTGGTCCCACTGATACAAATTTCAAACTTCATTTGTGGTGTGTTGGCTCTCTCTAGTGGTATGCCGGGAGTAGTACGGCCTGTCTACCCTTATTTGGATTACCGTAATGATGACAATATCAACGGTGCGCACAGCGTCGCTGCTTTCAGGAGCCATTGGAATTTTTAAGGTTGCGCAAATCATTCAATAGTTACGGTAATGCTTGGTGGAAAACTCAATATCCCACAATTCATAGCACGCCTCTGCCGAGTCAAACAATGGCGGCCATCACTTAGTTTTTATTTTCCTCTTAATACTGTTTCTAGGTCACAAAATAAACTTTTAAGATATTTTCAGGCGAGAATATAGGTGTGTAAACTTCAAATATCTGCTCATTTTGTCAAAACATCCCATATTAGCGACAATGTTCTGACGATGTCGTTTCTGCTTGAGGCTAGCTGGCTAGTGTGGCTAGCGCGGCTTTGCTAACAAGCTACAGCCGGCCTGGATGACAGTGAGAGCGGCTTACTCTGGTTTCACACCCGGTCCTTCGTAAAGTCTCGTGGTCACAGCTGGACTTATTTTAAATAAATAAATGATTTATTTATTTATTCATTTTAGTAACGGTATAAACAGTGAAAGGTGGTGGATTGGCCAGATGTAAACTTCAAATATGTGCTCGTGTTACCAAGACATCCCATATTAGCTCTGATGGTTTCGGTGCCTGCAAAGAGCTAGACAGCTAGCTAGCTAACTGGCTGTCTTTTTGACTCAGGGTCATAGCTGGACTTATTTTTCGTTTTTATGAGCCGATGAGGGGTTTTTTTTAGTAACGGTACAAACAGTGAAAGGCGGTGGATTGTCCAGATGCTGGTCGATGTGGAAAAAATAACTGAGTTGTTTGGTGGTCGCTGACGCGGAGCTACAACCGAGGGCAGCTATCCACCGGTGTGTGTCAGACAGAGCATGCAGGGAACGAGGCGGCGAGGCGACCGCCGATCAACCGGTGGTAGATCGTGGATCAGGGAAACCGAAGGCAGGAGAAGCAGGCGGCTGCCGGTCAGAGCGTGAGGTGAACTGAATTTCAGGTAAGAAGTTATGAACTGCACTCTATTTGGGTCAGATATAAACCGAGTTTAGGTGTAGTTTGGTGGAAACCAGGAGATGACCTTACCGAATCATCAGAGCTGAACTGGTGATGGAGAAACAGGTTTACCTTTTTTTTTAGGTGACATGAATGAGTTGAAGGGAAGTTATGAACTGTTTCTGAGAGAAATAAACACCAAGCTCCTTTTTTATTTAGCTGACAGCTGGTAACTGTGCAGGGGCGGATCTAGCAAAGCTTTTGCCAGGGGGCCAGGTAGGGCATCTTACAACCAAAGTTTGTATAATAATACACAAGATTGGCTGTAGACCATTGTTAATCATTCAGAACACTGTGTAAAAATAACAAAAAACAAAAAGTGAATGCAAAAGTGCATAAATATTTATTTTACGTGATTGATGTGTGTGGCGGGGCGTGGTCTGCAGTGCCGCTGCAGGGGAGGTGGACCCACCTGAGCGGCATCTGCAATCACGCCTCTCTGGCGTAGTCTGTGCTCTCTCGGCTGTTTTTTGGGTGTGTGTCAGGCTGTGTGTTGAAAAGCTACAGCCGGCTGTGTGGGTACACCAACCATGTGTGAAAAGTGGTCCATAACGTAATGCTTCAAAGCGTGTTCATGCAAACATTGTCGGGTCTGCCGTGGTACAATGGGACTTCTGCTCATGAAACTATGTGCACAGCGTCTGCAAATTGGGGCTGTACAAAGTCACTTCATCTTTACCCAAAATTGTAAGCTGTCATCTGTGAGGTGCGAGCGGTGTTTGTTTTTACCATAGTTCATGGTGGAGAATGGCTGCTCTGCTGAGTTTTGCTCTCTGTAGCTGTATGAATGGCAAACTACACTGTTTACCAGCGGCATAGGCACACTTAAAATTTCTTCTGAAATTTTCGCTTTCTAGTTGTGTGGATGCTGGAAGCATCCACACTATTGAGTTCCTGTTTCTCTTTATTCTTTATTCCACCATAATCTAGTTGCTTCCGTACGTTTTTCGGCACTTAACTACTCCCTCAGTTTTCAGCCGATTTTCTCAGTTCAAACTCTAAACTGTTCTGCTCTTTCTGCTAATTCCGGCTATGACTTTTGGTGTTTATTACTATTATACTTTCTAAAATATTACACTTTTTTCCTTTAATTTGTCCCATTGAAATGAATGGAAAACTTCCACAATTCTGCTAAAACTTGCTTGGTTTTGAAACTTAACTTCTTCCTCATACTTTCACCTAGAAACTCCATTCAAACTTTAAAATGTTCTCAGATTATTGGGCTATTCCTGTGTGATTCAGCTTTTTCAGATCTTCTACCGTTTTAATTTTATCTCTCTTTAAGTTTTCAGTTGCAAAATTGTGATTTTTCAGAAAATACATGCGTTGCTATGGTTGCTATGCAATTAACTCAGAGTGTGTGCTGGTCTGTTCTGAAGTTTCTCTTCATGTCCGAACAACTTCTTGCTACTCGCTCAATTTCCACTCAACCCCCACAAATTATACATCAAAACGTAGGTATTTTTGCTGGCTTTCAGACAATGTCACTATCTTTATTGTGAGATTTACCGTTTTTTCGCAATTTGCCTCAAAGTGACACAAGGATGGACAAATCCCCATTCAAAGTCTATGGGGAGGTTTTGAAATTCAGAGCTGAAATTCTCTAATGAGAGGCATTTTCAAATCGTTATATCTCTTTAACAAAACAAAGTTAGGACATGAGGCTTGTGCCAATATATCTTCAGACACTCCTGACACTCACAGTGGAAGCAGTTTTTACATTCGTCTTACCGTTGAGCCATAAATTATGTTTGTTTGAGGGGTGGAAATCTGTCCTCCTCTCAGTTTTCACACTCTGAAAATGAAGCCGTTTCTTCTCTCGTCATATCTCCGCAACGGAGGTACAAAGAGCTATGGAAATCGCAGTCAAAATACACCAAAGTCCGCTGATTCACCCAGTACAAGAATTATGCTGCTAGCCCTCCTAGTTTTTGAGTTACACGACGTTTTGTAACTCCAAAAAACGGCGCTTTTCGCCGCTCACCGCGATCTATTTTCTGACTGCCCAAATGTCTGTCTTTCAGCCGCCCGCCCCCTTCCCAGGTGGCGCAATCAGTAATGACACGGCTCTGCACCTCAAAGGTCCTGGGTTCAATCCCACCTTGCTTCAACATTTTTTTTTCATTACAAATTTAAACACTATCACAGACCTGTCATTTATATTGATCATTTATTACAATTCTGCAAAGTTTTATCATTTTAGCAGCTTTTCTAATATGGACTGAAATACATACAAGTACCCAGCCTAATGAAGCAGACAGCGGCAGTAGCTCTGATTGGTGAATTTGAGCAGAATCAGGTTGTTCTTTCATTTCATTTCTTTATTTATTTCACACATGGTTCATCGTGTTTCTTTTTCTACATACAGAACCTTCTGCCTCTTTTCAGCACAAATTCTGCCTCTTTTCAGCAGAAATTCTGCTCATTCACCTCTTTTCAGCGCAACGTTCTGCTTCTTTGCCTCTTTTCAGCAGAAATTCTGCTCATTCACCTCTTTTCAGCGCAACGTTCTGCTTCTTTGCCTCTTTTCTGCAGAAATTCTGCTGATTCATCTCTTTTCTGCTCATTTCAGCCTTTTCACCTTTTTCAATGCTTTCATCTTTTTCAAATCATAGAGTTCAAATCAAAATATAGTATTTTTACCAAAGCATTGTATTTGTACGGAGTACAGTATTTCTGCCAAATCATAGAATTACTGCAATTTCATAGTATTTTGAGGAATCCCTTTTGTTATAGTATTACTTCTAAGTCATAGTATTTCTGCTTTGTCATAGTATTTGTACTGAAACATTGTATTTCTGCCAAATCATAGTATTACTGCTATTTCACAGTATTTGAGTGAAATTACAGTGTTTCTGCAAAAACATTGTATTTCTGCTACTGTATTTCCGCTGTATTACGTAGTGGCAAAGTAGGAGGCTAAGTGCATCAGTGTACATAGGTCATCTCTTGTGTTGGAGTGCCCTCTTGTGGCGCCTTTTGGGTAGTGCCTTACTAAATGTGAAAATGTGAACACTGCAAAGAAGTGGTATCAGACTGGTTTGTAGTGGAGGAATTTGTTGCCAGTTTCTTTCATCTTTAATCCGTATTCATGTTGTAATGTAGTAGTACCACAATATGGTAGAAACACTATGTTTTGGCACAAATACTTTGATTTGGTATACTTTAGCTTCTTCACCCCTTTTCAGCACAAATTCCAGCTTTTTTGGCTGTTTTCAGAAAAAAAAACTCTTTTCAGCAGAAACTCTGCTGATTCATCTCTTTTCAGCGCAAGTTTCTGCTTCTTTGCTTCTTTTATGCAGAAATTCTGCTGATTCACCTCTTTTCTGCAAAATTTTCAGCCTTTTCACCTCTTATCAGCACAATTCTCAGCAGCTTCTGCTCATTCCACCATAATTGTCAGTCTTTCCATCTCTTTCCTTGTGAGAGTGAGTTTGGCACAGTGAGATGAGTCTCTACCTTGAGCCCAGGAGGGCCAGGTTCGAATCCTCCTCAGGGAGGCATTTGTTTTCACACCACCATAAACTTTTTGCAACTTTTCATCTTTTTCAGCTTTTCAGCAGACAGCTTCAGCGTTAAGGCATCCACACAGCATTTTCGCAGGAAATGCAAATTTTCTAGTTGTGTGGATGCTGGAGGCATCCACACTATTGAGTTCCTCTTGTTATTCTTCTAGTTGCTTCCGTACACTTTTTGGCACTTAACTACTTCCTCAGTTTTCAGCCGATTTTCTCAGTTCAAACTCTATACTGTTCTGCTCTTTCTGCTCTTTCCGGCAATGATTTTTGGTGTTTATTACTTTTATACTTTTTAAAATATTACACTTTTTTCCTTTAATTTGTCCCATTGAAATGAATGGAAATCTTCAGAAATTCTGCTAAAACTTGCTTGTTTTTGAAACTTAACTACTTCCTCATACTTTCACCCAGAAACTCCATTCAAACTTTAAAATGTTCTCAGATTATTGGGCTATTCCTGTATGATTCAGGTTTTTCAGATCTTCTACCATTTTAATTTTATACCTCTTTAAGTTTTCAGTTGCAAAATTGTGATTTTTCAGAAAATACATGCGTTGTTATGGTTGCTATGCAATTAACTCAGAGTGGACAGTGGAAATTTCTGAATTTTCTCTTCATGTCTGAACAACTTCTTGCAACTCGCTCAATTTCCACTCAACCCCCACAAAGTATACATCAAAACGTAGGTATTTTTGCTGGCTTTCAGAAATTGTCACTATCATTGTTGTGGGACTTACAGAATTTTGGCACATCTCCTCAGAGCAACACAAAGTCTGTAATGTCTCCTTAGAGAGTCAATGGAGAGTTTGTTCAAAATCAGTGCTGGATTTCTCTAATGACAGGCATTTTCAAATCGTCATATCTCCTTAACTAAACAAAGTTGAGACATGACGCTTGTGCCAATATATCTTCAGACACCCCTGATGCTCACAATTCAAGAATTTTTTTCTCACCTATTACCGTTTGGCCATGAATTACATTTGTTTGAGGGTAGGAAATTCGTGCCTTGCTCAGATCTCTTCAGATTTCAAACTCTGGAAATGAGCAACTTTTTTCTCTCGTCAGATCTTTTTGATGGATTTCCACAGAGACCTGAAAATACCCATGACTGTTCACCAAAGCCTGCTGTTTCTTACGGTGAAAGAATCATTTTGATGCTCCATATAGATTTAGAGTTACAAAACGTTGTTTGAGGGCAAGTCAAGGCAGTTTTGCTTTGCCTCTACTCAGTTACAGTGTATTATAGGTCATATATCTTCAAAAATGTATATTCTATCTCTGAATTAAGAAGACCTGCAGATTCCCCCATCTCTTCTGAACAAAACGGTGTCACAATGAGCGTTGTAGCCCCTACGGTTAGGAAATTATGGCCATTTGTTCGAGGGGAATCCTGAATGTGAGAAATACACTGCAGAAAACTTATACCTCTCTGTGTGTCTGTGTGTGTAAGGGCTGATTACAGCAGGTGCAGCCAATTTAGCTGACCTAGATATACCAAGCCCAGACTCTTAACAGCCACTGCTCCCTTTAGGCTCTGTGTATATGTATGTTTGTGTGTCTGTATCAATATTTCTCCCATGTTAAAGTATTACTCCTCCATAATAGTATTTCTGTTGAATCAAAGTGGAGAAGTTTTTACAGTCATCTTACTGTTGAGCCATAAATTATGTTTGTTTGAAGGGTGGAAATCTGTCCTCCCTTTCACTTTTCAAACTCTGAAAATGAAGCCGTTCCTTCTCTCGTCATATCTCCGCGACGGAGGTACAAAGAGCAATGAAAATCGCAGTCAAAGTACACCAAAGTCCGCTGATTCTCCCAGTAGAAGAATTATGCTGCTAGCCCTCCTAGTTTTTGAGTTACACGACGTTTTGTAACTCCAAAAATCGGCGTTTTACGCCTCACCGCGATCTAATTCTGACAGTTCATCTTCCCGTTTTCTGAGCCACTGCTATGCTTTCCAGTGGCGCAGTTGGTAGTGACACCGGTCGGCAGGCCGAAGATCGCCGGTTCAACTCCACCTTGGTTATCATTTTTTCCCCCCTACAAATTAATGCACTATCACAGACAAGTAATTCATATTTTGTTTATTTATTACAATTATGCAAACTTTTATGATTTTAGCAGCTTTCCTAATGGAAATCTGTCCTTCTCTCAGTCTTCAAACTCTGAAAATGAAGCCGTTTCTTCTCTCGTCATATCTCCGCGACGGAGGTACAAAGAGCTATGAAAATCGCAGTCAAAATACACCAAAGTCCGCTGATTCACCCAGTACACGAATTATGCTGCTAGCCCTCCTAGTTTTTGAGTTACACGACGTTTTGTAATTCCTAAAAACGGCGCTTTTCGCCTCTCACCGCGATCTATTTCTGATTCCTGATGTCTTAGTTTTTCAGCTGCCCGCCCCCCTCCCAGGTGGCGCAATCAGTAATGACACGGCTCTGCAGCTCAAAGGTCGTCGGTTCAATCCCACCTTGGTCAACATTTCTTTTTCACTACAAATTTATACACTATCACAGACCTGTAATTTATATTGCTATTTTTTTTCACTATAAATGAGTAGTGCAAAAACATACTATGTCTGCAACATCACAGTATATCTGTTATGTTATAGTATTACTACTAAATCACAGTATTTCTGCCGGAGGCTGACTGTTACAAAGTGCATCAGTGTACATAGGTCATCTCTTGTGTTGGAGTGCCCTCTTGTGGCGCCTTTTGGGTAGTGCCTTAGTAAACGTGAACACTGCAAATAAGTGGTATCAGACTGGTTTGTACTGGAGGAATTTGTTGCCAGTTTCTTTCATCTTTAATCCGTATTCATGTTGTAATGTAGTAGTACCACAATATGGCAGAAATACTATGTTTTGGCACAAATACTTTGATTTGGTATACTTTAGCTTCTTCACCCCTTTTCAGCAAAATTTTCATTTTTTTCACCCCTTTTCAGCACAAATTCCACCTTTTTTTGGCTGTTTTCAGAAAAAAAACTCTTTTCAGCAGAAACTCTGCTGATTCACCTCTTTTCAGCGCAAGTTTCTGCTTCTTTGCCTCTTTTCTGCAGAAATTCTGCTGATTCACCTCTTTTCTGCAAAATTTTCAGCCTTTTCACCTCTGACTGTTACTAAGTGCATCAGTGTACATAGGTCATCTGTTGTGTTGGAGTGCCCTCTTGTGGCGCCTTTTGGGTAGTGCCTTAGTAAACGTGAACACTGCAAATAAGTGGTATCAGACTGGTTTGTACTGGAGGAATTTGTTGCCAGTTTCTTTCATCTTTAATCCATATTCATGTTGTAATGTAGTAGTACCACAATATGGCAGAAACACTATATTTTGGCACAAATACTTTGATTTGGTATACTTTTTTTCACCCCTTTTCAGCACAAATTCCAGCTTTTTTGGCTGTTTTCAGAAAAAAAACCTCTTTTCAGCAGAAACTCTGCTGATTCATCTCTTTTCAGCGCAAGTTTCTGCTTCTTTACCTCTTTTCTGCAGAAATTCTGCTGATTCACCTCTTTTCTGCAAACTTTTCAGCCTTTTCACCTTTTTCAATGCTTTCATCTTTTTCAAATCATAGAGTTCAAATCAAAATATAGTATTTTTACCAAAGCATTGTATTTGTACGAAGTACAGTATTTCTGCCAAATCATAGAATTACTGCAATTTCATAGTATTTGAGTGAAATTACAGTGTTTCTGCAAAAACATTGTATTTCTGCTAAATCATAGTGTCTGCCAAATCATAGTATTTGTGCCAAATTATGGGATTTTGCCATTTTGGCTAAGTAGGAGGGTGACTGTTACTAAGTGCATCAGTGTACATAGGTCATCTCTTGTGTTGGAGTGCCCTCTTGTGGCGCCTTTTGGGTAGTGCCTTAGTAAACATGAACACTGCAAAGAAGTGGAATCAGACTGGTTTGTAGTGGAGGAATTTGTTGCCAGTTTCTTTCATCTTTAATCCGTATTCATGTTGTAATGTAGTAGTACCACAATATGGCAGAAACACTATGTTTTGGCACAAATACTTTGATTTGGTATACTTTAGCTTCTTCACCCCTTTTCAGCAAAATTTTCATTTTTTTCACCCCTTTTATGCACAAATTCCAGCTTTTTTGGCTGTTTTCAGAAAAAAAATCTTTTCAGCAGAAACTCTGCTGATTCACCTCTTTTCTGCAAAATTTTCAGCCTTTTCACCACTCATCAGCACAATTCTCAGCAGATTCTGCTAATTTCAGCAAAATTGTCAGTCTCTCCACCTCTTCTTCATGTGAATGAGTTTGGTTCAGTGAGATGAGTAGCTTCCTTTAGACTAGGAGGGCCAGGTTCAAATCCAGCTCAGGGTGCCTTTTTTTTTTTCCACCACCATACAACTTTTTGCAACTTTTCATCTTTTTCAGCTTTTCAGCAGACAGCTTCAGCGTTAAGGCATCCACACAGCATTTTCGCAGGAAATGCAAATTTTCTAGTTATTCTTCATCTTCAAGTTGCTTCCGTACGTTTTTTGGCCTTTAACTAGTTCCACAATTTTTGTGCTATTTTCACCGTTCAAATTTCACAATATTTTGCTATTTCTGCTCTTTCCGGCTATGACTTTTGGTATTTATTACTATTATACTTTTTGAAATATCAAGTTTTTTTCCTTTAATTTGTCCCATTGAAATGAATGGGAAACTTCCGCAATTCTGCTAAAACTTGCTTGTTTTTGAAACTTAACTACTTCCTTATACTTTCACATAGAAACTCCATTTAAACTTTAAAATGTTCACAAATTATTGGGCTATTCATGTTTGATTCAGCTTTTTCATATCTGTTACTGTTTTCATCTTATCCCTCTTTAAGTTTTGAGTTTCATCTTTGTGATTTTTCACAAAATACATGTGTTGTTATGGTTGCTATGCAGTTGGTTCTGTGTGAGCCACTGTACCTTTCGCAATTTTCTCTTTATGTCCGAACAGCTTCTTGCTACTTGCTCAATTTTCACTCAACCGCCACAAATTATACATCAAAACGTAGGTATTTTTGCTGGCTTTCAGAAAATGTCACTATCATTGTTGTGGGATTTATAGAATTTTGGCAAATCTCCTCAGAGCAACACAAAGTCTCAAAAATCCCCATAGAAAGTCAATGGAGAGTTCGTTTAAAATCACCGCTTGATTTCTGTAATGAGAGGCATTTTCGAATCGTCATATCTCCCGAACAAAGCAAAGTTAAGACATGAGGCTTGTGCCAATATATCTCCAGACACTCCTGACGCTCACAATTCAAGAATTTTTTTCTCAGCTATTACCATTTGGCCATGAATTGGGTTTGTTTGAGGGTAGGAAATTTGTCCCTCGCTCAGATTTCTTCAGATTTCAAACTCTGGAAATGAGGCACTTTTTTCTCTCGTCATATCTTTTTGATAGATTTCCACAGAGACCTGAAAATTTCCATGACTGTTCACCAAAGCCTGCTGTCTCTTACGGTGAAAGAATGATATCTATACTCCAAATAGATTTAGAGTTAGAAACCGTTGTTTGAGGGCAAGTCAAGGCAGTTTTCGCTTTGCCTCTACTCAGTTATGGTGCATTAGAAGTCAAATATCTTCAATAATTCATATTTTAATGATAAATTGTCAACACTGTAAGATTCCCCCATCTCTTCTGAACAAAACGGTGTAAGAATGACTGTTCTAGCCCCTACGGTTAGGAAATTATAGCCATTTGTTTGAGGGGAGTCCTCACTATGAAAAGTAGACAGCACAAATCCTGTCTCTGTGCTGCGTGTGTGCACCTGTTTTGGCGGGAAAAAGTACACAGCCTCTCTGATTGGTGGATTCAAATTTAGCAGCTCCCAGGCTGCTTGGCTGACCTAGAAACTTGATTTTCTCTCCCTGTGTGTGTGTGTGTGTGTGTGTGTGTGTGTGTGTGTGTGTGTGACAGAGAGAGAGAGAGAGAGAGAAAGAGAGGGCGAGAGAGAGTTTTTATAGGAGCATCTTATTGTATGATTTAAATTCAATATATTTAGACTGGTTGACTGAATTTGATCCTGTGTGTCTCTCTGTGTGTTTCCATATGTGTCCATATTTGTGATTGTGTGACTGTTATACTTTTTTTTGCTGATTTTTTTTTCATTGAACAATTACATTTGAGGGACCCTTAGCATGTTCAGCATTTTCTCAGCTGTTCATTTTGCTTTTCCAATTTTTCTATTTAAGTTATTACTATTGTGCTAAGTCATAGCATTTCTGCTGCTTTTCAGTATTTGTGCTAAATATAGCATTTCTGCTAAATCATACTATTTCTGCTATTTTACAGGATTTGTACTTAATATAGTATTTCTGCTTAATTATAGTATTTCTGCCATTTTATAGTATTTGTGCTAAAACATAGTATTTCTACTAAATGCAGTATTTCTGGGTAATCATTGTATTTCTATATATTTCTGCCAGGTCCCCAGGGAGTCAATCCTCTGTAAGGACTGTAATATTCAAATTTATATATCAGGACCTGCACGACTTCACAACTAGCCAATCACATCTGAGGGCTGGCACATTCAAATTTGCATATTGGGGCATTCATGGTTCCTAAGACAACCAATCATATCTGAGGGCTGGCACATTCAAATTTGCATATTGTTGCCTTCATGGCTTCCCAGCAAGCCAATCATATCTGAGGGCTGGCACATTAAAATTTGCATATTGTTGCCTTCATGGCTTCCCAGCCAGCCAATCATATCTGAGGGCTGGCACATTCAAATTTGCATATTAGGGCCTTCATAGCTTTCCAGCCAGCCAATCATCTATGTCATATATCTATAATATTTCATATTTTTATTTTAAATGGTCAACATTTCAAGATTCCCCCATGTCGTCTGAACAAAACGGTCTAAGAATGACCGTTTTAGCCCCTACGGTTAGGAATTTATGGCTGTTTGTTTGAGGGGAGTCCTGACTATGAGAAATAGACTGCAAAAATCCTGTCTCTCTCTTTGCTGCATGTGTAAAAGCCTGCACTTGGTGCACCAGTTTTGGCGGGAAAAAGCACACAGCCTCTCTGATTGGTGGATTCAAATTGAGAATCTCACAGCTGTTTGACTGACCTAGAAACATGCTGTTAACAGCCCCTGTTCACTTGCTGATGCTGATGCTGCTGCTGCTGTGTGTGTGTGTGTGTGTGTGTGTGTGTGTGTGTGTGTGTGTGTGTGTGTGTGTGTGACAGACAGAGAGAGCCTTTTTATGGGAGCATCTTATTGTATGATTTAAATTCAATATATTTAGACTGGTTGACTGAATTTGGTCCTGTGTGTGTCTCTCTGTGCATGTGTGTTTCCATATGTGTCCATATTTGTGATTGTGTGACGGTTATACTTTTTTTTGCTGATTTTTTTTCATTTAACAGTTACATTTGAGGGACCCTTAGCATGTTCAGCATTTGTTCAGCTGTCCATTTTGCTTTTCCAATTTTTCTATTTAAGTTATTAATATTGTGCTAAGTCATAGCATTTCTGCTGCTTTTCAGTATTTGTGCTAAATCTAGCATTTCTGCTAAATCATACTATTTCTGCTATTTCGTAAGATTTGTGCTAACTATAGTGTTTCTGCTAAAAAAGTGTATTTCTGCAAAATATAGTATTTTTTATTAATTATAGTTTTTGTACCAAATCATAGTACAGTTTTACTGCTTTGTATATGGCTTCTAAGACAACCAATCATATCTGAGGGCTTGCACATTCAAATTTGCTTATTATTGCCTTCCTGACTTCCCAGCCAGCCAATCATATCTGAGGGCTGGCACATTCAAATGTGCATATTGGGGCATTCATGGCTTCTAAGACAACCAATCATATATGAGGGCTGGCACATTCAAATTTGCATATTATTGCCTTCCTGACTTCCCAGCCAGCCAATCATATCTGAGGGCTGGCACATTCAAATGTGCATATTGGGGCATTCATGGCTTCTAAGACAACCAATCATATATGAGGGCTGGCACATTCAAATTTGCATATTGTTGCCTTCATGGCTTCCCAGCCAGCCAATCATCTATGTCATATATCTATAATATTTCATATTTTTATTTTAAATGGTCAACATTTCAAGATTCCCCCATGTCGTCTGAACAAAACGGTCTAAGAATGACCGTTTTAGCCCCTACGGTTAGGAATTTATGGCTGTTTGTTTGAGGGGAGTCCTGACTAACTTTCCAATATTTTCACTTAAGTTATTACTATTCTGCTCAATCATAGTATCTGTTCCAAATCATTGTTTTTAAGCTATATTGTAGGATTTCTGCTAAATCATAGTATTTCTACAATATTATATTTTTCTATCTAAATATAGCATTTCTGCTATAGAATAGTATTTCTGCTATGTTATAATATTTGTGCTAAACTGGAGTATTTTTGCTAAAACATAGTATTTATTTAAAATTACAATATTGATGGTATATTACAGTGTCTCTGGTAAATGACAGCGTTTCTGCTATGTTGTACTGTTTTTCTAAATCATAGTATTTCTGTAATGTTTAAGAATGTTTGGCTAAATATATTCTGTCTGTTATGTTATACTATTTCTCCTAAATTCTTGTATTTTTGAGAAGTTATCGTGTTTCTGGTAAGTTACATTTCTTGCTAAGTTCTGCTATGCTATTGTATTTCTGCCAAGTATTATGTTTCCTCTAAGATATTGCAGTTCTGCTAAGTTACTACATTTTAGCAAAGTTCCTTTGCTTCTGCAAAGTTTTTACAATTTCTGCAAGTTTTCAGCTTTTTCAGCTATTTTTAGCAGACAGCTTCAGCATTACAGCATCCACACTGCATTTTCGCAGGAAATGCAAATTTTTCTAGTTATTATTATTATTATTATTATTGAATGAGATGAAATGTTGGCTGGTGGTTAAATGCATGAATTCCATCAATGTGACATCAGCTCGGACGTGCTGGTTTTAGGTGTCGGGCGTGGCTCGACACGATGGGGTGCGAGGGCCCTCATAACGCTGCTTGCAGCTTTAATTGAAATTGCAATTGCATTTGGATACTAATCCTATTTGAAGTAATACATTTCCAGTGGTAGACATGTTAGATTGTCACACCTGGCTATGCATTGTTTTATTAACATTATATATTGTCTTGATAGCTTGAAGGGGATGATGCCGGTTTCATATCACTGGACTTATCCATGGCAGTAGAGTACATCCATGCACAGAGAATCATTCACCAGGATATAAAGCCAGCAAATGTCATGGTAAGCCATACTGAATTTTTCTTTATTTAACTTTATTCTCTTCAGTCTATTAAACACTACATTTCAACAATGAGGAACTGTTCTGGCATATTCATATAAAGGACTTTTTTAAAAGTAAGAAGCCTTACATTGTTTCTTTAATATGTTGGTTGTTGCACACCTACAAAATTCCCAAACATGTTGTAATAAGTTTAGGCTTTACAAACTGAATTTTTCTATTATTCTATTAGTCTGTACCACTTTCTTAAGTGGAATGGGGATAAAAAAAAAGCACAGGACTATAAAACCGTGTTTGATCATTATCCAATCTGTTAATTTTAATGTTAGGTATAATAAACAATCTCAGAATAAATCTGCAGTGATTGGGTGATCTGGGTGCTAAAAGCTTTGAGGGTTTTTTTTTTTTTCAATTATGAGCTGTGGTCTTTGGAATGACAGTTTTGATAACATTTGTGAGATTTTAGACAACCTGGTAAGTTCTCATATGTATACCTTATAGGTTCACCACCCTTCTAAGAAGGCAGTCCTGACAGACTGGGGCATGGCAAACATAAGAGACACTGTGATGCTTCGTCAAGGGAGTAAGTTCACTGCCCAGGCTATTGGTCCAGCTGGTGGCACATATCTTTACATGGCTCCTGAATGCATACTGATGTTTGAAGAGGCCTCGTTCCAGACAGACATGTGGTCCCTCGGAGCCACGTATCTGGAGATCCTGACGGGGTCCGCTCCGTGGATTGTTAAAAAACAAAGAGAACTGGCTGCACTAATGGCCACCAAAACCCCACCACATGCCCTATCACATCTCAGTGACAAACACAGTTTTCTTGGTGGTTTGGTGAGCTATGACCCAGACTCAAGGCCTTCCGCATCTGATGTTGTTAAGTTTCTCAAGTCAGGCCTTGATCTTACAAGCCGATATGGCTACAAGTGGTAATGTTGCTACATCTGCAGTTCAAGTCTTTCAATGTTAATTATGTTATACATTAGGGTTAACAAAAGTTGTGGTAAATGAAACACTGAATCATTATGAAAGATGGCACCTTGTCAATTGTTTTTCAACATTTTATTGTACATTTTGTTGGTCAGACAGTTTTCAAATTACCTGTTGATTGTAAACAAGGATAAATAAATGTTAACAAACAATGTTGTATGATTTTATTGGTCATTGGAAATGTTTACTGGTGCACCTTCCATCCTCTGTCTCTTCAGAAAGATGTATATGTCATTTGCCTCTGCAAACGTAGAAGGTGTAGGAACTGCATTTCTGTTCATGGCAGTTGTGAGCTCTTGGACTAGCATGAGGTATGCAGCAAGGCAACCATCAGGTGTGCAGGGAAATTGGCTGTTTTCTAAAATGTTCTGGCACATGTCTCTGAATTCCTGGTTTGCTACCAGTGAAGGCTCTTCCACCTCACAGATTAATTGCTTGGCGTAGTCTAAAAGGTCTGGGTCAACTATGTGCAGCACATTGCCATATCCTGCGAATGAAAGACAATATTGAAAAGATGTTCACTTTGAATGTTAAAAATAAATGAATAATCATAAAGCTGTTCTACAACCTGTATAATAAGCAGTCAGTGTTTACAGATGTTATTGCAGAAACTTAAAGATGGAAATATCACTCAAACATTTTGATTAATTTTTAGTTAAAGGTGCCAATATGAAGCCATTTTTGTATTGACAGTAGAAACTCAGAAATCTCTTATTGTGCTAGAAGTAGGCTTCTTAGGAAGACACAAAAAAGAAAGCACATTATAACAGTTTTACACTCATTACACTGGATTCCAGTATATTTTAGAAAAATCATTTTAAAATTTTAGTAATGACTTTCAAAGCTCCGAATCGTGAAGCTCCTGCCTACATTTCTGATCTTATAGAACCCCACACTCCCTCTCCCAGCCTGTGATCATCTAATCAATGGCTGTTAGTAGTCCCACCAGAAGACCAGAGGCAATAGATCTTGCAGAACGGTGGCTCCCAGGTCATGGAATGCTCTGCCTCCATCATTACGTTTCCTTGATTGTATTTATTCTGTATGTTCGATTGTGCTGTTTTATGTCTGTTTTACATAATTGTGAAGCCACTTTGTGGTTTTTATCCTGTGAAGAGTGCTATATCAAAGTAAAAGTAAACTAATGAAAGTTAAAAGAAAAAAAAGAAAAAACCCCACAGACTTTCAAATGACATACCAGGAGGTGGTGAGGTAAACAGAAGGTCGGGTTTCCCAAATGGACCTGGTGCATTGCGTTGCTTGCGGATGTCATGGGTGTTCCAAACTGTTTGCTCCGTTTTTAAGTCTCTTTGAAGCAGTGGCAAGTGTGAGTACTGCAAGCAGTTGCTATGAAAAAGGAGAATTAAAAACTTAATATGTTCATCTGCTTCTTTGAGGAATATGTAAAAGCTAAATTTTAATCAGTACTCAAAAAACAAAGGCATTCCTAGACCACATACTTTCATACTGCTGCTTGATCATTTTTCATGTCTAAAAATATTGACTTACATGTGCACAGGATTGTCCAGTTCAAGGATCCCAGACTCCATCATGGCCTAAGCATGTGGTTTTGAAAAAGACATAAGTTGTGAAGGTGAGCATTTCATCAGTGAAAAGGTACAGATGTACAAAAAAAAAAATTCCGGCATAGTGTTTTCAGATAAACGAATCCATCGTATGTTTAGCGAAATTTTGATGGCTAGTCTTTGTTAATAGGTTTTACAGGTGAAAGATTTGCTTTACCTCAAATGTTGTCAGCCATTTCTTAATCCATGTCCGCTTTAAAATACTGTTAAAACATTCAGCTCTCTAAACAACATAAACATGACATTATCAGTTTTGTTGTCAGGTTGTTACTTTAGAAATAGTCATTTACCAGCTTAAAGACATACCTGGTTGTGCACTGATGTCCCCATTCTGAAGCACCTCCATGCCTGATTCCCAAGATCTCGCATGTGAAATGCCATCTGCATTTGACCCACAACAAGGTTCTCCTTTCCTCTGTCCCCCCGAATCATTTGAGGACAGCCTAAAGACACAAACTGAAGATAATTAGTGAATGATGAAAAAATAAATTTATTACCAAAATGTAATCTTTTTTAACCCCCCTTTTTTAAGTATATTGCATACCACCCTGTTCTTGAACAGCCTCAAAGAAGTATCTGGCCACAAAGTTTTGTTTGCGGTTGGATGTGCCCACCTTTAGCCATAGAACCTTCCTGGAAAATCTGAAAAGAGAGAAATTGAAAAGTGGCCACTCGTACATATGATTTAATCATGTTTTGGCACTATGTTTGGTTTTTGTTACATTCCCCAAGAGTATTCTGGTTTTCCATTGTATTCTGTCTAGGCGTTGTTTCTGGTTCCTCCGGCCATTTTGACTGCCATAGTTGTGTAGGCTTACATGCCTTTGGAATTGAATGTGACCCTTGACTGTGTTCAGACTGATGCGAGGAGAGAGCTGCCTTTTGTTTTGTAATCCCTTGTATTCTCCTGTTTATGTGTTGGTTAGGTAGATTATCGTAAATTGTACATTTTATTTTCTTTGGAGTTAAATTCTGTTTACTTTATATCAGGGATGTTTTATTTATTGTGTTGTTCTTGGCCCTCCCTGAAATTAACTGCCAGTCTGAAATGGACTAGCAAGAAATAAACCTTTTAAAAAATGCCATCTTGAATCCTCCTTCACTATTCATACTTTATCTTGGTCCCTTAGACCAGGCTTGGCCCATTCCAGACCTCGAGGGCCAATGTCCTGCATGTTTTAGATATCACCCTGGGTAAACACACTTGAATAAAATGATTAGTTCATTACCAGGCCTCTGGAGAATTACAAAACATGTTGTGAGGGTAATTTAGCCATTTGAATCAGCTGTGGATCAAGGACACATCTAAAACCTGCAGGACACCGGCACCTCGAGGCCTGGAGTTGCCCATCCCTGCCCTAGACTACTCAGGAGAGATAACACCTCAGTTTACCTCACATCCTTATCTTGAAGCAACTTTGTACTATCACTGAATATAATAAATTAAGTAGCGAATGCCATATTCAGACCTACCCATCAATCCCCAAATGTATCCACATTCCAAAGAACTTCAGTTTATCATTGCCTATATGAAACAACAAATAAAAATTACAATTTGTTTCGACAGAAGTACCATCAAAACATGACAGGAAGGTTAATTGAAAAGATAAAATAAATACCATCAATGTGCCAGGTGTCATTTGGACCACGGCTGATGTAATTCCGACGGGGAATTTTCTTCTTTCCAGGAGATCTCCTCTGAAGACCACTTGCATCCATATCCCTCATTATATTAGCAACATCGTCTCTACAGTAACAATAGATTTTACTCTGAGCTCAACAGTAAAACAAGAGAATACTTGATTGTATTGAGTACACACTATGGAAACCAACCTGTAACAAGGCCGCACTCCTCTGACATCCCTTACCCGCTTTACCATTGCCCTGATTCCTTGTTCAGGAGACCACTGTTTCATCTCACTCTAAAAAACAAACAAACAATTAATTGAATGGGCTTTTTTAAATAACTACAGAAAATAACATTTATTGTTTCTACAATAGCTCCTAACACAGACTTCAGGAAAATATGTATTTTTTGCACTGATGTTTTAACGCTTACCTCCACTGCTTTGTGGATTTCAGTAAAAGGTCGTTGGGGGCATCTTCGCTTCAACCCTAGAAGTTTTAAAACTCGTCTCAGATGCCTCTCACTGTTAAAAGACAACAGACTTACATTATATTAAAGGAAAACTGCATGTTTTGTAATTTTAGAGAGTTGTCATGGAAACTGTTGAAATGCAGACTTACCTTATTTTATGCCCATATGAATTGAGTACACAGCTGATTTCCTTTTGTTTTAAGCCTTTGTTGAACAATGTTATTATCATCGTATCTTGAAAGGTTAAGTGTAACAACAACAGTCTAATTGATCACCCACCTCTTACACTGAACATAAGTAATTAACCAGTAAATTACTAAATCTTTTTAGGTGGCAGTTATACTAAAAGCAGCGTCTATTCAGTGCCCACAAATAAAATATGTGTAGCAAAAAATACACTTCTTTGATATGAAAGAGGTGAACAGTAGTTTATAAATAAGTTGTACTTTCGTCATTTATTTTTAATGCTCTTTAACAAACAAAAAAAAAAAAAGTATTTTTGGTACAGTCATAAGAACCAGCCAGAGTCGGATACTCCTTTCATCATCGTGAGATGACATATTGCAGAAAAGTCTAAAAACAACAACAGAAAAATACATATCAGGATCACAAAATATCTCAACAGTAGAAATATAGAAAAGAGAAAACAGCGAGAGAAAGGATGCAGGCTGCTCGTAAGCTTTCAGCTTGTCCATTTGCTGAAACGTATAAAAAGCAATTACTAAACAGTTTAAATTTAAATCACGTTTCACCACCACTGTCGCTAGCTAGAACGAATTGGCCAGACAAGAATAGTGCTGATTTGGTTTCGTACAAAACTAGATTTCCTTCTTTGATATGTAACTTTCACAACATAACCGCAACTTAATATCACACAACTGTGGCAAAAATATGAACAAAAGGGAGAAAAAGTTAAACTTACCTTGTGTCGTTAGGAGCCTGGACCGCGGTAAAACTCCGGTTAGGTCAATGACCTTGCGCTCTCCCACTGTCACACGTTGATGACGTATTTGGAAATCAATTCGGATGGGACATGACAACAGCGCCACCTGCAGGAAGATTTTCTGAGACCTGACATTTTTCCGTCTGAGTCTGAGACCTGACATTTTTTCATGTGAGTCTGAGACCTGACAATTTTTCGTGTGAGCCTGATACCTGACATTTTTTCGTGTGATTCTGAGACCTGACATTTTTTCGTGTGAGTCTGAGACCTGACATTTTTTCGTGTGATTCTGAGACCTGACAATTTTTCGTGTGATTCTGAGACCTGACAATTTTTCGTGTGAGTCTGAGACCTGACAATTTTTCGTGTGAGCCTGATACCTGACATTTTTTCGTGTGATTCTGAGACCTGACATTTTTTCGTGTGATTCTGAGACCTGACAATTTTTCGTGTGATTCTGAGACCTGACAATTTTTCGTGTGAGTCTGAGACCTGACAATTTTTCGTGTGAGACTGATACCTGACAACTTTTTTCCTGAGACCTGACGATGTCCTAAAATGTACACCGTACGCCGGTCCGAGTGTCAGGTGAACTGAACTTCAGGTAAGAAGTTATGACCTGCAGTCTATCTGGGTCAGATGTAAACCAAGTTTAGGTGGAGTTTATTTTTGTTGTGCTTTTTACAGTCAGTTACAATAACTCGTACTGCGTACTAGCTAGCATGACGGAGTTTATATACAGCTGGGTCGGTGCTATGATGTTACTGACAGTGAATGTTATTTTATTCATAAAGTTAGTTAGTGGAGTTGCCAACCGTCCCGTAAAAAGACGGAATCGTCCCGCATTCAGAGAAATTATTACGCGTTTTGTGTTGAGCTGAGAAGGAACGCAGTTTGGCCCGGTGGACTTCAGCTAGGATGGAAAAAGACACAAAGGTGGATTTATTCTGTCGTTACGCAGCACAGCTGCCTCTTCTTCTCTCATTATTTCCCCCATCCTCTCCTGTTTCTACTTTACTCATGAAACTGATCAATGATCAGCTGATCGGCTTTTCTCTCTTGTTTATCGCCCACTTCGCGCCAGAAAGAAGAAACCAGCGGATGTCGCGCTAAACAGCAGCAGCACGTTTGATCAGCTGTTGTTAGAATTTATTTAATATTAATTTCTAGTATCAGCTGATGTTTGCTGGAGCCACAGCTGTAAAAGCTGCTGGTCCTGATATCAGTTTGTATATCTGGTGAGAGGGAAACATGAAGATGAAACCAGGAGATGTCCTTACTGAATCATCAGAGCTGAACAGGTGATGGAGAAACAGGTTTACCTTTTAGGTGACATGAATGAGTTGAAGGGAAGTTATGAACTGTTTCTGAGAGACAAATAACACCAAGCTCCTTTTCTAAGTAGCTGACAGCTGGTAACTGTGCAGGGGCGGGTCTAGCAAGGTTTTGCCAGGGGGCCAGGTAGGGCATTAACGGAAAGAGGAGCACAAAGAAATACTTTCTTATTCTGATTTAAAATGTTTGGCTGTTATTAAACAATTATCTGAAGCTTACAACCAAAGTTTTTATCTGATGTAAAATGTATAGAAATCATACATATACCAACAAGACAGTGTACATCACTGTCACAACTGCGTTTGTTTTCATTCAAAGGCTTTATGGCTTTAACCGTTGGTAGAACCTCAAATTCCCATCCTTTCGTGGTCCTCGGGACCAAAAATGGTCCCACCCCAAGAAGTGCTCTAAAAATGTTATATATTAATATTTTTTTCCACTTTAAATTAGTCAGTCTTTTAAAACTACTTCTGCTTAAAATATCCATATCAAGTTTTAATTATATTTTCATTGTTTTAACACTTTAAATCCCAGCTTGGGTACATGAGCGCCCTGTTTTTTAACAGAAAAAAAATAAAAACTTTAATATTTTCCATAAAATACATTTGAAGTAATATGTAATATTTGGCTTTCGCTTCCCTTCCTCGCTCACATCCGGAGTGCGGTGTTTTGTGCTCATCAAGAGCACACTTTTGCCACGTCGGGGCACATAAGAGACGAGAGTGTGGGTGAGCGTGAAGGCGAAGGCGGACGATAAGACCGCTCTCCCTCTTGTCTGGAGCAATCGAGGCGGAAGCTCGGGCTTATTTTTCCTAATCGTGCCAACTAGGGCCAGTTTCCTCCTCAGCAGCTCTTCTGCCAGGGCAAAGGACGTGAAAAAATTGTCACATGTCACCACGTTTCCCTGGAGCCCCTCTGTTAGCTCCAGGGCCACCCGCATCCCCTGGTTGACCTCCGCGCGATCGCCAGCTTTGCCGGTGTATACCTGGAGTCTCCAGGCATAGGAAGTTTCCACGTCGCATACAGCCCATGTTTTTAGACCGTACTTTGCTGGCTTCGTTGGTATGTGAAAAATCACAGGTGTGTGTGTGTATGTGTGTGTACCTTCCAAGGGCGGCGAATGCCCTTAAAGAAATAAGGCATCCACACTGGCAACAACACTGCTTCTCTCAACAGCTCCTTAGCGTCTTTCAGATCAGCAATGTCATTCCTGCAGTTTACCAAAGTAATTAGCCAGCAGCACTGTTAAAATATGTCCTCGCTGCAGAACCTTAGAAGTATTATATAAGTATCAGAGGATCCTTCCATACCAGTGCACGTTAGGGTTACGGGACACAATATCTTTCTCCAGCGAGTCCACTAGGTAACTGTCATATCCTCTGCCATTGAACTTCTTATGCCCTTCATCCCTCTGCACATCTCCCCCTTTCTTTCCCTGATGGAGACAAAAAGGTGGAAAAGAAACAGAACAAAAATCTGATGTGTTTGGAGCACAGACTCATTACTCATTTCCTATTTATCAATCTGTCCACTAAACCAGATTGATAGCTGGTTTAGTGGTTTAGCTGGAGTCTAAACCTTATCGTCTTTGCATTTTGTGAATCCCGGCCGGACTGCTTTAGCGTTGGCCTGAGCACGGCTTCCCAGCCCTGCCCCTCAATGCTGCCTGCCAGGGGGCTCTTTCCTCTGCTGCTTCAATCTACTGTTGGGCCGCTTTATTGGAACAGGATTCCTACAGAGACACACGCGCAGGAATATAGAAATGGATAATAGTGTGATAACTAGAAAGCGAAAATTTCAGAAGAAATTTTAAGTGTGCCTATGCCGCTGCTAATCAGTGTAGTTTGCCATTCATACGGCTGCTTAGGGCAAAACTCAGAAGAGCAGCCATTCTCCACCATGAACTATGGTAAAAACAAACACCGCTCACGTTTCACAGATAACAGGTTACAGTTTTGTGTAAAGATGAAGTTACTTTGTACAGCGCCGATTTGCAGACGCTGTGTACACCTGTGCGCTGTGCACACAGGTGTGTGGAGGTGTGGTGTGTATGTGGAGGTGTGTCAGAGTCCTCAGTTGACGCAGAGGCTGCAAATGAACAGAATGTGGTCCCTACATGTGGACTTCCTGCATTTGCAGCAGGTGCTGACGACGCGTCTCCTTTTCTCATCGCAGAAGTCGCACGGTCTCCTGCCCTTGGATTTAGGGATCAGGGCGGGGCCTGCAGCAGCACTCTGCCCACTCGTCACGATGTCTGCAGCACCTGATGAGCGGGGAAGGCGTCCTCGCTTCAGTATGTGTGGGTTTACTAAAGCTTCACCCACTTCTTCAACATACAGCCTCCGTTTGTAATCTTTCTGCTGTTTCCAGGATGGGTCGATAGCTGTCCACAGCACGTAGGAGTTGTACAGTGACACATCCAGCAGGTTGTGGAAGAGTGCCACTGGCCAGCGATTTGTTTTCCTCCTACAGGAATAGGTGCCAACAACCTAAAAAAAACCACACACACACAAAAACCAGAAAATTTCAAACCTATGTATATTTTACACAAGAATATATGAGCAAGAATGAATAAATCTGTGCGTAACTGATGCGTAATGACACCTACCTTGTCAAGGTTGTCGACACCACCTTTGCACGGATTGTAATCTTTTTAAAATCTAGAACACAATGTTTTTCGCAACATTAAAGTAGTCTTTTAGTTTATTATTTTAACATTAAATCTATGAAATGTCCAAATGCCCCCAAATCCTCCCAGGTTAGACCATGTGGTGTGCAGGAGTGTTGCCTTTATCGTGTATAACTGTTGCGTTGTGTGTATGTGCTCATCTTCATGTAGTTATGAGCAGTAGGACTGCATATAAAATCTTGTTTAGGTCCACCAAAATCCAGAAAATGTGAGCCAGCACAGCCAGGACAGAAAGACCATGACAAAAATGTAAAAATGATGATGATTTCATTTATTAAGGGTGAAAAAAGCTAATGAAACCTAACTGGCTCTATGTTAAAAAGTAATTTCCCCAAAGCCAAATAATGCTTTGGCAGCATGAAATGCAATCAAACATTTCTGATAATTGTCAATGAGTTTTTAACATCACTGTGGAGGAATATTGGTCCACATTTCTGTATGCAAAATTGTTGAAAAGGTTAAAAAGTTGAAAAGGTTAGATAATTAGAGCTTTTGCATGAAACCACAGCCATTCTGTTTCTCACACAACACAGTTCATTTGCCTGTCATCAACATTGATCATAGGTTGACATTGCTGTGGTCAGCCTTCACCATTTGCGAGTAACACACCAAGGTACATTACATTAACTGGGGATTATGTGCAGTATGTCTGAAAACACCTGGCCTTTACTTTTCCCCACTCCACATCATTTTTCATGGGTTTGTTCACGTCACGCAAAAACAAATGTCACTTACAGTTTGCACTAAGTGAATTTCTGTGTATTGTGAAAGTCAAACATCTCTTTTATCCATAAAATAAAAAGGTCCATGCATTGACAATATCCATACTATAATAAGGTCTTTGCTAAACTGTGAAGCACTTTTAAATGTGTTTCAAAAACAGCTGTACAAGCTATTATTATTATTATTAATAATAGGAAAACAATGTAAACTATCACAGATAATTTTATGCTCTCACAAAACTGGTGAATTTTAATTAAAGTGTAATACAAAATGATAATGCTTGACTGATAGGAGGTTTTGAAACCACCACCTGTTTCTCACAGGTTACTCTCATTTGCTTGTGATCAGCAAGCGTGACGCTGATGTTGCTTTGGTCAGTCTTCACCATTTTTCAAGTCACACACTGAGGTACATTACATTAACCGTGGTTTATCTACACTTTGTCTCAAAACACATACAGCCAAAGCAGCTGCCCTGCCATGCCTAGTTTTTCCTGCTCCACATCATTTGCCCGTGGTTTGTCCGAATCGACCAAATCAATCTTTGTTTAGTGACTATATTTATATTGTAGCCATGAAGGCTGACTTTGAGAGGGCCAAGAGTTAGTTTCCCAGGCAAGCTACAGACATACTTTTGTACTGTAGCTGCTCACTAATGCATTTGACAGGAAAAGGTTTTGAATGTGACAATTCTTTAAGGAACATAAATATTCTGTAGTGGTTTGAAGACAAACCTTTCAGAACGGCAAGAAAACAATTTCATTTCCAACATCATGGTAAGAAAGAATCCTGTCTTTATGTTACTAGTGAGTAAAAACTGTCTTTTGTTTGGCCTCTGCTTTCTGTTTGTCTCAGTCAGCTTCTTTGCTGAGTTACATACTGTTAGTAGCTGGCTGCTATGTTTTAGAGGTCCCAATTTATGCTAGTGACATGAATGTTTGTTTAATTTTGACTAATATGTTTAGAGGGTTTGAAAATGGGTACATACATGAGAACTTATATTCAAATATTTTTTACCAGTTTTGGGTGCATATACAATTGTAAAGCATGCTCATATCTCAAAAATAGGAAAAGAAAAAGCTTTAGCAGAAGAGTGTTAACAAACGTAAAATAACGTTTGTGCAGTAAATGCTTGTTTGATGAATGGAAAAAAAACCCATAAAATATGGTTGCTGAATCTTACGGAATTTTAAATTTCTTGAATAGTCAAGTTATTTATAAAACATTTACACATATAATGTTGTGATATCCTGAAACCCCCTAAGCATATTTCTGTATTTTCCTGATACTATCAGTAATATGTTTACAAAATGTTACCAGTTAACAAAGGTAATTTTGCAGTTTTCCTGCAACTTAAGAATATCATTGATATAGTGTCATATTATAGTGCAGTACTTAACCCAAGTATTCGAAAACATCAATTTATACTTGTAAAAGGCCTTACATGTAAAAAAAACACTGAGTCAACGACCCAGGTACCTTAACATGAGTTAGCAAAGTAAAAGTAATCTCTGTGTCCCTTGTGCTCTTGCCCTCTCTCCTTTCTCTGTTCCCTGGGTTTCATCTATCTCTGTCTCTGTGTCTATGTTTCCCGTACTTCCTGTATTACTAAGTTAGTCTCCTGTCCTGTGTATGTCATGTTCAGATTTGATTTTCCCTGTCTTGTTACTTGGATCACAGTCAGCTGTGTTCCCTCCTGTGGTTTGTTCCCTCGTTTACCCATGCCCTGGTTCAGTTCGAATGGTTTTTGAATTAATTATGATGATTTTCTTAAAACAGGCAGTGTTACATTAAAAGTGAAAAACATTCTTTTCTGTTTTGTCTTAAATAAAAATATTTATTTCATATCTTGAAATATCTTTTACTACTGTTGGGGATATGTATCAGGTTTTTGAAACAGAAGAAGAAAAAGAAGAGATATAATCATTAAAAAAAAACACTTAAAATGCCACTAAAAATGTTTATAGGCAGTCCTCACCACTTGCACACCACTGAACCTGACAACCTGTTTTGATGCAATTTTAATGTTTTTAGTGCTGCCTGCTGAAAGTAAGACCTTCTAAGCTTCTATTCATCTTCATATCTCTGCTCGTGAATGGTAAGTACAGCTGCTACAATGTACAAAATGAATTAAGTTGATTGGTCTTAAAAATGTATACACATCTTTTATGTGATTAATTCCTTGAATTTCATTTTTAATTATTTTCTATGGATGGATTAAAAACAAAACATTCAAAATCTTTGAAAATCTGAACACTGGATACGGTCTCATTTAGATTTAAATACATTTAGCCTTTTTTAACCATAGATATTAATATTAAAACTTCCAATAAAAAATATGATTATATCTATGTAAATAATTAAGTGGGACTTTTACTGTTATGTTAATCAGTTAAATGTTTACTCTGTACTCTGTTTTCACCTAAATGTAGGGTTGAAAAATTTTTGAAGAAAAAACTGAAAATTGCACAAAACATTACCAGTCGTAATTGTTCTTCCAAACCAAACCTATGTATACATTGAGGTTCAGGGTTATGGTTCTTCATTTCACACGAATGTTTTATGTGGGTTTCTGATGCTTTGCTACGGTCATTTATTCATTTGGGGCAAAAAAACATATCTGCTCCTAGATAGTTAAGCAAATGTCAAGTCACCTTTGCAAATCACGAGGGCACATTTCTTCCTTCCTTTGCAGCTCAGTACAGCTCCACCATGCTGAACTGCTCTAACCCCGATTCGCCTTCAATGCTGGAGGCCCTTAAGCCAGTCTTCAACCTGAACACCATTCGACCTGTGGTGAACATAACAACCGTCACTAACGTTGGCATTTCTTTAACTGTGTTTGGGATATTGGGAGTGGTAAATAACACCTTTATTAACTTAAAACCAATTCAGTAATGGTCGTATGTGCTTTTCTGCATACTGTACAAGATAAAGAGCATAAAATGGTCAAAAGCAATTTTGCATGAGAGGCTTTTTTTTAACAAAAATGTTGTCTCCCTCTCATTCCACATATTTTTTATTTGAGTTTTAAATCAAAATGAATAAGTATAATACATCTGAACATCAATAATTAAAGACAAATGAATGATTCAGTTCAGCATGTGTTCTAGAGACATTAAGGTTCAGTAAAACTACCCAGTTATGGATAAAAATCTTCTTTTTCAGAATGAGAAAGCGCAACTCCTCAAAACATTTCTCTGGCAAGATGTTGTAAGTAGTTTCTTCATAGTAAGTTTTCAAGCAATAATGCTGATTTCTATCCATAAAATTGTTTTTAGAGATCACAGTGTGGAGCAGTGTAATAGCAGTAGAAAGTCAAATCCAATAGTGACTTTCAGTTTAGTTCAGTTTTATTTATATACCCCCAAATCACAACAATAGTCGCCTCAAGTTTCTTTATATTGTAAAGACCGTACAATAATACAGAGAGACAGTTAAAAAGAAGAAGGACGGTGTCAGACTCTGGGGTTTCTTTGTTGCAGACATGGAAAAATGAATTTACCAAGTGGGACCCGGAAGAGTGTGGAACTAGTCGGGTGTCTGTTCCAAGGACAAATCTCTGGGTACCAGATATTATAATCAATGAATTGTAAGTCCTAACTTCAAAAATTCACAGATTATGATCAGTTTCGTTTTTATGTATTTGTATCTTGAGAACTAGCCCTGAAGCATCATTAGCCAATAAAGAGCTAACTCTGCTAAGTAGGAAAGAAAAAATGGATAAGGTGCATACAGATGAAAGTACAAAGGTACAGATTATGTGTATTATGTTGTCAGAAAATTTTGGGGTTGTGACTCCAGTTGGTTTAAATGTAAAAAAAAAGAAAGAAAAAGAATTATAATAGTATGCACAGGATAATAGAGTGGCTTGGTAACACTGCTATCAACTATATGAAGGTGTAATCCTTTTCATCTGCCTCCTACACTCTAAAAAGTAGTGATGGGTCGTTCGCGAACGAAATGGGTCTTAGAGCCGACTCTTTGAAGTGAACGACGCTAGCCGGCTCCTTATCGCGAGCCGTGGTTTTTTTTTTTCTTTCTCTCACCCTCTCTCTCGCCCTTTTTTCCGCTTCATTCCGCACGCGAGCCTTGTGCTTTGCGCTGGGCAGAGGGGGGAGGGGCGGTAGTTACACTCGCAGTAGCACAGGAACAGAGGAGGGAGAGAGAGAGAAAGAGAGCCAGGGACAACAACGTCACATTAAAAAGGTATAGTAATCATCCACAACTATTTTCAGTTGCGGATGATAAAGGATTCAGAAAGTTTATTCATGCAGGCCCATATGACAGAGAATATGCATCTTCTTTTTCATATCTTAATTTATATTTAATTGTGTTGTGGTTTGCAGTGTTTTGTGTTGTTTCATTTTAAATTTGTTTAAAAGCAAAAGCTGAAAATTTAAATAGTTAAAAGTTGAACAGTGACTAGTTGGTTTTTGTATTATATGATTTATTTATTACATTTTATGTGGAGTGACTAAATAAAAGTATATTTACGGTGGCCCCTAGAGACAAAGCAGCACGTACAAACTTCAAAACACATACAAACCCTGAAGCAAAAATGGAATGAGGGAAAAATGGAAAACCCATTGCTTTTACTCCAAAACACGTAAAAACTCAGAAGCACGTAAAAACTCCAAAACACATAAAAACTCAAACTACATCCACACGTACCCGGGTATTTTTGAAAACGGAGATTTTTCTATGCGTTTGCACCTTTTGTCAACACGTAAACGGCGTTTTCGGTCACTGAAAATGGAGATTTCTAAAAATGCCTGTCGGGGTGGATATTTTCGAAAACTCCGTTTTTGCATTACGCGTGGATGAGGAAAACGGAGAAAACGCAGCGTCAAAGATGTGTGCCTTTTTTGACGTCACACTGTGCGCCACGTTTTGTTTCGGTGAAATGAATTTCTACAATACTGTTACTGTTAATTGTACTCTCTGCAGTGTTTAAATGCTTACATATACACACACAGTTACTGTTCCTCCACACATACGACTCGGTTCTGCTTCTACGCCCCATCTTTGTTTACTATCTCCCACCGAGGCTTCTAGACTTCTGATTGGCCAACATTTCTACACGTTTAGGAATAAATCGGCACCTGTTGCTTTGGCATGCTCCTAGCAGCGTTTTCCTTCATTTCTGCGTTTACATGTGGACGGGATTATTTTTTAAAACGAAAACGGAAAATCTCTGTTTTCAACAATACCCGTGTACGTGTGGACGTAGCCTAAGAAGCACATAAAAATTCCAAAACATGTACAAAAGACAACAGAAGTGCTCCAGGATGCTAGGCGCAGTGTTGAGCTTTTGTTACCTAGAGGCTACACAAGCCAGCAAGTACCAACGACCGGTGTGTGGTAGTAAGAGGTAAATGAACTTTTTTTTTAAATTATTTGAATATATATGAGCGCTTGTGTATAAATACACAAACAATACACATATGCTTTCAATTGTGTAATTTAAGTGATCTAGGTAGCTCTGTTTTGGAAGTTCAGTTAACGCTAGAAATGTGTTTTAGAGTTTGTACGTGCTTTTTGGAGTTTGTACGTGTCTCAAGGGGCCACTGTATATATTTATATATAAACATATATAAATAAAACCACTTTTTTTACATTAGTAATTCCTTTTGTGCATAATTTTATAGTATTGTTAATAATAAATTAATTAAAGCAACAAAACAACCTGAGCCAAAAGAGCCGGCTCTTTTTAGTGAGTCGAGCCGAAAGAGCCCGTTCTCTAAAAAGAGCCGGAAATCCCATCACTACTAAAAAGTAATTCAGAGGCTTAGTAAATATCACTATAAATATAAGTTAGATGAGCCTGATAAAATCTATGAATATCCTTTTAGTAATTATTTGAGTTTGATAAGTTGAAATAAATGTCTAAAATGTTAACGTATATGTTTGTGTTAAATTAAGGTATTTATTTACATTTATCTCAGACAAAAAATTCAGTATGTGGTTCACAGGATACCTTCTTTGCATGTACTTAATATTTTTGTTTAAAATTGAATCAAAATATTTGAGAAATAGGTATCTATACTCATCAGTATCTTGTTCTAAAATTATTAATTATTCAAATCAATATTATTTATTGTCAGCAACTACAACTGAAAAGTGTAAGTAAAACACGATAACGTAGAGTAATTGACTACCATGAGCCTTTTTCATTGTTTTGTTCATTTTGTTTTTTAAATACTCTGAGCTTTTGTGTTTGCTCTCCTGGTTTGCCATTTATCCTTCAAGTATGTAAGGCTTTGAGCTAAAAGGGAAAAGGCTCTTATCTTTTTAGTGCTTGTTAATTTCGAGTTATTGCCATTTTCGAGTTATTGCCATGCCAACAAACTAATATGTGTGTTTCATAATACATGTAGGAAAAATGACCACATGTTAAACATTTTTCCAAACGAAAATTTAATTTTCATAAACACACATATTAGTTTGTTTGGTTTTTTAGACTTAGGGGCCGATCGTGGCTCAAGAGTTGGCAGTTTGTCTTGTAATCGGAAGGTTGCCGGTTCGAGAGCCAACAGTCTCGGTTGCCTACTGGTTGCCAACTGCCTACTGGTGGTGGTCAGAGGGCCTGGTGGCGCCAGTGTCTGGCAGCCTTGCCTCTGTCAGTGCACCCCAGGGCAGCTGTGGTTGCAATGTACCATGCCATCACCAATGTGTGTGTGTGTGAATGACTGAATGATTCACACACACATTCAGGATCACTGCATGTAGTGTAAAGCGCTTTGGGGTCCATTGGGACTAAGTAAAGCGCTATACAAATACAGGCCATTTATCATATTTAATATTAAGTACAATTTTGATTACATTCAGTTTACAATATTAAGTAAATGGAACAAAATTTTGGATTAACTGACCATCTATATTTCAGTTACATTGACCAAGCATGTCAGTGTTATTTACTCAATTTTTTCATGTTTGTGTAACAACTACAATTATTCATTTCAACTTAATATGTTTAAGCTTTAAATTGATCAAGTATATTGAACAGATTTGACTGGTTTTTAATCTACTCAATATTTTTAAGTGTAAAAGTGTTGCCTCAAAAATTTTAAGTAAATGTCAGTTTTAGTTTTTAGAGTGTATAATATTCAGCAGACAGAAAGAAGCAGATAATTTAACAATAAGAAGTCACCTATTATTAGGCTGCACTTTAATTGTCTCAAATCTATAATCTACTATCATCTGCAGTTACCAGGTTATCCCTTCTGGTGAAAATCAACATAGGCTACAGTCACTTTAAGCTATTTCTCCATACATTTTCCATTTCTTCCATATAGATATCTGACTTCAATTAATGTCTTTTATCTTCCTCCAGCATGGATGAAAACACAGCTCCAAAGGTGCAATATGCCTACCTGCTTTCTGATGGTACTGTGAGTGATTCACAGCCTATCAAAGCCATCACCTCCTGCAGGCTTGACATCTACTTGTTTCCATTTGACATTCAGAACTGCACTTTATCATTCAACTCATACACACTCAAGAGTAAGTGTGACCATGAGGATGTATCACGAGCAGTCCTGGTGAATTGAGTGGTTTAGTTTTTAAAGCTGTTGTTTTATTTATATGTATGTGGTTTTATCTGATTTTGACTGTTTTCCATGCAGGTAGTGCTCTGCAGCTTCACCTGACAGGGACTGCAGAGAGGATGTTTGAATACTCTAAATCAAAGATGGCAACTATGGGTGAATGGGAATTAATTGGAATTGCAGCAGAGAAATACATAACACCATCTAGAACTTACGATGAAATTCGCTTCTATGTAAGAAACTGTATTGCACTGTAAAAATGTAATGTTATTGTATGATTTAGTTATTCATACTATAAGAAAACAGAAGACAAATTCTTTCAGGAAGTCATCAGAAACAAGAGTTTTCTCTTTATTACCATTTGACTCTATTGTTTCTATATTTGATAGGAAACTAGGATATATTGCTTCATGTATATAAAGAATTTGGGTGTGTAGTTGCAGTTTAATTGTAGTTCAATTGTTTAATTACTAATGAAAAGAAACTTCATTACCTGCTGCCAAGTATTCTGATCATAACTACTTCTCTACCACAGTAAACAGATTGAAAGTCTTTGTTTCACACAGTTAAGATGGGGAAACCATTTCACAATTAAGTTATATCTGCAAATTTATGGGCCTTATCATTTAACTATTGTATATGTATGAGGTACTGTATAATCAAAGCACAAAGAACTATGTGAGATTAGTTAAATTCTCTCTTTGCTGCAGATCTCATTGCGGCGCCACGCCATGCTGTACGTAGCGAACCTCCTGCTCCCTAGCTGCTTCCTCATCACTGTGGACCTCTTCAGCTTCATCTTACCTCCCAATGATACTGACCGGTCTTCATTCAAGATGACACTAATCCTGGGCTACACCGTCTTCCTGCTCATAATGAATGACCTGCTGCCTGTCACTGGAAATGCCATACCTCTCATAAGTAAGTTTACATTGTCTTGATTGGTATACATTTATTCCCAATGTTAGTCTTTGGCCCAAAATACAAAGGGTATACAAATACAAAGTGGATGGATGACTTGTTTGGAACGTTTGTGAGGATAAAGTCTTTTCTCTCCAAACAATAAATCATCCAGCCATTTTCTTTAACTTACCAAAAGTCAGGTAAAATGGACAGCAGCCTAAGCAAGGAAACCCAGACCTCCCTCTCACCAGCTGCCTGCTTATCCATGGAAAGATTGAGGTATTCCCAGGCCAGTCGCGAGATTAAATCAACAATGCTCCATCTGGTGGCACGTGGTTCCATAACATTTTGGACACAACAATTTACCGACATTAGGCATCAATTAAAATGTTAATAATGAGATTAAACAACTAGTACGTCCGGTATCAATTAGTGACAATACTGAAAATCAATTGTCTAATCAAATAGTTGCACACATCCCTACAATTAAACATTGGTCATCAGAGCTTGATAGAAAAATTATACGTTATGCAACACTCTTTACAGTAAACTGAAGGAATGTATCTCTCTCTGTCTCCCTCCAGCTCCATGTCCTTTTTTAAGTTTTATTTATTTATTTATTTTTTATTTTTTTGCCTGTCCCGTTTGGCTCTTTTGCCATCAGAATTATTGTCTAAAGGCGAAGAAAGATGCCCAACGGATTTACTTTACCAAATGGACCATCCCAGCCTTGCCGTAATGGTCTATTTGATTCACCTTTTATTGTTTATTTTATTTTCACTTGCTGAATACGGGACAGACTTGACTGGGGGAAAGAAAGGGGAGAAAGAAAGAGGGAAAGAAAAACAGCTGAGAAGAGGGATGGGGAAAAAGGGCAAAAAACAAAAACCAACAGAATAAGTAGACAAAAAATACATATATCGATCACCTGGATCACCTGTTGAGAAAGAAAAAAGAAAACAAGCAGAAGAAAACGAGAGTAATAGAATAAACAACATCACAATGATATATGGGAATATGACAGTAAATACTAAATATTAAACATTATTATGCAGCACGTAAGATCAACAGCGCACAGTGTGCTTTGAGGTAGGAGCCAAAAAGGGTGTAGTTTGTGTGTGTGAGCACCCGTGTGTACACCTGTGAGCATGAACGCGCTTGTTTTTAAAAGGTTCCTTCATGTAATGATCTGCTAGAGGGTGTGGGGAGCCACTGCTCCGTCCTCCAGGGCATGAAGCAGGTATGGAGGAGATCAAAACTCCAGACATCCAGAGGCCCCCAGAACACAAGAGACCAAGGAAGACCAACAGAGGGGCAGCCGCGCCACTATCCCAGAAAGAGCTGAGGAGAGCCCCAGATGAGGGGTCACTCAGCAGCCGCGGAGCAGAAGCCAGGGGGGGTTGCAGTGATGTGCCCGTGAGCGCCGCCGGCAGCCAGCTGTGCCTGAGTGACCGAGCCCCAGGCCGAGAGGCCGAGGGCACCCCATCCCCGAAGTGGCCAGAGCGAGCCCCAGGCCCCGATAAGCAGCCACCAAGGAGTGAGCCGGTGTGTACCTGGACGCCCATCCCCGGACACAAAGACCAACCAACGCACTGATGTCTGAGGGCGTCCGCCACCGGCAGGGGAAGTGGTGGGGGGAGATAGGCCTCCAAACCTTGGAGGGCCTGAGATGTCCCCAGAGAGGTGGCGTCTGATACCCAACCTGACATATAGACACAGACAGATACAAGGCACACACAGATACAAACATCCATTCCCACCCTCATGCTCTCATAAGCAATTACTCCACACTCAATCAACGTGAAGACAGACATAAAGAGACACTGTACACACAATCACACTCCCCAAGCGTACTCTAAGAACCGGGTCTAGGTACCCTTGCCCCTGGAGGGGGAAACTGCACCCAGACCCAGGTGGTGTTACCCTTTTCCCTGCGGTGGGGAGAAGCAGACCGCCCCGACAGGGAGGCCCCACATTCCAGACCCCAGTCGGACGGCCAACTCCTCCTCCTAGCCCCCCCGCTCCAGCAGGCCGCAGAGACCGGGGGTGTGAGAAGACTCCAAACCTCCCTCCACCCGCTCATATGTAGTGTTGATGTATGTGTGTTCTAAGATGCATTTAAAACCCAGGAGGGCATGGAGCAGCAGGTAAGCGCATAGCCCCTCCTGCTAGCCCTCAATGTCTACGTGTATTTAAAATTGAGAGGTGGGCAACGACATTTAAAACTTTTTTAAGTTTTAAATGTTTTTGTCTGGATTTAACTTGTATTTGTCCATAAAATATTGACATAAATTATTTCTCTACTATTATTATTATTGTTATTAGATGTTTTCCTGTCTATGTGCCTGGCTATGATGGTGGGCAGTCTATTGGAAACTATCGTCATTACAAACTTCCTCTGCGGTTCCTCTCACTATTCTCGAGCTCCTCGCTGGATCAGAGTGCTTTTTCTTAAAATCCTGGGTCGACTAGTATGCCTTCCTCCAAAGCCCAGAGATCGAAATGACACAGTGATCCAAAATCCGGTCACAAAAGGTAGGATAGAAGGTCAGGATGAGCAAGTTCTTAAAAAATGCCAAAGCTGACATAATCTTCTCTGTTGTTTTCTCTGCAATACAAAATGCCAGTCTCCTCTCCAGTGACAGAGGAATCCAAGACTCTGGAGCAGAAGGGGCCACTGAGTGAGGACAAAACCCTGCAAGAGCTGAGGAGCCTGGGCAGAGTCCTCCAGGCCATCCGCCTTCAGGTGGAGCAGCATCTGAGCAAAAGCTTGAGCACAGAGGAATGGATCCAGATAGGTTTAATCATAGACCGCCTGCTGTTCATCCTTTACATCATCTTCATAACAGTCAGCTTCATTACCATCATCATTATCTGGGTGGTTTCATACAATGCAGCCTAACCTAACTTTTTTAGCTTGTCTGTTCTTTAAACTTTTTCAATTAACTTTTAGTTTTCAAATAATATTTAACATCACACCCACAATGAGACAGGGAAAGCAAAACTGAACATAACACACATGGGATAAGAGACTTTCAAAATAAATTAGGAAGTAACAAACACTGAGACCAGGACTAAGACTAATGAACTTCACAGAACTAAATGGATACTTGGGAGGCAGAAAGGTAGACAAACATGGAATCAAAACTGACTTCCAAAAGAAACACTGAGGACGAGACACAGACGAGACTGGGAAGAGAATTAACATAATTTCACAAAGAACTAATTATTGGAAGCACAGGAAATAACACCAGAAACAAAACACCATAAGAATAACGCCATCTCTCAAAATCAAAAGTAACAAAAGGTCCAAAATGAAAAGCTGAAAATACTGGGTCAAAGATCCAGGTCCATGACATATTTCAGTTACAAAGGGTAGAAAGACCGAAGCTGGCATAAATTAAGCTGCTAATATATACGGGGTGACTTACAAACAGCTAAATATCGTTTGACAAAAATTAATATTTTATGTGTTAAGTATCAATTACTTGTTGCCTTTACCTTTAAAAACTATTAAGAATTTCTGATCTTGTGTAAGTTGTATGATCTTTTGTTTTGTATCTGTATGAAAATATTAAAGGTTTTCCTCACAATTTCTTTGTCGTTTGTTATTTTGTGTTTAATTCAAAAGTTAGTGGTAAACGGCTGTCTTACTTTAATCTTAGAATTAAAAAGACCTTGACTTTAAAAGTATAGCATTACTAGAATGTCATTATATTATTATGACATAATAATAAAAAAGCTGTCAAGCAACTGAGATGAAAAAGTGGAATACTTGCTCATATTGTTGGTGTTTTCTTTTGTTTGGTTGAGTTATGGAAGTGTATTGAAGCCTGTCTTCTCAACCCTGTTTAAAATACACAAATGGATGGAGTAATTGATTAAACGTCAGTCAACTCTGCTAGCTTTGCTTTGGCTTTCGCTAGCCTTATCCTTTTCTATTTTATCCCAAAATGCCCTCGCTCTGCGTGTGTACAATCGCCAGTTACTCTTAGAAATCAAAGCATCGTATGACCTGGCTCTTAAACAAACGGAGACAGGAGATGATTATGGGCCTCCTCCACCACTTTTTGAGCCCTATATTCCGGTTTATTTGTGCCAACACTCCTACACCACTTCCTGGAAGAAGCGCCCAAGGAAACGAGGAAAGCGGGCAGGTACACTCATCAAAGTCCGAGCTCTTCTCCGTGCTTCTCGTGGAACTACTGGACCAGCAGAGTGCATCTTTAGATGGATCCTGCCTGTTGTCCCTGGAGCTCCCACGACACTTGATCCCCCGCTCTCAGCTTTCTATTTCCCTAAGCGACCTCGGACCCGTGGATGCGGTGTGGACCACAGAAATCTTCGCACACTTAACCGAGCTGGAACATCTGATGTTAGGATCTACGCTCTCCAAATGGCTTTACTAAATGTAAGATCATTAGCAAACAAGACGTTTGTATTAAATGACTTCCTAAAGTCACAACAGTTGGACTTTCTGTTTCTGACAGAAACATGGCTTCAACCCGGTGAGTCTGTAGCTTTTTCGGAACTGGTTCCTCCTAATTTCTCATTCTTCAGTCTCCCTCGGCCCTCTGGTAGGGGGGGGAGGCTTAGCCACCGTGTTCAACGCTCGATTTCATTGCCATCAAACATTACAGCACGACTCATTTTCTAGTTTTGAACTCCAGCTGTTTGAGCTACACCTAAACTCTGCTGCGCCTTTGCTGTGTGCCCTCATATACCGTCCTCCCAAGTTTAATAAGGATTTTATCAAAGAGTTTTCAGGTTTTATGGCTGGAATTGTTCTTAATTTCGACAGTTTTTTAATCCTTGGTGATTTTAACATCCATGTCTGCTGTGACTCTAAACCTTTGGTCAAGGACTTTTTAAATATTATTGACTCTTTTAACTTGACCCAGTGGGTTACCGGTCCCACGCATGAAAGAGGTCACACACTGGACTTGGTGCTCTCCCACGGGCTGGATGTGTGTATCACTGAAGTATCCGAGTTGCGCATCTCCGATCATCTTCCTGTGTTGTTCACTCTAACACTGCGCTGCTCGGTAGATAAGCCGTACGCTCCAGCGCGCAAAAAGCGAGCGCTTAACGCTCTAACAGCGCCCGCTTTTTCTGCTGCCTTTATGGATTCTGGAATAATTAACTCCAACTGTAAAAGTGTTGAGGACCTTTCGGACATTCTTCATTCTACCTGCACTGATATCTTGGACTCTATTGCTCCGCTAAGGACTGTGCGCGCTAAACATTTATCAGAGCCATGGTTGAACGAACATACGCGCTCCCTCAGACGTGACTACAGACGCGCCGAAAGGAGATGGAAAAAGGACAGATTGCACGTTTCCCTACAGATTTTAAGGACTCGTCTTTCTGCTTACCAAGAAGCTGTAAAAACTGCAAAGACAAAGTTTGTCTCAAATTTAGTGTCAGTAAACAGTCACAGGCCTCAGGTACTTTTTAATGTCCTTAACCGCTTTCTTAGTTCACGTGATAATGCTGGAGTCATTTCTTCACCAAGTATGTGCGATGATTTTTTAGCATTTTTTAATGACAAGATTCTATCGATTAGGGCTCTTGTCTTGTCGTCTGCTGCTTCAGATCCGAGTCTTTCTCCTGTGTGCTCAGCTGTCTTAGAGCAGTTTGATCCCGTCTCCCTTAATGACTTGACTGCGGTAGTTAGTAACCTTAGATCATCACACTGCCCTTCTGATTGTCTCCCTCCAAGCTTGCTTAAAAGCACTTTTAATACTGTTGGGCCTTTTATCCTGAGATTAATTAATATGTCCCTTGCTACAGGCTGCGTCCCATCATGCTTTAAACAAGCTATAGTTCAGCCTCTTCTTAAAAAACAAAACCTGGACCCAACTGTTCTGTCCAACTACAGGCCAATCTCAAAGCTTCCATTTCTATCTAAAGTCTTGGAGAAAGTGGTCTACCTACAGTTGCAGGCCCACCTTGATTTTAATATGATTTCTGAAAAATTTCAATCTGGTTTTAAATCACTACATAGCACTGAGACGGCACTTTTAAGGATTTTTAATGATATTCTTTTAACTCTGGACTCTGGCAGCCCTGCTGCCCTTTTATTGTTGGACTTGTCAGCAGCTTTTGACACGGTCGACCATGACATCCTGTTATCACGGCTAGAATTTCATGCTGGCCTAAAAGGATCTGCCCTACAGTGGTTTCGGTCCTATTTGTCAGAAAGGTCCTTTCATGTCAATATGGGCCCCCACAACTCCAAAACAGCCCCTCTTAAATACGGTGTACCTCAAGGCTCTATTTTGGGTCCTGCCCTGTTCGCACTCTATTTGTTGCCATTGGGCTCTATCTTCTCACTGTTTTGCTGATGATTTGCAGATTTATCTACCTTTAAAAGCAGGGTCAGACCATCCCCAGCTCTTATTACGCTGCCTTGACGATGTCAAACAGTGGTTGTCATTAAATTTTTTAAAGCGAAATGAAAATAAAACTGAGGTTGTCATTTTTGGCAACTTTAATCATATCGACAGCACTCTGGGCGCCCTTTCCTCGTATTGTAAAACACATGTAAAAAACCTCGGTGTCTACATTGATGGTTCTTTTAAATTGAATAAGCAGGTGAGTGCAGTAGTTCAGTCCTGCTTTTTTCAGCTAAGACAGCTAGCCAAGGTAAAGCCATACCTCCCGGCTAACGTCTTTGAGTGTGTTATTCACCTTTTCCTTACTTGCAGATTAGACTACTGCAATTCATTGTATTATGGTCTAGATCAGGCCACCATCCATCGTCTTCAGATGGTTCAAAATGCAGCTGCTCGCCTGCTAACTGGTACCAAACGGAGAGAGCATATAACCCCAGTTTTAGCTTCTTTACACTGGCTTCCTGTCTCCTACAGGATCCAATTTAAAGTTTTACTTTTTGTTTTTAAGTCACTTAATGCCCGAGCCCCTCCTTACCTGTCTGAGCTCCTCTCTGCCTATGCTCCAGGAAAGACCATGAGGTCTAGCTCAAAATTAATGCTGTCCATCCCACGGACTTATCTCAAATCCCGTGGTGATAGATCCTTCTCTGTGGCAGGTCCCAGACTCTGGAATAGTCTCCCCTTAAATATTAGATCTGCACAAACACTTGAGCAATTTAAATCATTACTAAAGACACATTTTTATGCCCTGGCTTTTAACACACTATGATCCAAGCATTTTGGTCTTATTTGAATCAGTTTTAGTTATTGTTTTAATTCTTTTATTGTCCTATTATTGTTTTTTATTGTTATTATTGTATTACATTGTTGCTTTTTAATGCCATTTTTATATTGTTAAGCACTTTGTGCAGCATTGGCTGTTTGAAATGTGCTATATAAATAAATTTGACCTTGACCTTGACCTTAAACAGCATTTAAGATTTCACTACTGGTGTCCCACTGATTAATATCCCAATACAACAGAACTTTGGTATTACAAAGAAATTCAATTCAAAAGTATACACACAGTCAGATATATATAGACATCCCCACTAATTTTTAGTTATATGTCTTTTTGTATGTTTTTTTGTAGCCATCAACAAGCCTTGGGCATAATTCTGGCAAGATAATTGATGACTCTTTTTGGCAGATTTGGTATTGGTTAGTTTCCTGACATGGACGCACAAGCTTTAACCCTTTCATGCATAGTGGTCACTACAGTAGACAGCTATTCAAAGGCTGTTTTCTTGTATTTGTGTCAGTGTTGATGGTATACTTGCACATAAGCCACTACATTGGACACTGATGTGTCACTCCATACCCTGCCACCCACTGGTTGTTTAATGTTATTATAGATGTATGACGTTTTTCATTGTAATTATTGTTATTTAACCCTGTCATGCATGAATTATGACAACATGAATCAGGATTTTTTTCTTAAGTATTTTTATTTATCTTTTCATGCCTAAAGATGAATAAAAATACTTAAGAAAAAAATCCTGATTTACGTTGTCATAATTCATGCATGAAATGGTTCATGTTAGCCTGCTTTATCCATTCCAAAACCAGTTTTGATGTGTGCTAGCTTTCATAATCCTTTGGGAACATTAAAATGTGTTGCAAACATCTAGCTGTTGAGTTTGTAGTAAAGTTAAATAATTTGGACTTTGTAGACTTCCTTTTTTAATATTCCATCCATTTGTGCTATGCACAAGCACTACTGGTAGCAAAACAGCACCAGAGCATGATAATACCGTTACCATGCTTGACGTTGGTACAGTGTTCTTAGGTTTCAAAGTCTCACCTTTACTCCAAACATACGTCTTATCATTGAGGCCAAACAGTTCAATCTTTGTCTTTTCTGACCATAAAACCTCTCTCTAGAAAGCATTTGGTTTGTCTATGTGGGCAGCTGCAAACTTCATTCAAGCTTGAAGGTGTGAGTTTTGAAGCAGGGGCATCTTTCTGGGTTGGCACACTTTCATTCTTTGGCCATGTAAAACTAGCTTCAGTGCAGATGGTGTTCCAGCAAGTTCTAATTCATGGAAGGTTGGTGGTTCCTGGGTTGTTCCTGAGCATCCAACTCAATTTCCTCTCAACCGTTTGGGTCTTCTTTCAGACTTTGGCAAAGCAGTGACATATCCTAATAACTTATACTTACATACAAGTTTTTAAACTGATTATCCTGGAATCTGCAGTTGTTTAGAAAAGTGCTCCAAGAGACTTTCTTAACTGTAACGATACAGTTCTTCTCCTTCAATTTTCAGTGACTTTCTCGTTGTTATGAGTATTGGTAAGTCCAATGAGAGCTGTCAACAAATCTTTTTTTATGCTGGTCAAGAGAAACTACCAGTTGAAGTCAATCAAGATCACTAATGAGAAGATAATAGGCCTTGGCTTCTTCAAGCTAAAAGACACACTGATGGATTAGAGAAAATGTTAAATAAATTCCAAATTTTTACCACCAATTCCTGCTTTAAAATTGTAGATTTAAAAACACGTTTTTAAACATAAATTGCAAAACCTCTAAATGAAAGCAGCCTGGAGACATCTTCACATGAGTCCTTGTTCTTGTTTATGAAAAAATGTACAATTTAAGTATCATACATTTTAAGCTATGTATCAAGGTCAGAGCCTGTCATAGGTTTTCAAAACAGCATAAATCCTAAAATAATTGTGTGGGTCATTTGCACAGTACACAACAAAGGGGATCGGAAAATACTGCTACTCCCACAGGTGGAGGTGCTGAAAAATAAAATGGGTGAATGGTTACTGTAGGTGTGAAAAACAAGTTCTGTGCTACCCTGTATGTGTCTATGAAACATTGCATATACCACAGTTTTCTATTTTCTGCTATTTTTGTTGGGGTTTTTTGGTTTGTGTGTTTGTTGCTTGTTTTTTACTCTATTCACGAGGCCTCAGTCACCTCAAACTTACTGAAATAATCTGCCATTGTGATGGTTCGCATAATAAAACTTATTAAAGGGTCCTGAAAGTTTGAAAGCATTACAGAGTTCTGGCACATATATTGGGGTTTTTTGTTATTTCTGTTGTTCTTTTTTAGTGAACTCTGTCATTTTTGCGACCGTATCTATAAAATATGTGTAAAAGATTGATGATTTAAACAATGGGGTCTTTTATTAGTCTTCATTCAAGGTTTAAGACTGAAATTTTGTTTGGGTAAGGCAGGTGGTGGTTGTAGTTAAGGAGGCGCTAACTCTCCAGAGGTTCATCATTACAATATTTCTTTAAGAGACAAAAACAAGTGTGTGTGTGTGTGTGTGTGTGTGTGTGTGTGTGTGTGTATTACCAGGAGGAGCTTTTCATTGCACATTATCAAGAGGTGGTGGTGGTGGAGAAAGTTTAGTCTATCTTCAGCTTTCAGCATGAGTCTGTCTCAGCAGAGAATCAACTTCAAAACAGGCTTACTCTTAATGTCAGGTAATGATAACACACTTCCTACTTTATTTTCTAAACTAAAGCAGGTTTCCATCTACTACTGATGTTTTTTAAAAAAAAAATAAATAAATAATATAAGTATGACTGTTATTATTTTAATAATTACTATTGTAAAGGCTTTATCGATCAGATTCGGGTTAACATCAGTTTTACTGTGCAAAGATATTTAGCTTATTTCACTGTAGCATACTAGATTCAAAATAAATAATCTTTCAGCTGAATCAAGTAGTAAATAATATTTGATAAATATGTATGTTGAGAAAAATACTCCAAGGATCATAGTTTTTTACCGTTGTAAATATTTCTTGCTTTTTTTCATACCGAAGTTGGTAAACGTTGTTGTACGTGGGTTTTAATGAATACATTTCATTACAGGAGATCTCTTTTTGAAAGTGCTATAACTAAGTTAAAGGATATAATCGATACTGAAACTTTCTACAACAACTTAATGTGCTTGGAAAATCTAATTAAAAACTAGTGTATTTCAAACTATACCTTCACAATTCATACAAGACATCAGATGAAGAATTATCATACAAGAAATAAAAAAAATGAAAAGTCAATACCTATATTTTAAATTACTCAATTAACAATCAAAAACAAATGTGACTTTCTATAGAGATTGACAGACCACGTGACTTTCGTGCATTGCTTTGTGGGTACCCGTGGCAACAAAATCAAAACACTGCATCAAGCGCTAGTATTTCCAGCACGGTAATCATTAATTCTGTGGTTTTAATCCCTACTTGCATTTTATTTGCCCCAAAAACAGTTGTGTACAAAACGACGGAGAACACGGCAGGTCCGTACAAAGACAGACCTGACGAAAAGGTAAAAAAACAGGACGAGGAAAAAATCAAAGGAGTGAAAGGGTCAGACCCATACGAGCATACAGAGTGGCGTAAGGACGTTAGCGTGCTGCCCAACTTTCATCACACTCACATTTAGAATTATATGGTCCTAAGTGAGAGTGCATACACTCACAAAATGTTTAGTAACTTCAGACCCCTGCAACAAGCCCAGGTCCAGTTTACTTTGGTGATTTGGACTATTCCATTTCACAGCTGTTGTTAATTTTTTTTTCCTTTATCTCCTGTACAGGCAAACGCATCTGTTTGTCTTTTCAGGTTGTAGTATTACACAACATTTTCAGATCTAATAGAAATAAAATGAGTGTTTCGTAATTCATTCAATTTATTGTCTTTATTTATAACTGGCATTATTGTTTCATTCTATTATAGAATCTTACAAGAAAGAGGCAAAATTGTATTCCATTATGCTTTATTAGCTGCTTCGGTAAAAAACAAATCAACAATGCAAAAAAAAACCATTGCAAAACAACATACTGGAAAACAGTTATTCATCACTTGATTGCTTCAATACAACACTTGGGCACATATATGCGGGACGTTTCGTGGCTGTTTTGATATCGCTCTCTCTCTTAACCGATCAAATCTCGCTGTGGTAGCAGCTTTAAACTCGGTATGACCCAGGTTGATAGAGGGTGCCCAGTCTGGATCGCATTCCAGCATTTTGTAGGCTGGTTTTCCTACAAAACACAACAAACATTAGCAGGCAAAGCCACAGTGAACAAAGCAGCATAGCGCAACGAATTCAATTCAAATCAATATAAGACTTATTTGTAACCTACATCAACAATTATGTTATGATAAATTACGTAATAACTACAACAGAAGACTTACCTTTGTGGAAATGCTTGGCACAGACTAACATGTGAGCTGGAGTGTTCTGGAACGTTATATTTGGTCTTCGAATAGCTGTAATCCAGGCCATCCGTCGGCTCTTTGTTACTTCGGAAACATGGCTTAAACAATTTCTCTTCCACGGCGTAATCCGATAACAACCGATCTCTTTACCCGTCGGCTTCCCGTGGCTGTCATGCAACTGGCTATTGCAGTTAATAATACAACAGCTTCTTGCCATTTTTTGTGTTTCTTTTTATCGCTGTGTGACTGTTTTCATGTGAAAGCCTGCGTGCGCTAGTACCGTTTGCCACTCGTTCCCAGAATCCTTTGCGGTTTTACCCCTGAATGACGTCACATTTTCAATCTCTATTGATACTTGTAATTATCGATCTATCTTATGTATTAAATATGCCTAAAATACGCAATAAAGCCTATAATCAAAAGTGCTTGACTCCCTGGTATAACTCAAAAGCAGGTTATCTGAAAGCAGATAACCTGTAAGCTGGAAAAGGTATCTCACAAATTTAGAAGACGTTCATTTAGCCTGGAAAAAGAATTTCTCTATTAAAAAAAAAAGTCCTCTGTAAAACTTAAGCACCTTACTATTCATCACTGTGAAAAGAAAATACAACCACAGGGTTTCTTGTCAACACAAACAGTCAAAGCACTGCTGAGCCAAGTATTTATTTAACCTAAACTAGTAATGACTTCATGAAAATTTTCACAAATTAAATTTTAACCATTTGCTAAAAAAAATTATACAAAAAAAAGACTTCAGTTGAACCAAAATGCTGCAGCAGGAGGACTGGCAGGGACTAGAAAGAGAACAAAATTCTCTCATATTGGCTTCTCTTCATTGGGTCCTGTTAAATCCAGAATCAAATTTAAGATCTTTCTCACATACAAGGTCTAGAATAATCAAGCCCCATCCTATCTTAAAGACCTCATAGTTCCTTGACACCCCAGTAGACCACTTTGCTCTCAGACTGCTGGTTTACTTGTGGTTCATTGTGTAAAAGTAGAATGTAAGGCAGAGCCTTCAGCTTTTAGCTTTCCTCTTCTGTGGAAGCAGAAATTTGCATTTGGAAGACAGACACATGCTCTACTTTTAAGATTATGGTCAATCTCAGTGTTATCTCTATGTGTTTCACTCGATACGTCACTTTGCATCTAATCATTATTATTATTATATTATTATTGTCTCTGCCTCTCGTCTACAGTGTGTCTTTTATCTCCTTTCCCTCACTGTCAACTGTCCCTCACTGCCCCTCTCTGGTTTTGCCAGAGGTTTCTTCCTGTTTAAATTTATAAATTTTTCTTCCCATTTTCAGCTAGCGCTTGCTCCTAGGGGGTCATTTGATTTTGGGGGGCTTTTTCTGCATTATTTTAGGGGTTTACCTTACAATATAAATTACTTTGAGATGACTGTTGTTATGATTAGCCAAGTCACGCCAAACCAGCTTTATTTATAAAGCACTGGCAGCAAGCACTGGCCAAAGTGCTGAACATAAAATAAGAAAAAATCTAAATAATAAAAATACAATAAAAGTAAACAATACAGAAGCCCCACATTAAAAAGACAATACAAGCATTTGCCATTAACATTTCTATACTGGGTTAAAAGCTAAACTGAAAAGGTGGGTCTTTAAGGTGGGCTTTAAAAACAAATCAAATAATTTTAAAATGAACTACAAAATGGACAGGCAGTCAGTGTAGTGAGGATAAAACTAGAGTAAAATGCTCCCTTCTATGTACTATATAATATAAAACGTTAACTGAATTTTATTGATTTGTCCCAATAACAGATCACAGGACATTTTAAAAACCCATAAAGGCAAAAAGACAAAAGCAAAATTTATTTATTTATTGTTTTTGTGTTTTGTTGTTTTTGTTATATACATTTTCTCTGTGGTCAGTGTCTGTATGTTACAGTATACTGTCTTGTAAAAATGGCCACAGTGGCCCAACACACGAGTCCTTGCAGGCTGTCTTTGACCTACAACCCTTCAGGCCAGCCGTGAACCTCAGCAATCCCACCATAGCCAACATCTCCTTCACTTTGTATGCTGTCCTCGGTGTGGTGAGTTTCCTTATTACCACTTTAAGAAATACACCAAGACCATCAAAATCCAGATTTAAGTTTTCTTAGGGAATTTCTCTAAAACCACATATCATCAGACCTATTCTTATACAATATGTAATGCTGATTCAAGTCTAATCCAGTGGAACCAGTCAACAACAAGTTTACTCATATTCACTGTATTTCAGAATGAGAAAACACAGATACTCACTACTTTCTTGTGGCTGAGACTGGTAAGTACTCAATAAATGCCAAATTTATAAAAAGCTGCTCAAATATTTAAATGTTACATTGGAGATTTAAAAACAATGCATTACTTCTGTGGCAGTACTGGCACAATGAGTTCCTGGTCTGGGATCCGAAGGAGTGTGATGGTGTCACTAAGATTTCTCTACCTGTGAAGGAGCTCTGGTCTCCGGATATCATTGTTTATGAGTTGTAAGCACTTCAAATAAAACATTTTTTAAAATAATAACATTTATGCATTTTATCAGTTCAGCAAAATGAACCTGTAAGCACGAAACAACACATGCATAGTTGCCATAAGTACAGAGTGATAACCACGAGATGCTGATACAGATCTGAAAATGATATTTTTGTTAACAGGCTTGGACTCAGCCAAAGATCCTGCAGTCCAGTTACAAAATACGAAACATAAAGATATGCTAAGATGTCATCTGCAGCTCCATTATCAACCTTGTCACACAGACATTTTAGCTTGTCACAGTGGAGGAACCACAGGTGTAATAAGGATGGATACAGACCTCTTATGGTCCTAGTATTGTGTGTACTTGATTACTGTAATTACTTAAAGAGGCACTTATAAAACTATGGAGTTATAAATAATGACTGTACTTGTATTTATTTCTATTTTTACTTTACACTGCCTCAAAACATATTTCTATTCTGTCTCATGCATATGTATTCACAGTGGGACTAATCTAAATACTATCTCTGTTTTCTGTCATTGTTTTTGTTCAATTGCTAATTTCCCCACCTCCAACCCTGCCAGTGTGGATGACGATGTCTCCCAGGCATGTCCTTACGTCTACGTTAACCACACGGGTCACATCCGCTGGGACAGGATGCTGCGGCTCGTCTCATCCTGCAATCTGGAGATCTTCAGTTTTCCTTTTGATGTGCAGAACTGCACATTTACATTTGGCTCTTACATGCACACCAGTAAGAATGTGCTGCTTACAGCTTTAATTCAGAGGGTTTAACAAAAATATTGCATCATCTGTTTAGGAATTACAACCAATTTTACACATAGTTCACATCTTCAGTGGCTAAATAATAATAATGGGACAAAGTAACATCATTTTAAATATAATAATTGTTTTTAATACTGGGGTACAAATTCTCTGACTGCCTGAAGTGCAGAACCCATCTAAATAAAAAGCACGTTCCCTAATCACCTAATCTCTCCATTGGGTTGAGATTAGGTGACGGCTGTGAGACCGACTCCAATTAATTTGAAAATGGCTGTATTTCCTAAATGGTTTATCAAATACTTTATTAAACCGCTTAAATGAAAGCCAAATATCTTCATTTCAGTTACACAACTGAAATGTTGTGTAACTGAACATTGTGTGCAAACTACAAAATTACTTTTGTATGTATACCTGTGTATTGTGCTGTTGTTATTGTTGTGGTGGTTTTCTTACATAGTACGGGATGTGAGGGTCAGTCCAGCTCTGCCCTTTAAGGAGATGTCTCTAAACTCAAAACGATACCTGGAAGCAAGTGGAGAGTGGGAGCTGGTGGACATACTGGGAGAGACCTCCATACTTAAGTTTGGAATCGATGAATGGGACATCATCACCTTCTGGGTCAGAGAACCACACTTTCACTGAATCAAAACTTTTAAATCAAAAGATATAACAGACTGAAACTAAACATTTGGGCATCAGAGACTCCACAGCCAGCAACAATGGGACTGAAGCTTACTTATTGATTGATTGATTGATTGATCATACTTTATTCATCCCGAGGGAAATTGATTAATGCTTTATTAATGCTGTTTACCTCTAGTGTCTGTAGCTAAGTCTCTTATTATTAAGGTAAGGTCAGAAGTTGTTTTTAAAACTATCCAAAAGGCTTTACTGCTCAACCACAGATTATCTGCAAGATGATGCAATTTAAGGTGAATTTTAGCTAACTGTTTCCTTTCTTACTTTTTCTATAAAAAACTTTTTGAACTGCAACAGGCAGATGGTTTAGCACATTCTCATCCCCAAACAGGAGTTGGTGAACAGATTTTAGAATTAAGCATTTACTAATTGGGTATCTATCAGTTTATAGAAACCAAAAAAGAACCAACAGAAAGTGAATGCAAAATTAAAAACTCACTTTTCTGAATACAGAAGTCACACCTGTGAAGATGCATCTAAACTGCATGTGCTTTCTTGTTCACTAGGTGGTCGTAAAGCGGCGCCCAGTGCTCTACGTGGTCAACCTTCTGATCCCAAGCTCTTTCCTCATGCTCATTGACATCCTGTCCTTCTACCTGCCTCCCCATAGCGTCGACCGTGCCTCCTTCAAAATGACCCTCATCCTGGGCTACACAGTCTTCCTGCTCATCATGAACGACCTGCTGCCAAGTACAGCAAATGGCACTCCCATCATAGGTGCATACTATTATAAAACACCTTATAGATAAGTAGAAGAAAATGGTTGGAAGGCTTGTAGGTCCCAAATTTAGCTGCCTGTTAAAAGTGCTGATAAACAACTCAGCCAACATCTTAAAAGTTAAATGTATGACTACTTTAATGTGTGTCCTTTGATTCTTCAATCTAGGTATCTATTTCTCAGTGTGTCTTGCCCTCATGGTTATCAGTCTACTGGAAACAGTCATCATTACCAACGTCCTCCACCATAACTCCTTGAAATATCGGGAGGTTCCAAAGTGGGTTAGGGTTGTTGTGCTCAAACATATAGCAAACCTCATCTGCTACCGCTGGCCAGAAGATAGCTGCCAGTCGCCTTCTACACCACAGAAGGATAAACCTGGAAACTCCAATGGCAGTTCTGGTCCATGGATCATTCAGCCAGCTAGCCGGGCACCTGACCAGCTCCCAGTTAGTAACGGTAGCCAAACCTACCTACCTACATAATGCTCTGTCATTACTGCCATTGGCCAATTGGTGCTGAAAAAACTTGTGACCTTGAAAGTATTTGAGAAAACATACTGGCAGGCATCATTTGGTTCACTCAGATACAAAAAAGGTTACATGGGCAAATGTTCTATTCTGTATTAAATTAAAAGATGATATCTGTAGTGTTAAATATATTATGGAGTGCTCCTTATTTGACTTTTTAATCTCCACTTTTCTGCCAGGTACATCTGCTCTGCCTGAACTGCAACAGATCTGTCAGTACCTTGCTGAACTTCGTGCCCACCTCGTCTCTCTGCAGAAGGAAAGCCAGCTGTTGGACCAGTGGTGCCATGTAGGATATGTCCTTGACTTCCTGCTCTTTCGTATCTATCTACTGATCATCAGCTGCTATGCTATGGTTATTGTCACAATGTGGTGCATTTGGATCACTCAAACCTAAATGAATATTGATTAGTGATGTGCGGATCGATCCTGAAATATCGATTCCTCCGATACCAATCATTTATGTTCTAGAATCGATTCTCACATTAAAATATCTATATTTTAGTAATTTAGGGTAAATTTGTAGTTTATCATTAACAGGAACACAGTGGAAAGAAACTATAACTGTTTACATTCAAAGGAACTACTTCCTCTTCTGCCTTTCATAGTCATGTGCGAAATACGGCTGTATAAATGTCTCGCAGCCCCTTGGCGTGCGCACTCACAACAATGGCTGAGTGTAATTGTGCGGACGTATTTTACCTCCACAAACAGCTGAGACGTGGTTTGCGATACATGTGGCAAAAAAGTGAGGTGTTGTGGCCATACTTACCAACCTTGAGACCTCAGAATTAGGGAGACACCCCCCCAACAGCCCTTGGGGGGGTGTTGGGGGGTGTCTCCCATACACACACACACATATATTTATTATTTTTATTTTGTCAAAGAATTTTTTAAATCAAAGACACAAGTCACAGAGGAAAATCTACTTTAGAAAAAGTAGGAAATAAAAATTTGTTATTGTTACCTGATATTAAGAATAAGTAGGGTTGCCAACCGTCCCTTAAAAAACGGAATCGTCCTGTATTTAGAAACAAAAGTACACGTCCCGTATTGAGCTAATAAGGGACGCACTTTGTCCCATAATACAGTGAGAATCAAAAGTAGTCTATAAATGTTAATGGAATTAACGCTTTGTTTGAAAACATAATTCCCAGCCCCTCTCCTGCTTTGTGACCAATGAGCTGACAGCACACTTATGACAATTCGAGTATGACAATTCAGATTACCGCTTATCTCATTGGTCGAGGAAAGGTCGCTTACTGAGAAAATACCGGAAGGCAACAGATGACCACAACAAGAAGCATGGCCAACAGGGAAACAAACGCCAACACTGCGGTGCAAGTCTCGGATGACAGTACACCTAAAGCTGGGCATACACTGTGCGATTTTCAAACTGCACGATTGACTCGCAGGGGTTATAAGTTGGTAGGTCACGATGCAGGGTCTCACACTATACCGCCCGATGCTCTGATGCGACCTGAGTGCTCACACTGTGCCTCCATAAAATGAAGTTTATAACAGAAAATCTGTCGCTCGCTCTCCCTCTCTGTCTTTCACTCACACAGACACGCACACCACCACCATCAACTTTGCTAAATTGCTAATGAAAAACATTGATCAGGCAGCTGTGATTGAGCAGCAATGTAAATCCAACTATTTTCACGGTTGTTGTGGTCCTGATAATTTTGTGAGGCCACATCGAAAAGGCTCGGATGAGCTTTCCAAAGTTCTACAAGTTGTGCCTCCACTGCTTGTGTCCAGATCACATGCTGCACAGCCGTGCTGCTCCGTCTTTTTCACCAACGTTTACGTGTTTGCACGTGAGCAGTGTGAGCGGCTGCGGTGACACCCTCACGAGTGATTGATGATCGGGAGCTGGTCGTGAGGTGTTAATCGCTTCTCGTTACCCCACGTATACTACACGATGCACGATGAAGGCCAAAATCGGGCCGATCACCAAATTGGTCGCACGACTCAAAAATCGGCTCAAAATGGGCCAAAAATCGCACAGTGTAAGCCCAGCATTAGACCAGCAATGTTTGTTCCCCTCAGAGAAAGAAAAAAAAGGCTGCAAAAGTACAGGGAGGAATGGGAAAAGGAAAACACCTGGCTGGAAAAGTGCACGATAACACCTATAAAGCGCACTGCACTGTGTGCCGGCGCACTTTTTCCATAGGCATGCTTCTAATGGTGGGCACATGAAGAACATGACTCGAGCTTTCCCCGAGTGAAAGCTCGGGGAACCCTTAACCAATTTTTTGTCCACCAGGCCACGGCAGAAGCAGATATGGTATGTAAACACTGGTTTGTTTGTTTTTTAAACCCTCTGGTTAAGGTTAATATGGGCATGTGCAGTGAATATCAGCGCTATGTGGCCAGAAGTGTGATAATATAATTTATTTTGTGTAATAAACAACTGCAAGGATAGATGATTACAACAAATAGATGACTAATACATAAAAGTAATACATAGATGAATAATGATGATGAGTTATGATGCGTAATCATGGGAACAAGCGGGTTTACAAACGGCAGCAGCTGATTAGCATTAGAAAAGCTGAAATAATACCTCAACTGAAGCCAATTGTACTAAAAGCACTATATGTGCACTGTTACAAGAATGTTTTTTGTTCTATTGTTTTCTATTAATTTATATAATTTTAAGTTAAGTAGGACAGAGTTCTTTTAAAGAAAGATTTACTTATATTCTCAAAAGTTAAGCATGACAGGCTTCTGTTTAAGAAAGAGACCTGTTTTATTGTGTTAATGTTGTCATTTTGAGCTAAAAATAAATGGCTAAAAGATCATTTGTTTCCCATATGGTCATATCACAAAGAATATGCATGTACTTAAATCAAATTCAAGTCAAATGGTTAAAAAAATAATTTCACACACAAAAAAAAAGAGCTACAAAATTCACCACACTGGGAAGGGTGAAGACAACTGGGTTGCCTGGCCCTGGCCACGAGGTGTCCCTTATTTATTTTTCAGGGAGTTGGCAACCCTAAGAATAAGCCAGCAATAAAGTTGATCCTGGGCTGAGATGGACTGACCCACAAAGCTTTTGATGGACTATTTATTCGCCATCACCACCTTTTAATAACATGCAGGATTTTTTTTATTTGTTTTTTAAAACAAAAACTGAAAATCTCCATTTTCAAAAATACCTGTGTACTTGTGGACGTAGCCTAAAGAAACAGCTAAGAAATACTGACCACTGTCAGTCCGAAAAGGGTTACAAAGGCATTTCAAACACTTTGGGACTTGAACTGACCGACCTACTAAAATTATTCCAAGGCTACGTCCACACGTACACGGGTATTTTTGAAAACGGAATTGTTTTAAAAAGAAAATCCTGTTCAGCCCTGCTGTTCTGAAAAAATATCTACGTCCACATGTAAACGCTAAAAACTAAATGTTGACCAATCACAAGTCTAGAAAGACCCAAACGCATAGAAAAATCTGCGTTTTCAAAAATACCCGTGTATGTGTGGACATAGCCCATCGACGTTTCATCCAGGAGGTAACAAAAGAACTGGAAATAAAAACCTAAATGCTTCACTTGTCTCAATTAATGCTCCCTGAAGCCTTTAGGTTTACCAGGGCAATAATCCAAAACACAGCAGCAAGATCAACTCTGGATCGCTTAAAAAACAAAATTAAGTTTTTGGCCTACTGAAAGTGCAGACTGGATCAAAATTCCTCCACTGTAAAAGACTCATCACCAGTTATTACAAATGCTTGATTGCAGTTCTTACTGGCACAATCACTTATTAGGTTTGGAAAGCAATTGCTTTTTCACACATGGTGAGGTAAAGTTAGAGAGCTTCTTTCCCTAACTAAATGAAATCATCATTTAAAAAAAACTATAATCTATATTTGCTCTTACTATGTTTAAATTTAAAATTTGAAGTATTTAAGGGTAAAAAATATGTTAAAACATAAGAAGTCAGGAAGGGGCAAAAAAAAAGCTTTGTGCTCAAAAAAAGATTGGGAGCATAATATTTTTGCACTTCATTGTAAAATAAAGCAATAATGGATTTATTCACAGTTACAGAGTGGAAAGTGTGATATTGTTTTACATAACACTTGTCATGGGCTAGTGTGAGGGGTGAGGGTAGAGAAGATCATGAAAAAGGTTTGGGGTGAGAGAAAGGGGGAAGGAAGAAGAAACTATTGTTCCTCCTTTGTGGATCCATCATTCCCCTTAAACTCGATGTTGCTGGGACAGTTTTTCCTCTGCGCTCTGCTCCAGAATCCACTCCTGTCCTCGGCTTTCTTTTCTTTTACCTTCAGCTCTTGTAAGGTTTTCTTTAGGTGCTGCTTGGCATCTTTAACTTTTTCTTTTAGCTGTTTGGCAAGTTTTACTGTTTGAGGAGCTCTTTAGCTTCTTTTTTGTGCTTTTGTAAGTCTTTCAGTGCATTTTTACAGTCTGTCTTGGTCACTTCAGGGTCTGTCATTGCTTTGCGAAATCCCTTCAACTCTAATTTCTCCTCTGCAACTTCATCTTGCACTTTCATCAGTTCCTTCTTGAGAGTTTTACTTTCCTGTCTTGTGGGGTTCATACACATTCTTCAAGGTCAAATTCAAGCCCTTTTTAAGCACTTTCAAGGTCCATTTTCAAGCTTTTCCAGCACATTACCAAAAAAAGAATGCATGTTTCACTTCGCATAACACCTCAGTAAGTATGTGAAAATAAAAACATCATTTTAGGTTGACTTAAACACCTTTGTTCCCTTTTCGTTAAAACAGAAAAATGCAGTACACAAAAATACTGCAAAAGGAAAAGGTTGCCTTATATGCATAAAATACATAAACTCAAAATGCATATTTCACTTAAAAATTAAGATGTGCAAATGTGACCAAAACTTGTTAGAGATATTCACCTCCTGTTGAAAAAAAAACAATCCCACAAAAACAAGAAAACTGCACCAAACAACACAAAATAACACACAGTAAGGCCAATATCCGATGAGTCTTCTCATCGGATATCGATGCTTCTTCTCCTATATGACACAAAAAATAGGAGACTAGATTGTAGCACTTACGTGGAGTTATATACAGTACCAATGGATAATTACCAAGGTAATAAGTAATTTGGGCTAGTATCAGAAGATTAAGAACGACTCTTAGAGCTCTGGTATATGAATGACACAGAAACCAGACAAACACAGTTGTGTGGCTTAAAAGTATTTTAGTGATGTTAAGTCTTGTAAAAGAATTTTGTAACCACACAGTATTACAACAGGTTTAACAGAACTTCAAGTATAAAATTTCCCCCCAAAGTAGCAAAAAAATAGAATAAAATAAAATTGTGCACAAGTAAAAGAATTTGTCTTTTTAAGTCCAAATGGTACCGGTGGGGCCCATGACAAACGGGTGTATTGCAATAGAATTCGTCCGACAAGGAGTGTGTGTGTGATTGTCTGTCCTACCGTACTACTTGTACAGTAGAAGATTGTAGTCCATCAATGTGCAAATGAGTGTGCGTGTGTATGTATATCGTCTCCTAGGATCTTGGGTTGGCTCGCCATCCAGTGAACACTGGAACACTCTGGGTTCTGGAATCGCTGACCTGGTCTTTGGATTCGTCCCATATAAAAAAACCTGACCTATAAACAATGGTCAAATATATGTCACGTCCACTTTAAGAATAACTCTCACAAATTAACTAAAGTAGTGTCACAGTGCAGTAACTACTATTCAGATCAGCTATCATCAATTCAATCATCATCAGTTCAGTCATGTCGTACAACATTAAAATATCAAGTTTCAAAGTTCAAAGTATCAATATCCAAAATTTCACAGTATCAAGGTTCAATACTTGTTTGTAACCTGCAGTAACATTAAAGATTATCTACAAGGCTTCAAACATTCAGGAATTATAGTCACCATATAATTCACTTTCATTGTAAACATTAATTACATCCATCAAAATAAACTCACTGTACATATATATCTAATCACAAATAAATAAGTATATTACCCCTTTTAAGAAATGGAATAATATGCAAATGCTTATCAGAAATTGAACAAAGTGCAAACAATCAGGTTCAATAACATGTAAACACAAGGACTCAGGCTACGAATAGGGGTATAAAATAGACGTGCTTAACCCTTGTGCGGCCTGGACCAAAAAAAAAAAACAAAAGGGAGGGGGGGGGTCACGCAGACCCCGGCAGCGCAGACCCAGGTCTCGTCGCGAAACAGGGCCCCGGCTCGGGGTGGGGGCGGATGGGGGTCAGGTGGACCCCCAGCTATAGCGGGTCTCGTCACAGCGTCGGACAAAGGCACCTAATCGGCTGTAACCCTCCATCGATCGGGTAAGTTACGATGGCAAACCTTGGGGTCTGGAGGGACCCCCAAGCGCCAAGGCAACAACTCTCAACTTCACATCATCATCTTCATCATCATCATCATCGTCTCCTTCTCGAGAGTGTTCGCGTAAACCGGCCTCAGTGAGGACCTCGGGCGCTCTGTGTTCCGTGGGTACTCTGTGACCCCTTAGTAATGGTGATGGGGTATTTCGCAACCCCAATGCACATTCGTAAGTTACAATGACAAACACTGGGGTCTGGAGGGACCCCGAACTGCCGGAGGAAACAACTCTCAACTTCCCATCATCATCATCATCATCATCATCATCTCCTTCTTGGCAGTGGTCGCGTAAACCGCCCTAGGTGAGGACCTGGGACTCTCCCTGCCTTCTAGTCCTCCTACCTCCTTCCTCTTGGTTCTCCTGCGCCTCGCTGTGGGATGCTTAGCTTTGCAGAGGGCAGTGTTCGCATAAACCAGCCTAAGTGAGGACCTCGGACTTTCCATGCCTGCTGGTCCTCCTTCCTCCTTCTGCTCCATTCTCCTGCTCCTCGAAGGCGAGCACCTTGCCGGATGGGCCCCGGTTTACGCATAAACCGGCCTAAGTGAGGACTGGGGTAGCTCTCTACTCTGTGGGCACTCTGTGACCCCTTAGTAATGGCGATGGGGTATTTCGCAACCCCAATGCACGTTCGTAAGTTACGATGGGAAACACTGGGGTCTGGAGGGACCCCCAAGCGCCACGGCAACAACTCTCAACTTCATATCATCATCTTCATCATCATCATCATCGTCTCCTTCTCGGCAGTGTTCGCGTAAACCAGCCTAAGTGGGGACCTCGGACTCTCCCTGCCTGCTAGTCCTCCTACCTCCTTCTGCTCCGTTCTGCTGCTCCTCGAAGGCAAGCACCTTGTCGGATGGGCCCCGGGTTATGCGTAAACCGGCCTAAGTGAGGACCTCGGACTCTCTCTGCCTCCCTCTCCTTTTTCCTCCTTCTGCTCCGTTCTTCTGCACCTCGCAGGCCAGCGCTTAGCCGGATGGGCCCCGAGTTACACGTAAACAGGCCTAAGTTGGGACCTCGGGCGCTCTGTGTTCCGTGGGTAATGTGTGACCCTTTAGGAATCGCGATGGGGTATTTCGCAACCCAAATGCACATTCGTAAGTTACAATGGCAAACACTGGGGTCTGGAGGGACCCCGAACGGCCGGAGGAAACAACTCTCAACTTCACATCATCATCATCATCATCATCGTCTCCTTCTCGGCAGTGTTCGCGTAAACGGACCTAAGTGAGGACCGGGGGTGCTTTCTACTCCGCGATTACTAAGGGGTCAAAGTGTTCCCATGATGGGGTATTTCACAACCCCAATGCACATTCGTAAGTTACGATGGCAAACCTTTGGGTCTGGCGGACCCACAAAACACCATGGCAACATCTCTCAACTTCACATCATCATCATCATCATCATCGTCTCCTTCTCGAGAGTGTTCGCGTAAACCAGCCTAAGTGAGGACCTCGGACTCTCCTTGCCTCCCCGTCCTCCTTCCTCCTTCTGCTCTGTTCTCCTGCTCCTCACAGACGAGCGCTTAGCTGAATGGGCCCCGGGTTACGCGTAAACCGTTGTAAGTGAGGACCTCGGACTCTCTCTGACTCCCTGTCCTCTTTCCTCCTTCTGCTCCGTTCTCCTGCGCCTCGCAGGTGAGCGCATAGCCAGATGGCCCCGAGTTACGCGTAAATAGGCCTAAGCGGGGACCTCAGGCGCTCTGTGTTCCATGGGTAATGTGTGACCCTTTAGGAATCGCGATGGGGTATTTCGCAACCCCAATGCACATTCGTAAGTTACAATGGCAAACACTGGGGTCTGGAGGGACCCCGAACGGCCGGAGGAAACAACTCTCAACTTCACATCATCATCATCATCATCATCATCGTCTCCTTCTCGGCAGTTTTCGTGTAAACGGGCCTAAGTGAGGACCGGGGGTGCTTTCTACTCCGCGATTACTAAGTGGTCAAAGTGTACCCACCATGGGGTATTTCGCAACCCCAATGCATATTCGTAAGTTACGATTGCAAACACTGGGGTCTGGAGGGACCCCGAACGGCCGGAGTAAACAACTCTCAACTTCACATCATCATCATCATCATCGTCTCCTTCTCGGCAGTGTTCGCGTAAACGGGCCTAAGTGAGGACCGGGGGTGCTTTCTACTCCGCGATTACTAAGTGGTCAAAGTGTACCCACCATGGGGTATTTCGCAACCTCAATGCACATTCGTAAGTTACGATGGCAAACACTGCGGTCTGGAGGGACCCCGAACGGCCGGAGGAAACAACTCTCAACTTCACATCATCATCATCATCATCGTCTCCTTCTCGGCAGTGTTCGCGTAAACGGGCCTAAGTGAGGACCGGGGGTGCTTTCTACTCCGCGATTACTAAGTGGTCAAAGTGTACCCACCATGGGGTATTTCGCAACCTCAATGCACATTCGTAAGTTACGATGGCAAACACTGCGGTCTGGAGGGACCCCGAACGGCCGGAGGAAACAACTCTCAACTTCACATCATCATCATCATCATCATCATCATCTTCTCCTTCTTGGTTGTGTTCGCGTAAACCGACCTAAGCAAGGACCTCGGACTTCCCCTGCCTCAGCATCCTCCTTTCTCCTTCTCCTCGGTTCTCCTGCGCCTCGCTGTCCGACGCTTAGCTTTGCAGAGGGCAGTGTTCGCATAAACCGGCTTCCATGAGGACCTCGGACTCCCCCTGTATCCTTATCCTCCTACCTCCTGCTGCTCTGTTCTCCTGCTCCTCGAAGGCGAGCACTTAGCTGGATGGGCCCCGGGTTACGCGTAAACCGGCCTAAGCGGGGAACTTGAACTCTCCCTGCCTCCTGGTCCTCCTACCTCCTTCTGTTCCGTTCTCCTGCTCCTCGCAGGCAAGCGCCTAGCTGGTGGGCCCCGGGTTAGGCGTAAACCGGCCTTCGAGAGGAGCAGGGATGTTCTCTACTCCACGTTTACTATGGGGTCAAAGCGTACCCACGATGGGGTATTTCGCAACCCCAATACACATTCGTAAGTTACGATTGCAAACACTGGGGTCTGGAGGGACCCCGAACCGCCGGAGGAAACAACTCTCAACTTCACATCATCATCATCATCATCATCATCGTCTCGTTTTCGACAGTGTTCGCGTAAACGGATCTCAGTGAGGACCTCGGACTCTCCCTGCCTCAGCGTCCTCCTTCCTCCTTCTGCTCCGTTCTCCTCCTCCTCGCAGGCGAGCGCCTAGCCGGATGGGTTCAAGGTTACGTGAAAACGGCCCTAAGTGAGGACCTCGGACTCTCCCTGCCTCCAAGTCCTCCTTCCTCCTGCTGCTCCGTTCTCCTGCTCCTCACAGGCGAGCGCTTAGCGTGATGGGCCTCGGGTTAGGCGTAAACCGGCCTTCGAGAGGAGCAGGGATGTTCTCTACTCCACGTTTACTATGGGGTCAAAGCGTACCCACGATGGGGTATTTCGCAACCCCAATACACATTCGTAAGTTACGATTGCAAACACTGGGGTCTGGAGGGACCCCGAACCGCCGGAGGAAACAACTCTCAACTTCACATCATCATCATCGTCTCGTTTTCGACAGTGTTCGCGTAAACGGATCTCAGTGAGGACCTCGGACTCTCCCTGCCTCAGCGTCCTCCTTCCTCCTTCTGCTCCGTTCTCCTCCTCCTCGCAGGCGAGCGCCTAGCCGGATGGGTTCAAGGTTACGTGAAAACGGCCCTAAGTGAGGACCTCGGACTCTCCCTGCCTCCAAGTCCTCCTTCCTCCTGCTGCTCCGTTCTCCTGCTCCTCACAGGCGAGCGCTTAGCGTGATGGGCCTCGGGTTAGGCGTAAACCGGCCTTCGAGAGGAGCAGGGATGTTCTCTACTCCACGTTTACTATGGGGTCAAAGCGTACCCACGATGGGGTATTTCGCAACCCCAATACACATTCGTAAGTTACGATTGCAAACACTGGGGTCTGGAGGGACCCCGAACCGCCGGAGGAAACAACTCTCAACTTCACATCATCATCATCATCATCATCGTCTCGTTTTCGACAGTGTTCGCGTAAACGGATCTCAGTGAGGACCTCGGACTCTCCCTGCCTCAGCGTCCTCCTTCCTCCTTCTGCTCCATTCTCCTCCTCCTCGCAGGCGAGCGCCTAGCCGGATGGGTTCAAGGTTACACAAAAACGGCCCTAAGTGAGGACCTCGGACTCTCCCTGCCTCCAAGTCCTCCTTCCTCCTGCTGCTCCGTTCTCCTGCTCCTCACAGGCGAGCGCTTAGCGTGATGGGCCTCGGGTTAGGCGTAAACCGGCCTTCGAGAGGAGCAGGGATGTTCTCTACTCCACGATTACTATGGGGTCAAAGCGTACCCACGATGGGGTATTTTGCAACCCCAATACACATTCGTAAGTTACGATGGCAAACACTGGGGTATGGAGGGACCCCGAACCGCCATTCGTAAGTTACGATGGCAAACACTGGGGTCCGGAGGGACCCCGAACCGCCGGAGGAAACAACTCTCAACTTCACACCATCATCATTATCATCATCATCATCATCATCATCATCGTCGTCTCCTTCTCGGCAGTGTTCGCGTAAATGGGCCTGAGTGAGGACCTCAGACTCTCCCTGCCTCCAAGTCCTCCTTCCTCCTTCTGTTCCGTTCTCTTGCTCGTCACAGGGGAGCGTTTAGCTGGATGGGCCTCGGGTTATGCGTAAACCGGCCTTCGAGAGGAGCAGGGATGTTCTCTACTCCACGATTACTATGGGGTCAAAGCGTACCCACGATGGGGTATTTCGCAACCCCAATACACATTCGTGAGTTACGATGGCAAACACTGGGGTATGGAGGGACCCTGAACCGCCATTCGTAAGTTATGATGGCAAACACTGGGGTCCGGAGGGACCCCAAACCGCCGGAGGAAACAACTCTCAACTTCACATCATCATCATCATCATCGTGGTCTCCTTCTCGGCAGTGTTCGCGTAAACCGGCCTAAGTGAGGACCTCGGACTCTCTTTGCCTCCTAGTCCTGCGACCTCCTTCTGTTCCATTCTCCTGCTCCTCGCAGGTGAGCGCTTTGCCGGATGGGCCTTGGGTTACGCGTAAATGGGCCTGAGTGAGGACCTCGGGCTCTCCGTTGCTCCTCGTCTGCCTTGCTCCTTCTCCATCGTTCTCCTGCGCCTCGCTAGTGAAAGAGCAGCTGTTTGGTCTGCCTATTACGCGAACACCGCCCTCCGTTTGGACCTCGGGCTCTCCGTGCCTCCTCGTCCTCCTTGCTCCCTCTACATCCTTGTCCCGCTCCTCGCTAGAGTACGCTTAGGTTTGCAGAGGGTGGGTTTCGTGAACACCCTCTTCGGTGAAGACCTTGGGATCTCCGTTGCTCCCCGTCTTCCTTGCCCCTTCTACATTACTCTCAAGTGCCTCGCTAGTGAAAGAGCAGCTGTTTGGCCTGCCTATAGCGCGAACACCATCCTCCGTTTGGACTTCAGAAACTCCTTGCCTCCTCCTCATCCTTGCTCCCTCTACATCATTCAGATGCTCCTCGCTAGCGTACGCTTAGGTCTCCGGAGGGCCGGTTTCGCAAACACCCCCCTTCGGTGAGGACCTCGGGCTTTCCGTGCCTCCGTGTCCTCCTTGCTTTCTCTCCATCATTCTCAAGTGCCTCGCTAGTGAAAGCGCAGCTGTTTGGCCTGCCCATTACGCGAACACCGCCCTCTGTTTATGCTCCTCGCTAGCATACGCTTATGTCTGCGGAGGGCCGGTTTCGCGAACACCCCCTTCGGTGAGGACCTCGGGATCTCCGTTGCTCCGCGTCCTCCTTGCTCCTTCTCCTTCGTTCTCATGCGCCTCGCTAGTGAAAGAGAAGCTGTTTGGCCTGCCTAGTACACGAACACCGCCCTCGGTTTATGCTCCTCGCGAGAGTAGGCTGAGGTCTGCGGAGGGCCTATTACGCGAACACCACCCTCCAGTTGGACCTCGGGCTCTCCGTTGCTCCTCGTCCTCCTTGCTCCTTCTCCTTCGTTCTCATGCACTTCGCTAGTGAAAGAGAAGCTGTTTGGCCTTCCTATTACGCGAACACCGCCCTCCAGTTGGATCTCGGGCTCTCCGTTGCTCCTCGTCCTCCTCGCTCCCTCTACATCGTTCTCAAGCGCCTCGCTAGTAAAAGAGAAGCTGTTTGGCCTTCCTATTACGCGAACACCGCCCTCCAGTTGGATCTCGGGCTCTCCGTTGCTCCTCGTCCTCCTCGCTCCCTCTACATCGTTCTCAAGCGCCTCGCTAGTAAAAGAGAAGCTGTTTGGCCTTCCTATTACGCGAACACCGCCCTCCAGTTGGATCTCGGGCTCTCCGTTGCTCCTCGTCCTCCTCGCTCCCTCTACATTGTTCTCAAGCGCCTCGCTAGTAAAAGAGAAGCTGTTTGGCCTGCCCATTACGCGAACACCGCCCTCCGTTTATGCTCCTCGCTAGCGTACACTTATGTCTGCGGAGGGCCGGTTTCTTGAACACCGCCTTCGGTGAGGACCTCTGGATCTCCTTTGCTCCTCGTCCTCCCTGCTCCCTCTCCTTTGTTCTCATGCGCCTCGCTAGTGAAAGAGAAGCTGTTTGGCCTGCCTATTATGCGAACACTGCCCTCCAGTTGGACCTCGGGCTCTCCATGCCTCCTCGTCCTCCTCGCTCCCTCTACATCGTTCCCCTGCGCCTCGCTAGTGAAAGAGCAGCTGTTTGGCCTGCCTATTACGCGAACACCGCCCTCCATTTGGACCTCGGGCTCTCCGTGCCTCCGTGTCCTCCTTGCTTTCTCTCCATCATTCTCAAGTGCCTCGCTAGTAAAAGCGCAGCTGTTTGGCCTGCCCATTACGCGAACACCGCCCTCCGTTTATGCTCCTCGCTAGCGTACGCTTATGTCTGCGGAGGGCCGGTTTCGCGAACACCCCCTTCGGTGAGGACCTCGGGATCTCCGTTGCTCCTCGTCCTCCTTGCTCCTTCTCCTTCGTTCTCATGCGCCTCGCTAGTGAAAGAGAAGCTGTTTGGCCTTCCTATTACGCGAACACTGCCCTCCAGTTGGACCTCGGGCTCTCCGTTGCTCCTCGTCCTCCTTGCTCCCTCTACATCGTTCTCAAGTGCCTCGCTAGTGAAAGCGAAGCTGTTTTGCCTGCCTATTACGTGAACACCGCCCTCCAGTTGGACCTCGGGCTCTCCGTGTCTCCTCCTCCTCCTTGCTCCCTCTCATTGTTCTCAAGTGCCTCGCTAGTGAAAGAGCAGCCGTTTGGCCTACCCATTACGTGAACATGGCCCTCCGTTTATGCTCCTCGCGAGCGTACGCTTAGGCCTGCGGATGGCCGGTTTCGCGAACACCGCCCTCTAGTTGGACCTCGGGCTCTCCGTTGCTCCTCGTACTCCTTACTCCCTCTACATCTTTCTCAAGCGCCTCGCTAGTGAAAGAGCAGCTCTGTGGCCTGCCTACTACGCGAACACCGCCCTCCGTTTGGACTTCAGACACTCCTTGCCTCCTCCTCATCCTTGCTCCCTCTACATCTTTCTCAAGCGCCTCGCTAGTGAAAGAGCAGCTCTGTGGCCTGCCTACTACGCGAACACCGCCCTCCGTTTGGACTTCAGACACTCCTTGCCTCCTCCTCATCCTTGCTCCCTCTACATCGTTCTCAAGTGCCTCGGTAGCGTACGCTTAGGTCTGCGGAGGGCGGGTTACGCGAACACCACCATCTTTGAGGAACCCAGTACCTCCTACACACACACACACACACACACACCCACACACACACACACACACACACACACACACACACACACACGAGGCAGTGAGGAGGAGAAGGAGGTTGTTGCTACGCCTGCGTCGCGAAACCAGGGCTCATTGTGTGCGCGCCCGGAGTAGCTACGGGGAAACACGTGGGACAACCGACCAGTTTGGGGTCATGGTTTATTCAACGCGTATTTTCAGTGTTGGTTTAACTTGGTAATCTGATCTGAAAGACTTTCCCTGAATGTGCCTTAATTTCACCTCTTTTTCCTTTCTCCTTTTCTTAGCTTACTGAAAATGTTGGCGACCAAAGGCCGGATTCAGGGACGTGTGCTGCTTGTGCTACTCGCGTTACGTGGGCAAACTGCTCGCTGTCATCATCGATACAAAGGTAAAGTGCAATCCCAGGGTTGTGTGCTGCTTGTGGTACTCGCTTTATGTAGACAAACTGCTTGCTGTCAACATCGATACAAAGATAACAAAAGAATAGCCTAGTGTAACGTAGTGTTTCATGTTTTGTTTTGTTTTTTTCTAGAATGATTCAAATGTAACCATCGTTTCCCCAACCCCGCAGGCTCTGCGACCCGTGAAGAACTGAGACTCCTTCTGGTCGGTAAAACAGGCTCGAGAAAGAGTGCGTCCGGAAACACCATCCTGGGGGATGCGTACGCTTTCAAAGAGGACGTTTCGCCCGAGTCTCTCACCGACAGCTGTCTCAGAAAAGAGGCAGAGGGCGACAAACTGGTGGGAGAGGATGTGGTGAAAATCGGCCAGCTGCGGCTGGTCACAGAGTGTTACAAAGGAGATTACTGAGATTCGTTTGTAACAAAAGGCTGATTCTTTCAATGCACGCATCCTACGGTGAGATTTATATCATGTATTCACAGCCACCAGAGGCGCTGTACAGCACCGAGCGCCTGAAACACGGACAGTTTGTTGATATTTTTTTAATGTAAACCTTCTTTTTTTTTCATGTAAACCTGTTCTTGACATATCTACTGAGATTCGTTTGTCTTGAAAGGCTGATTCAACCCCGTTGTTGACTTTTATTTTGCCTTCCAGATTGCCTCAGTTGTATCGTGAGTGTAATTTCAAATAAAATAAAATAAAACTCAGAAGCATCTGTGTGTTGTATTCTTCTTCTTCTTCTTCTTCTTCTTCTTCTTCTCATTATTATTATTGTGATTATGCTTCATTTTCATGTACTGGGGTATCAATGACCCCCATGGTGCCACAGCAGCTTCTGTGCGTGGTCCCCAAGTGCTACGTTTTCTTTCCCGATCCCCTGACGAACCCATTAGAATCGCTCTGGGGCACTCTTCGACCCCAAATGATCATTCTGTTTTTTTTTAACATTTTCATTCACCGGTCTCTACTGAGGTTGGGGTACTCTGGGACCCCCGGGGTCTGGGGCTGCCCCGAAGGGAAGCATGAGGGTTAACATTTTCATTCACCGGTCTCTACTGAGGGTGGGGTACTCTGAGACCCCCGGGGTCTGGGGCTGCCCCGAAGGGGTGCATGAGGGTTAACTTCATAAAGACAGCTGTAACTTTTGATAGAAGACTCGGACACAGATATTTAAGGCTTTGCCTTATAGAATTCAGCATTTCTGTGCTGGGGAAATAGGTTTTGCAGCTGTTTGAGCTAAGATTTTCAAGTTATTCACAAAATGAAAACCTATACTTTGTTTCAGGCAGAACTCCATTCAAATGCATGTAATAGCGAGGAACGCACTGTCTTGGCGAAATAAAGCGATTTTCATTTACTAGATGAAGACAGCTGTAACTTTTGATAGAAGACTCGGACACAGATATTTAAGGCTTTGCCTTATAGAATTCAGCATTTCTGTGCTGGGGAAATAGGTTTTGCAGCTGTTTGAGCTAAGATTTTCAAGTTATTCACAAAATGAAAACCTATACTTTGTTTCAGGCAGAACTCCATTCAAATGCATGTAATAGCGAGGAACGCACTGTCTTGGCGAAATAAAGCGATTTTCATTTACTAGATGAAGACAGCTGTAACTTTTGATAGAAGACTCGGACACAGGAGCCCGTTCTCACTCCCGAGGCGTAACATCCCGACGTTTGTCACGTCCTGCGGCGTTCCTGAGGAACGCGAAAGGTGACCTTCCACGTTGTTATGGTACGCGGCGGTTTCCAGCCCTGTACTGCAGCCCTAAACTTAACCTTATCACTAAGCCTAACCATAACCTTATGCCTAACCTTAACCATAACCTTATGCCTAACCATAACCTTATTCCTAACCTTAACCATAACCGTATCCCTACGCCTAAACCTAACCTTATCCCTAAACCTAACCATAACCTTATGCCTAAACCTAACCATAACCGTATACCTAAGCCTAAACCTAACCTTATCGCTAAACCTAACCATAACCTTATTCCTAACCTTAACCAGCACTTTAATGAGGTGAAATAGTGTTTTCTAAAGCGATTTTAAGGGAAAAAGCGAAGATGTGTAGATTGAGTCCAAACGGTTCTCATGTGTCCGCAGTTTTCCGATGTCGTGACGTACACTGTAAAATGTAATTCTAGCTGTTTGTTATTTCAACATATTATTCTATATCAGTTTGACGATAGATGACTGAAGTTGTTGTTATAACATAGAATTACAAGTTAAAAACGTCCCAATTACACCAAAAAAAGCTAACTTGAAAACTCATGTCCAGCTAAATCAGAAACTTATGTGAACTTGAAATTGCGGGTAAGTTGAGCACAGCAGGATTCAAAACTGCCTCACGTGACTGCTACCGAGGTGCATCATGGGGAATTGGCGGTTAACGACATGCTCACTTTACTTGGACGTTTTCTAATCGTCTTCTTTGGAATATGCTTTCAAGGTGAGTAACATTGGTTATAACTATAAGGAAAGAGAGCTACAAAAGTTGGAACATGTTTTGAATTTATGGCATGACGTGTGTTTTTCTCTTTTACCGAAATGTTTGCTTTAGCTAATGTAACTTTAGCCGACAAGGTCCAGCTTGTGTGTCATGACCAAACTTGACCTAATAAACTGACATATGGCCTTTTTTATGGGTTTAATGTGGCGCTGAGCAAATCACAAGTATTGTGCCGCTAGCTTTAAGGTTGTGCACTCAACCACTGTTGCGATATTAGCAAGCTAACTCAGCTAATTAATAAAGCTTATTTCATATTGTCTCTGTACTTGTAAATTCCTTTCAAGTTCACAGGCTGTTGTATTTTGGTGGAAGTTCATTTTGGCAATATTTCCAATAACTGGCTGGGTTCAAAAAGACCTTTTTGGCAGGACTCGGATGCTTGTTGTCATCTGTTTATCCCTATGTAATCACTTAAGGTGTTATTAACTGCTGCATGCTAAGCTGCAAGAGTGCACTGAGGACAGAGACAAAATATGGTCTACAAACCAGCATTATATTAGTTTTTATCAGATAGTCCTCCAGTGTGCTTATTTTTTGCTTTAATTATATTGTGCAGTTATTTGTTACCCTGAAATGCTTTATGCTTAACAACAGTTCACTATTTTGACTTATTTTTGAACTCTTGTGATCAGTATGACTAGATTGTGTGAGTTTCCATACTAAACGAGCTGTAGTGATAAAATAATTGGCATCAGAGACACTGATTTTTGGCATGGTATACTGCAGAAGTTTTTTTTTTTTTGCATAATTTACCTTTTAATTAAACTGCATTCTCTGTATTGTAACAAAACTAACATTGTTTATATGTCAGAAAATTAGCAAACATGAATAAATGGCGAAAACAATATAATTATAACATATATTTTTATTTTACTTATTTTAGGTCTGTGAAGCCAAACTTGATGCTGGGGATTTATTTTCGTCAGTGGAGTCAAATGCTAAGTTACAATTTGTGCATTTTGTCATACTGGAAACACCTCAGATTATATTGTAATTTAATAGCTCTGTAGAACAAATGATATAAAGATTGTAGTGTCAGGGTACTTCTTAAGAAGTAATATGGCACTATTGATGATCACATGCAGGTGGCATAAACTAAATATTCAGACGTGTTACCAACAAATGATTCATTAACAAAAGCAATGGAGCAGACTGTTTAGGTTCTTGTGGTTGTAATAACATCCATAACTGCAAGTTTGTCATTAATTTATTTTCACAGGTCTAGATGATCACATTTGACTTTGTCATTTAAATGAGGTGGACTTGCAAACTTTGCGCTCTTTGGGGTAAATTGCTGTCCACTACATATACACAGAATCTGCACAGTATTTCAGATCTAAAAAGGGAGTATGTAATGGACTTGCTGGCTTTAATGTAAAAAGCCTGTTGTGTAACTTTAATGAGGCAGTTGGACTAAAACAGTATTGCTCATCAAGGTAAACATCTGAGGAATAAGGAAACTGTTACTTGTCCTTTTACTCAGTGTTCTTTTAATCGCACGTTTACTAAAGTTTTACATCACATAAGTCATTTTCACAATCATTCTACTTTAAAAGATTTCAAGACAGAGCTTATTGTTCTCTGAACTTCCTTGTTTGCTGAACGGCAGGTAAAGTGCATCTTTTTGTTTGTTTGCTTTTGTGTGTTTGTGTTTTCTCTAATGGGCCTCAGATGACTGTTTGCTTAAATTTGGGTCTCAAAGAATCTTTTTTTAATTCTGCCTGTACTCTCCACCCCTCTTCTTCTATTGCTCAGGTTGAAGCAGAATTTGCCCGTCTTACATCTGTTGACCTGAAAGGGTTCCTTTTTGCTGTGCTTGACCATTATGGAGAGGTTCGTGGAGCTGTACAAAATCAAGAGCGGCATAGAAAGGCTAACTAGGCTCATAAGATGCTTCGGAGATGATGTAAGTGTTCAACTGCGAAATCTAATCCTTTGTTTAAGTTTTAGGTTATCCAGTTCAACTGATGAACTCATTGAAAGAAAGCTGATAAGTAAAGTCTGTCATCATATTTCACAACTGGACATTTAGTGTGGTAACTTTTACAGAATCTATGTATATTGGTGGTAGGTTGGATATCATATTCTACTTGAATGTCCTGATAAGCCTGATTCAAAATCTCCAATGATAATCATATATTGATGGAATTATGCATCAAAAAGCTGTGAATTTGGAGCTGTCTACATGCTTCATAAACACTGTTTAAAAAGTGTTTTTGTTTTCTTTTTGACTTCTTTGACCAGAGCCCTACACAAAGGAAGAGGACAGAGGACCTCATTTTCTAAAGGAAGATCCCTCACACACTTTCAAGACTGTGAAGGTTAGCATTGTTTCTTTTAGTAAATTTAATAATGACAGCACCACAGTGGATTTTAAATTAAAAAGTACATGTGTACTTTTTCCTCACCAAATGTATTATTACAAGATCTTTGACACTGGATTTGGTCTGGGTTTCAGAGAAACTAACTGGCAAGCTAGCATTGATATTATTAGTGTCTTGTGTTTATTCATGTCTTCACCAGGGTCTTTGACATTTCGCTGCTGTACTGTTCACTTCAGCTTTACGTTTGATTTCTCACATTGTATATTGTAATGGCAGAGATATTAGGATATTTAAGGGGCTGCAGTGGCTGCTACAGCTGTGGGGGGCAATACTTTGGTGAAATGTCCTGGACCCTGGAAAAGAGACTGTGTAGACTGGGTAAGCAATTAAAGGTTACTGGCCGAGAGTCATTGGGCAGCTGGGTAAAGGTGGATGTTGATATTCAGTGCCAATTATGCAACCTGTTCAGCCATGTCTATATGCTCTTTTTTCATGCTGTTAATATAGGGGGAAAAAATAAACTTTAATCAATAAACTGATTAAAGAAGCATTGTCTATGGAGCCATAATCTGATCCTGTAGTGTAGCTGCAGTTTGCACATTTCATGTATTCTCAGCCAGATTTGGTTTAGAGCACAGCCAATATTTAGCATAAGTAGATTTAAATTCACACACTGGTGATGGCAAGCTACATTGTAGCCACAGCCACCCTGGGGCGCACTGACAGAGGCGAGGCTGCCGGACACTGGCACCACCGGGCCCTCTGACCACCACCAGTAGGCAACAGGTGAAGTGTCTTGCCCAAGGACACAACGACTGAAACTGTCGGAGCCAGGGCTCGAACCGGCAACCTTCCAATTATAAGACGAACTGTCAACTCTTGAGTCACGATTCAGTCATCCACCCATGTGTGTGAATGACTGAATGTGTAAAGCACTTTGGAGTCCTTAGGGGACTAGTAAAGCACTATACAAATACAGGCCATTTACCATTTAAATTGAAAATTTTGTTTGAATTCTGCAATTGAAGACATGCTCAGTTATTTATGAACATGGTCTTTGTTTAAAGCAAGAAATGGATTTGTAACATGGGGGTGCATATCTCATTCTGAAAAAACTTTAACAACTAATAAGTGTTACCCAAAGCCAATCACCATCATCCAAAGCATCAGTATGGCTCTTCTTTGGAAAGACATGAATTGTTAAGCACACGGGATATTGTGTAATTGTAATTGTGTAATTTATTTTTTTTTTTTGTCTTTGAACCCTTTTATAGCCGACAGGTATTGAAGACACGTTTTCTAAGAGGATGAAAGTTGGCATTGCGATGGTGAAAGAAGAAGACATCGATGTGTTGGTTGTCCTTGAGGCAGCAGTAATCCTGTCTAATCTGAGGGATGTCTCAAGTGCCATTTCCATGCTGATGGGCCTTCTTTTTGCCCTCAACATACACTATCCAAAGGAACTTAAGGACATCTTTGAAGTCATTCAGAACATCCTAATGAACATTGGTGGAAGGCAGTGCATCTCACTAGTGCATGGTCTAAGAAACAGACTCTTGCAGAAAGCCATGCAGAACTGTAATTGTATGATCCTTAGTGTTAAGGACAGTTTTTATTTTACTGTTTGTTTTTTTATTCTTGCAAGTTCTCATTCTCACTTTTGTATGTCACTAAATGACTACACTTTACATTCCAGATTAGACAATTACTCATTTGTTCATGGTTTAAGAAACTTATGTGAACAACAATATAATGCTGGACTTTGCAGATGCTTATCTCATGCAAGTCAGTAGTTTTTCCTTTGTTTTGCAATTGAGCAGACTCAAACTAATGTTTCTGAAATATCCATATTATCAAATGTTTCAGAAGCATGCAGTCATTTTCAGAGATATTGGTTCTGTGGAATTTGTTGCAATTGTAAACGAAGACAAATACAAGAGTTTGATGTCTTAGTTGTTATAAACTGATCTTTACTGTCACTTATCAAAGGTTTTGTACTATTTTAATATTTCAAGTTTTATGCTAACAGGTGTGACTGAGCACAATGAAGTTTAAAAATTTTGTAAATGTAAATAATAACTTTTCTAAAATAGCAAGTGTCCCGTTGATACATTACATTAATGCAGACTTTATGTTGTTACTTCACAAGAATCACTACTGCTCCTAGAGTATTGGTCAGAATTTCATCTTCACCCAAACTGGGCTCAAGACCAAGTTCAAATTTATTGTTTCACAGGGAGCAGCCTTTGAGTTTTGATGGATTGTGAGCCTGATGAGCTACGTCACTGATTTTTCTGTTTCTCAGATGACTAAGATGGCACAATAAATGGTGAATGTTGGGTGCTCATGAGTAATTGTCTTGTCATGTTCTTAAAACAAACTTTCTGTATGAAATGATCAGATAGACTTTAATGGAATCTGTGGGGTTTCATTTTTTTTCTGTAAACAACAGAAAATTAATTTAAAGGAATGTAGATATTTAAACCTGAGATCTAAGATAAACCTAACAGGTAGTTTTGCTGAAATGGATGTTAGAAAGCCAAAAAAAAACAAAACAAAACTTAAGATGTTTAATACACATTTTTCTTTACATCCAGTCAATCAACTCTGATAATTAAAATGAAACTGATTTACAAGTTCACTCAGCTACCTTAAGGAGCTCAGTTAATTAATAAACTTAAATCAACTTAGCTAACAGATTATGTTAGTTAAGCTAAAATAGATTCCTAAGTTAAAAGAACTACTAAAGTATTTGAATTAACTAAAAAACCCAAGTCAACTGAACTAGGACAAGAGTTTAAACAATAGATTATTTTAATTTAGCTGAAAGGGTTTTCCCAAGTAAAGATGACAATTAAAGGAGTTGAACTGAGTAATAAATCTCAGTCAACTAAACTAAGATGAAAGTTTAGACAACATGTGATTTTTCATTAAGATAACAATTGGTTGTGTTATAAGAACAAACTCTATTTCTTGACTTAACTTAAAATTTTAAGGCAGCCCTTTACCTCATATTTTTAAGTTGAAACAACAAGTTATATTTTACAGTGTAGGAACGCCTTGGGTGCCCAAAAACGTAATATGTTGACGATTTGTCACCTAGCGTAAAATGTTACGATTTGGGAGTGAGAACGGGTTGGACACAGATATTTAAGGCTTTGCCTTATAGAATTCAGCATTTCTGTGCTGGGGAAATAGGTTTTGCAGGTGCTTGAGCTAAAAATTTCAAGTTATTCACAAAATGAATAACTGAAACTTTGTTTCAGGCGAGAACTCCATTCAAATGCATGTAAAAGCGAGGAACGCACTGTCTTGGCGAAATAAAGCGATTTTCATTTACTAGATGAAGACAGCTGTAACTTTTGATAGAAGACTCGGACACAGATATTTAAGGCTTTGCCTAATAGAATTCAGCATTTCTGTGCTGGGGAAATAGGTTTTGCAGCTGTTTGAGCTAAGATTTTCAAGTTATTCACAAAATGAAAACCTATACTTTGTTTCAGGCAGAACTCCATTCAAATGCATGTAATAGCGAGGAACGCACTGTCTTGGCGAAATAAAGCGATTTTCATTTACTAAATGAAGACAGCTGTAACTTTTGATAGAAGACTCGGACACAGATATTTAAGGCTTTGCCTTATAGAATTCAGCATTTCTGTGCTGGGGAAATAGGTTTTGCAGGTGCTTGAGCTAAAATTTTCAAGTTATTCACAAAATGAAAACCTATACTTTGTTTCAGGCAGAACTCCATTCAAATGCATGTAATAGAGAGGAACGCACTGTCTTGGCGAAATAAAGCGATTTTCATTTACTAGATGAAGACAGCTGTAACTTTTGATAGAAGACTCGGACACAGATATTTAAGGCTTTGCCTTATAGAATTCAGCATTTCTGTGCTGGGGAAATAGGTTTTGCAGCTGTTTGAGCTAAGATTTTCAAGTTATTCACAAAATGAAAACCTATACTTTGTTTCAGGCGAGAACTCCATTCAAATGCATGTAATAGCGAGGAACGCACTGTCTTGGCGAAATAAAGCGATTTTCATTTACTAGATGAAGACAGCTGTAACTTTTGATAGAAGACTCGGACACAGATATTTAAGGCTTTGCCTTATAGAATTCAGCATTTTTGTGCTGGGGAAATAGGTTTTGCAGGTGTTTGAGCTAAGAGTTTCAAGTTATTCACAAAATGAAAACCTATAATTTGTTTCAGGCGAGAACTCCATTCAAATGCATGTAATAGCGAGGAACGCACTGTCTTGGCGAAATAAAGCTCGTTTCATTAACTTCATAAAGACAGCTGTAGCTTTTGATAGAAGACTCGGACACAGATATTTAAGGCTTTGCCTTATAGAATTCAGCATTTCTGTGCTGGGGAAATAGGTTTTGCAGCTGTTTGAGCTAAGATTTTCAAGTTATTCACAAAATGAAAACCTATACTTTGTTTCAGGCGAGAACTCCATTCAAATGCATGTAATAGCGAGGAACGCACTGTCTTGGCGAAATAAAGCTCGTTTCATTAACTTCATAAAGACAGCTGTAGCTTTTGATAGAAGACTCGGACACAGATATTTAAGGCTTTGCCTTATAGAATTCAGCATTTCTGTGCTGGGGAAATAGGTTTTGCAGGTGTTTGAGCTAAGAGTTTCAAGTTATTCACAAAATGAAAACCTATAATTTGTTTCAGGCGAGAACTCCATTCAAATGCATGTAATAGCGAGGAACGCACTGTCTTGGCGAAATAAAGCGATTTTCATTAACTTCATAAAGACAGCTGTAACTTTTGATAGAAGACTCGGACACAGATATTTAAGGCTTTGCCTTATAGAATTCAACATTTCTGTGCTGGGGAAATAGGTTTTGCAGCTGTTTGAGCTAAGATTTTCAAGTTATTCACAAAATGAAAACCTATACTTTGTTTCAGGCGAGAACTCCATTCAAATGCATGTAATAGCGACAAACGCACTGTCTTGGCGAAATAAAGCGATTTTCATTTACTAGATGAAGACAGCTGTAACTTTTGATAGAAGACTGGACACAGATATTTAAGGCTTTGCCTAATAGAATTCAGCATTTCTGTGCTGGGGAAATAGGTTTTGCAGCTGTTTGAGCTAAGATTTTCAAGTTATTCACAAAATGAAAACCTATACTTTGTTTCAGGCGAGAACTCCATTCAAATGCATGTAATAGCGAGGAACGCATTGTCTTGGCGAAATAAAGCTCGTTTCATTAACTTCATAAAGACAGCTGTAGCTTTTGATAGAAGACTCGGACACAGATATTTAAGGCTTTGCCTTATAGAATTCAGCATTTCTGTGCTGGGGAAATAGGTTTTGCAGCTGTTTGAGCTAAGATTTTCAAGTTATTCACAAAATGAAAACCTATACGTTGTTTCAAGCGAGAACTCCATTCAAATGCATGTAATAGCGAGGAACGCACTGTCTTGGCGAAATAAAGCGATTTTCATTAACTTCATAAAGACAGCTGTAACTTTTGATAGAAGACTCGGACACAGATATTTAAGGCTTTGCCTTATAGAATTCAGCATTTCTGTGCTGGGGAAATAGGTTTTGCAGCTGTTTGAGCTAAGATTTTCAAGTTATTCACAAAATGAAAACCTATAATTTGTTTCAGGCGAGAACTCCATTCAAATGCATGTAATAGCGAGGAACGCACTGTCTTGGCGAAATAAAGCGATTTTCATTTACTAGATGAAGACAGCTGTAACTTTTGATAGAAGACTCGGACACAGATATTTAAGGCTTTGCCTTATAGAATTCAGCATTTCTGTGCTGGGGAAATAGGTTTTGCAGCTGTTTGAGCTAAGATTTTCAAGTTATTCACAAAATGAAAACCTATACTTTGTTTCAGGCGAGAACTCCATTCAAATGCATGTAATAGCGAGGAACGCACTGTCTTGGCGAAATAAAGCGATTTTCATTTACTAGATGAAGACAGCTGTAACTTTTGATAGAAGACTCGGACACAGATATTTAAGGCTTTGCCTTATAGAATTCAGCATTTCTGTGCTGGGGAAATAGGTTTTGCAGCTGTTTGAGCTAAGCTTTTCAAGTTATTCACAAAATGAAAACCTATACTTTGTTTCAGGCGAGAACTCCATTCAAATGCATGTAATAGCGAGGAACGCACTGTCTTGGCGAAATAAAGCGATTTTCATTAACTTCATAAAGACAGCTGTAACTTTTGATAGAAGACTCGGACACAGATATTTAAGGCTTTGCCTTATAGAATTCAGCATTTCTGTGCTGGGGAAATAGGTTTTGCAGCTGTTTTGAGCTAAGATTTTCAAGTTATTCACAAAATGAAAACCTATAATTTGTTTCAGGCGAGAACTCCATTCAAATGCATGTAATAGCGAGGAACGCACTGTCTTGGCGAAATAAAGCGATTTTCATTTACTAGATGAAGACAGCTGTAACTTTTGATAGAAGACTCAGACACAGATATTTAAGGCTTTGCCTTATAGAATTCAGCATTTCTGTGCTGGGGAAATAGGTTTTGCAGCTGTTTGAGCTAAGATTTTCAAGTTATTCACAAAATGAAAACCTATACTTTGTTTCAGGCAGAACTCCATTCAAATGCATGTAATAGCGAGGAACGCACTGTCTTGGCGAAATAAAGCGATTTTCATTTACTAGATGAAGACAGCTGTAACTTTTGATAGAAGACTCGGACACAGATATTTAAGGCTTTGCCTTATAGAATTCAGCATTTCTGTGCTGGGGAAATAGGTTTTGCAGGTGTTTGAGCTAAGATTTTCAAGTTATTCACAAAATGAAAACCTATACTTTGTTTCAGGCGAGAACTCCATTCAAATGCATGTAATAGCGACAAACGCACTGTCTTGGCGAAATAAAGCTCGTTTCATTAACTTCATAAAGACAGCTGTAGCTTTTGATAGAAGACTCGGACACAGATATTTAAGGCTTTGCCTTATAGAATTCAGCATTTCTGTGCTGGGGAAATAGGTTTTGCAGCTGTTTGAGCTAAGCTTTTCAAGTTATTCACAAAATGAAAACCTATAATTTGTTTCAGGCGAGAACTCCATTCAAATGCATGTAATAGCGACAAACGCACTGTCTTGGCGAAATAAAGCGATTTTCATTAACTTCATAAAGACAGCTGTAACTTTTGATAGAAGACTGGACACAGATATCTAAGACTTTGCCTTATAGAATTCAGCATTTCTGTGCTGGGGAAATAGGTTTTGCAGGTGCTTGAGCTAAAATTTTCAAGTTATTCACAAAATGAAAACCTATACTTTGTTTCAGGCAGAACTCCATTCAAATGCATGTAATAGCGAGAAACGCACTGTCTTGGCGAAATAAAGCGATTTTCATTTACTAGATGAAGACAGCTGTAACTTTTGATAGAAGACTCGGACACAGATATTTAAGGCTTTGCCTTATAGAATTCAGCATTTCTGTGCTGGGGAAATAGGTTTTGCAGCTGTTTGAGCTAAGATTTTCAAGTTATTCACAAAATGAAAACCTATACTTTGTTTCAGGCGAGAACTCCATTCAAATGCATGTAATAACGACAAACGCACTGTCTTGGCGAAATAAAGCGATTTTCATTAACTTCATAAAGACAGCTGTAACTTTTGATAGAAGACTCGGACACAGATATTTAAGGCTTTGCCTTATAGAATTCAACATTTCTGTGCTGGGGAAATAGGTTTTGCAGCTGTTTGAGCTAAGATTTTCAAGTTATTCACAAAATGAAAACCTATACTTTGTTTCAGGCGAGAACTCCATTCAAATGCATGTAATAGCGACAAACGCACTGTCTTGGCGAAATAAAGCGATTTTCATTTACTAGATGAAGACAGCTGTAACTTTTGATAGAAGACTGGACACAGATATTTAAGGCTTTGCCTAATAGAATTCAGCATTTCTGTGCTGGGGAAATAGGTTTTGCAGCTGTTTGAGCTAAGATTTTCAAGTTATTCACAAAATGAAAACCTATACTTTGTTTCAGGCGAGAACTCCATTCAAATGCATGTAATAGCGAGGAACGCACTGTCTTGGCGAAATAAAGCTCGTTTCATTAACTTCATAAAGACAGCTGTAGCTTTTGATAGAAGACTCGGACACAGATATTTAAGGCTTTGCCTTATAGAATTCAGCATTTCTGTGCTGGGGAAATAGGTTTTGCAGCTGTTTGAGCTAAGATTTTCAAGTTATTCACAAAATGAAAACCTATACGTTGTTTCAAGCGAGAACTCCATTCAAATGCATGTAATAGCGAGGAACGCACTGTCTTGGCGAAATAAAGCGATTTTCATTAACTTCATAAAGACAGCTGTAACTTTTGATAGAAGACTCGGACACAGATATTTAAGGCTTTGCCTTATAGAATTCAGCATTTCTGTGCTGGGGAAATAGGTTTTGCAGCTGTTTGAGCTAAGATTTTCAAGTTATTCACAAAATGAAAACCTATAATTTGTTTCAGGCGAGAACTCCATTCAAATGCATGTAATAGCGAGGAACGCACTGTCTTGGCGAAATAAAGCGATTTTCATTTACTAGATGAAGACAGCTGTAACTTTTGATAGAAGACTCGGACACAGATATTTAAGGCTTTGCCTTATAGAATTCAGCATTTCTGTGCTGGGGAAATAGGTTTTGCAGCTGTTTGAGCTAAGATTTTCAAGTTATTCACAAAATGAAAACCTATACTTTGTTTCAGGCGAGAACTCCATTCAAATGCATGTAATAGCGAGGAACGCACTGTCTTGGCGAAATAAAGCGATTTTCATTTACTAGATGAAGACAGCTGTAACTTTTGATAGAAGACTCGGACACAGATATTTAAGGCTTTGCCTTATAGAATTCAGCATTTCTGTGCTGGGGAAATAGGTTTTGCAGCTGTTTGAGCTAAGCTTTTCAAGTTATTCACAAAATGAAAACCTATACTTTGTTTCAGGCGAGAACTCCATTCAAATGCATGTAATAGCGAGGAACGCACTGTCTTGGCGAAATAAAGCGATTTTCATTAACTTCATAAAGACAGCTGTAACTTTTGATAGAAGACTCGGACACAGATATTTAAGGCTTTGCCTTATAGAATTCAGCATTTCTGTGCTGGGGAAATAGGTTTTGCAGCTGTTTTGAGCTAAGATTTTCAAGTTATTCACAAAATGAAAACCTATAATTTGTTTCAGGCGAGAACTCCATTCAAATGCATGTAATAGCGAGGAACGCACTGTCTTGGCGAAATAAAGCGATTTTCATTTACTAGATGAAGACAGCTGTAACTTTTGATAGAAGACTCAGACACAGATATTTAAGGCTTTGCCTTATAGAATTCAGCATTTCTGTGCTGGGGAAATAGGTTTTGCAGCTGTTTGAGCTAAGATTTTCAAGTTATTCACAAAATGAAAACCTATACTTTGTTTCAGGCAGAACTCCATTCAAATGCATGTAATAGCGAGGAACGCACTGTCTTGGCGAAATAAAGCGATTTTCATTTACTAGATGAAGACAGCTGTAACTTTTGATAGAAGACTCGGACACAGATATTTAAGGCTTTGCCTTATAGAATTCAGCATTTCTGTGCTGGGGAAATAGGTTTTGCAGGTGTTTGAGCTAAGATTTTCAAGTTATTCACAAAATGAAAACCTATACTTTGTTTCAGGCGAGAACTCCATTCAAATGCATGTAATAGCGACAAACGCACTGTCTTGGCGAAATAAAGCTCGTTTCATTAACTTCATAAAGACAGCTGTAGCTTTTGATAGAAGACTCGGACACAGATATTTAAGGCTTTGCCTTATAGAATTCAGCATTTCTGTGCTGGGGAAATAGGTTTTGCAGCTGTTTGAGCTAAGATTTTCAAGTTATTCACAAAATGAAAACCTATAATTTGTTTCAGGCGAGAACTCCATTCAAATGCATGTAATAGCGACAAACGCACTGTCTTGGCGAAATAAAGCGATTTTCATTAACTTCATAAAGACAGCTGTAACTTTTGATAGAAGACTGGACACAGATATCTAAGACTTTGCCTTATAGAATTCAGCATTTCTGTGCTGGGGAAATAGGTTTTGCAGGTGCTTGAGCTAAAATTTTCAAGTTATTCACAAAATGAAAACCTATACTTTGTTTCAGGCAGAACTCCATTCAAATGCATGTAATAGCGAGAAACGCACTGTCTTGGCGAAATAAAGCGATTTTCATTTACTAGATGAAGACAGCTGTAACTTTTGATAGAAGACTCGGACACAGATATTTAAGGCTTTGCCTTATAGAATTCAGCATTTCTGTGCTGGGGAAATAGGTTTTGCAGCTGTTTGAGCTAAGATTTTCAAGTTATTCACAAAATGAAAACCTATAATTTGTTTCAGGCGAGCACTCCATTCAAATGCATGTAATAGCGACAAACGCACTGTCTTGGCGAAATAAAGCGATTTTCATTAACTTCATAAAGACAGCTGTAACTTTTGATAGAAGACTCGGACACAGATATTTAAGGCTTTGCCTTATAGAATTCAGCATTTCTGTGCTGGGGAAATAGGTTTTGTAGCTGTTTGAGCTAAGATTTTCAAGTTATTCACAAAATGAAAACCTATACTTTGTTTCAGGCGAGAACTCCATTCAAATGCATGTAATAGCGACAAACGAACTGTCTTGGCGAAATAAAGCTCGTTTCATTAACTTCATAAAGACAGCTGTAACTTTTGATAGAAGACTTGGACACAGATATTTAAGGCTTTGCCTTATAGAATTCAGCATTTCTGTGCTGGGGAAATAGGTTTTGCAGCTGTTTGAGCTAAGATTTTCAAGTTATTCACAAAATGAAATCCTATAATTTGTTTCAGGCGAGAACTCCATTCAAATGCATGTAATAGCGAGGAACGCACTGTCTTGGCGAAATAAAGCGATTTTCATTTACTAGATGAAGACAGCTGTAACTTTTGATAGAAGACTCGGACACAGATATTTAAGGCTTTGCCTTATAGAATTCAGCATTTCTGTGCTGGGGAAATAGGTTTTGCAGCTGTTTGAGCTAAGCTTTTCAAGTTATTCACAAAATGAAAACCTATACTTTGTTTCAGGCGAGAACTCCATTCAAATGCATGTAATAGCGAGGAACGCACTGTCTTGGCGAAATAAAGCGATTTTCATTAACTTCATAAAGACAGCTGTAACTTTTGATAGAAGACTCGGACAAAGATATTTAAGGCTTTGCCTTGTAGAATTCAGCATTTCTGTGCTGGGGAAATAGGTTTTGCAGCTGTTTGAGCTAAGATTTTCAAGTTATTCACAAAATGAAAACCTATAATTTGTTTCAGGCGAGAACTCCATTCAAATGCATGTAATAGCGACAAACGCACTGTCTTGGCGAAATAAAACGATTTTCATTTACTAGATGAAGACAGCTGTAACTTTTGATAGAAGACTCGGACACAGATATTTAAGGCTTTGCCTTATAGAATTCAGCATTTCTGTGCTGGGGAAATAGGTTTTGCAGGTGTTTGAGCTAAGATTTTCAAGTTATTCACAAAATGAAAACCTATACTTTGTTTCAGGCAGAACTCCATTCAAATGCATGTAATAGCGAGGAACGCACTGTCTTGGCGAAATAAAGCTCGTTTCATTAACTTCATAAAGACAGCTGTAACTTTTGATAGAAGACTCGGACACAGATATTTAAGGCTTTGCCTTATAGAATTCAGCATTTCTGTGCTGGGGAAATAGGTTTTGCAGCTGTTTGACCTAAGATTTTCAAGTTATTCACAAAATGAAAACCTATAATTTGTTTCAGGCGAGAACTCCATTCAAATGCATGTAATAGCGACAAACGCACTGTCTTGGCGAAATAAAGCTCGTTTCATTAACTTCATAAAGACAGCTGTAGCTTTTGATAGAAGACTCGGACACAGATATTTAAGGCTTTGCCTTATAGAATTCAGCATTTCTGTGCTGGGGAAATAGGTTTTGCAGCTGTTTGAGCTAAGCTTTTCAAGTTATTCACAAAATGAAAACCTATACTTTGTTTCAGGCAGAACTCCATTCAAATGCATGTAATAGCGAGGAACGCACTGTCTTGGCGAAATAAAGCGATTTTCATTTACTAGATGAAGACAGCTGTAACTTTTGATAGAAGACTCGGACACAGATATTTAAGGCTTTGCCTTATAGAATTCAGCATTTCTGTGCTGGGGAAATAGGTTTTGCAGCTGTTTTGAGCTAAGATTTTCAAGTTATTCACAAAATGAAAACCTATAATTTGTTTCAGGCGAGAACTCCATTCAAATGCATGTAATAGCGAGGAACGCACTGTCTTGGCGAAATAAAGCGATTTTCATTTACTAGATGAAGACAGCTGTAACTTTTGATAGAAGACTCAGACACAGATATTTAAGGCTTTGCCTTATAGAATTCAGCATTTCTGTGCTGGGGAAATAGGTTTTGCAGCTGTTTGAGCTAAGTTTTTCAAGTTATTCACAAAATGAAAACCTATAATTTGTTTCAGGCGAGAACTACATTCAAATGCATGTAATAGCGAGGAACGCACTTGTCTTGGCGAAATAAAGCGATTTTCATTTACTAGATGAAGACAGCTGTAACTTTTGATAGAAGACTCGGACACAGATATTTAAGGCTTTGCCTTATAGAATTCAGCATTTCTGTGCTGGGGAAATAGGTTTTGCAGCTGTTTGAGCTAAGATTTTCAAGTTATTCACAAAATGAAAACCTATACTTTGTTTCAGGCGAGAACTCCATTCAAATGCATGTAATAGCGACAAACGAACTGTCTTGGCGAAATAAAGCTCGTTTCATTAACTTCATAAAGACAGCTGTAACTTTTGATAGAAGACTCGGACACAGATATTTAAGGCTTTGCCTTATAGAATTCAGCATTTCTGTGCTGGGGAAATAGGTTTTGCAGCTGTTTGAGCTAAGATTTTCAAGTTATTCACAAAATGAAAACCTATAATTTGTTTCAGGCGAGAACTCCATTCAAATGCATGTAATAGCGAGGAACGCACTGTCTTGGCGAAATAAAGCGATTTTCATTTACTAGATGAAGACAGCTGTAACTTTTGATAGAAGACTCGGACACAGATATTTAAGGCTTTGCCTTATAGAATTCAGCATTTCTGTGCTGGGGAAATAGGTTTTGCAGCTGTTTGAGCTAAGATTTTCAAGTTATTCACAAAATGAAAACCTATAATTTGTTTCAGGCGAGCACTCCATTCAAATGCATGTAATAGCGACAAACTCACTGTCTTGGCGAAATAAAGCGATTTTCATTAACTTCATAAAGACAGCTGTAACTTTTGATAGAAGACTCGGACACAGATATTTAAGGCTTTGCCTTATAGAATTCAGCATTTCTGTGCTGGGGAAATAGGTTTTGCAGCTGTTTGAGCTAAGATTTTCAAGTTATTCACAAAATGAAAACCTATACTTTGTTTCAGGCGAGAACTCCATTCAAATGCATGTAATAGCGACAAACGCACTGTCTTGGCGAAATAAAGCGATTTTCATTTACTAGATGAAGACAGCTGTAACTTTTGATAGAAGACTGGACACAGATATTTAAGGCTTTGCCTAATAGAATTCAGCATTTCTGTGCTGGGGAAATAGGTTTTGCGGCTGTTTGAGCTAAGATTTTCAAGTTATTCACAAAATGAAAACCTATACTTTGTTTCAGGCGAGAACTCCATTCAAATGCATGTAATAGCGAGGAACGCACTGTCTTGGCGAAATAAAGCTCGTTTCATTAACTTCATAAAGACAGCTGTAGCTTTTGATAGAAGACTCGGACACAGATATTTAAGGCTTTGCCTTATAGAATTCAGCATTTCTGTGCTGGGGAAATAGGTTTTGCAGCTGTTTGAGCTAAGATTTTCAAGTTATTCACAAAATGAAAACCTATACTTTGTTTCAAGCGAGAACTCCATTCAAATGCATGTAATAGCGAGGAACGCACTGTCTTGGCGAAATAAAGCGATTTTCATTAACTTCATAAAGACAGCTGTAACTTTTGATAGAAGACTCGGACACAGATATTTAAGGCTTTGCCTTATAGAATTCAGCATTTCTGTGCTGGGGAAATAGGTTTTGCAGCTGTTTGAGCTAAGATTTTCAAGTTATTCACAAAATGAAAACCTATAATTTGTTTCAGGCGAGAACTCCATTCAAATGCATGTAATAGCGAGGAACGCACTGTCTTGGCGAAATAAAGCGATTTTCATTTACTAGATGAAGACAGCTGTAACTTTTGATAGAAGACTCGGACACAGATATTTAAGGCTTTGCCTTATAGAATTCAGCATTTCTGTGCTGGGGAAATAGGTTTTGCAGCTGTTTGAGCTAAGATTTTCAAGTTATTCACAAAATGAAAACCTATACTTTGTTTCAGGCGAGAACTCCATTCAAATGCATGTAATAGCGAGGAACGCACTGTCTTGGCGAAATAAAGCGATTTTCATTTACTAGATGAAGACAGCTGTAACTTTTGATAGAAGACTCGGACACAGATATTTAAGGCTTTGCCTTATAGAATTCAGCATTTCTGTGCTGGGGAAATAGGTTTTGCAGGTGTTTGAGCTAAGATTTTCAAGTTATTCACAAAATGAAAACCTATAATTTGTTTCAGGCGAGAACTCCATTCAAATGCATGTAATAGCGAGGAACGCACTGTCCTGGCGAAATAAAGCGATTTTCATTAACTTCATAAAGACAGCTGTAACTTTTGATAGAAGACTCGGACACAGATATTTAAGGCTTTGCCTTATAGAATTCAGCATTTCTGTGCTGGGGAAATAGGTTTTGCAGCTGTTTTGAGCTAAGATTTTCAAGTTATTCACAAAATGAAAACCTATAATTTGTTTCAGGCGAGAACTCCATTCAAATGCATGTAATAGCGAGGAACGCACTGTCTTGGCGAAATAAAGCGATTTTCATTTACTAGATGAAGACAGCTGTAACTTTTGATAGAAGACTCAGACACAGATATTTAAGGCTTTGCCTTATAGAATTCAGCATTTCTGTGCTGGGGAAATAGGTTTTGCAGCTGTTTGAGCTAAGTTTTTCAAGTTATTCACAAAATGAAAACCTATAATTTGTTTCAGGCGAGAACTACATTCAAATGCATGTAATAGCGAGGAACGCACTTGTCTTGGCGAAATAAAGCGATTTTCATTTACTAGATGAAGACAGCTGTAACTTTTGATAGAAGACTCGGACACAGATATTTAAGGCTTTGCCTTATAGAATTCAGCATTTCTGTGCTGGGGAAATAGGTTTTGCAGCTGTTTGAGCTAAGATTTTCAAGTTATTCACAAAATGAAAACCTATACTTTGTTTCAGGCGAGAACTCCATTCAAATGCATGTAATAGCGACAAACGAACTGTCTTGGCGAAATAAAGCTCGTTTCATTAACTTCATAAAGACAGCTGTAACTTTTGATAGAAGACTCGGACACAGATATTTAAGGCTTTGCCTTATAGAATTCAGCATTTCTGTGCTGGGGAAATAGGTTTTGCAGCTGTTTGAGCTAAGATTTTCAAGTTATTCACAAAATGAAAACCTATAATTTGTTTCAGGCGAGAACTCCATTCAAATGCATGTAATAGCGAGGAACGCACTGTCTTGGCGAAATAAAGCGATTTTCATTTACTAGATGAAGACAGCTGTAACTTTTGATAGAAGACTCGGACACAGATATTTAAGGCTTTGCCTTATAGAATTCAGCATTTCTGTGCTGGGGAAATAGGTTTTGCAGCTGTTTGAGCTAAGATTTTCAAGTTATTCACAAAATGAAAACCTATAATTTGTTTCAGGCGAGAACTCCATTCAAATGCATGTAATAGCGACAAACTCACTGTCTTGGCGAAATAAAGCGATTTTCATTAACTTCATAAAGACAGCTGTAACTTTTGATAGAAGACTCGGACACAGATATTTAAGGCTTTGCCTTATAGAATTCAGCATTTCTGTGCTGGGGAAATAGGTTTTGCAGCTGTTTGAGCTAAGATTTTCAAGTTATTCACAAAATGAAAACCTATACTTTGTTTCAGGCGAGAACTCCATTCAAATGCATGTAATAGCGACAAACGCACTGTCTTGGCGAAATAAAGCGATTTTCATTTACTAGATGAAGACAGCTGTAACTTTTGATAGAAGACTGGACACAGATATTTAAGGCTTTGCCTAATAGAATTCAGCATTTCTGTGCTGGGGAAATAGGTTTTGCGGCTGTTTGAGCTAAGATTTTCAAGTTATTCACAAAATGAAAACCTATACTTTGTTTCAGGCGAGAACTCCATTCAAATGCATGTAATAGCGAGGAACGCACTGTCTTGGCGAAATAAAGCTCGTTTCATTAACTTCATAAAGACAGCTGTAGCTTTTGATAGAAGACTCGGACACAGATATTTAAGGCTTTGCCTTATAGAATTCAGCATTTCTGTGCTGGGGAAATAGGTTTTGCAGCTGTTTGAGCTAAGATTTTCAAGTTATTCACAAAATGAAAACCTATACTTTGTTTCAAGCGAGAACTCCATTCAAATGCATGTAATAGCGAGGAACGCACTGTCTTGGCGAAATAAAGCGATTTTCATTAACTTCATAAAGACAGCTGTAACTTTTGATAGAAGACTCGGACACAGATATTTAAGGCTTTGCCTTATAGAATTCAGCATTTCTGTGCTGGGGAAATAGGTTTTGCAGCTGTTTGAGCTAAGATTTTCAAGTTATTCACAAAATGAAAACCTATACTTTGTTTCAGGCGAGAACTCCATTCAAATGCATGTAATAGCGAGGAATGCACTGTCTTGGCGAAATAAAGCGATTTTCATTTACTAGATGAAGACAGCTGTAACTTTTGATAGAAGACTCGGACACAGATATTTAAGGCTTTGCCTTATAGAATTCAGCATTTCTGTGCTGGGGAAATAGGTTTTGCAGGTGTTTGAGCTAAGATTTTCAAGTTATTCACAAAATGAAAACCTATAATTTGTTTCAGGCGAGAACTCCATTCAAATGCATGTAATAGCGAGGAACGCACTGTCCTGGCGAAATAAAGCGATTTTCATTAACTTCATAAAGACAGCTGTAACTTTTGATAGAAGACTCGGACACAGATATTTAAGGCTTTGCCTTATAGAATTCAGCATTTCTGTGCTGGGGAAATAGGTTTTGCAGCTGTTTTGAGCTAAGATTTTCAAGTTATTCACAAAATGAAAACCTATAATTTGTTTCAGGCGAGAACTCCATTCAAATGCATGTAATAGCGAGGAACGCACTGTCTTGGCGAAATAAAGCGATTTTCATTTACTAGATGAAGACAGCTGTAACTTTTGATAGAAGACTCAGACACAGATATTTAAGGCTTTGCCTTATAGAATTCAGCATTTCTGTGCTGGGGAAATAGGTTTTGCAGCTGTTTGAGCTAAGATTTTCAAGTTATTCACAAAATGAAAACCTATACTTTGTTTCAGGCAGAACTCCATTCAAATGCATGTAATAGCGAGGAACGCACTGTCTTGGCGAAATAAAGCGATTTTCATTTACTAGATGAAGACAGCTGTAACTTTTGATAGAAGACTCGGACACAGATATTTAAGGCTTTGCCTTATAGAATTCAGCATTTCTGTGCTGGGGAAATAGGTTTTGCAGCTGTTTGAGCTAAGATTTTCAAGTTATTCACAAAATGAAAACCTATACTTTGTTTCAGGCGAGAACTCCATTCAAATGCATGTAATAGCGACAAACGCACTGTCTTGGCGAAATAAAGCTCGTTTCATTAACTTCATAAAGACAGCTGTAGCTTTTGATAGAAGACTCGGACACAGATATTTAAGGCTTTGCCTTATAGAATTCAGCATTTCTGTGCTGGGGAAATAGGTTTTGCAGCTGTTTGAGCTAAGCTTTTCAAGTTATTCACAAAATGAAAACCTATAATTTGTTTCAGGCGAGAACTCCATTCAAATGCATGTAATAGCGACAAACGCACTGTCTTGGCGAAATAAAGCGATTTTCATTAACTTCATAAAGACAGCTGTAACTTTTGATAGAAGACTGGACACAGATATCTAAGACTTTGCCTTATAGAATTCAGCATTTCTGTGCTGGGGAAATAGGTTTTGCAGGTGCTTGAGCTAAAATTTTCAAGTTATTCACAAAATGAAAACCTATACTTTGTTTCAGGCAGAACTCCATTCAAATGCATGTAATAGCGAGAAACGCACTGTCTTGGCGAAATAAAGCGATTTTCATTTACTAGATGAAGACAGCTGTAACTTTTGATAGAAGACTCGGACACAGATATTTAAGGCTTTGCCTTATAGAATTCAGCATTTCTGTGCTGGGGAAATAGGTTTTGCAGCTGTTTGAGCTAAGATTTTCAAGTTATTCACAAAATGAAAACCTATAATTTGTTTCAGGCGAGCACTCCATTCAAATGCATGTAATAGCGACAAACGCACTGTCTTGGCGAAATAAAGCGATTTTCATTAACTTCATAAAGACAGCTGTAACTTTTGATAGAAGACTCGGACACAGATATTTAAGGCTTTGCCTTATAGAATTCAGCATTTCTGTGCTGGGGAAATAGGTTTTGTAGCTGTTTGAGCTAAGATTTTCAAGTTATTCACAAAATGAAAACCTATACTTTGTTTCAGGCGAGAACTCCATTCAAATGCATGTAATAGCGACAAACGAACTGTCTTGGCGAAATAAAGCTCGTTTCATTAACTTCATAAAGACAGCTGTAACTTTTGATAGAAGACTTGGACACAGATATTTAAGGCTTTGCCTTATAGAATTCAGCATTTCTGTGCTGGGGAAATAGGTTTTGCAGCTGTTTGAGCTAAGATTTTCAAGTTATTCACAAAATGAAATTATATAATTTGTTTCAGGCGAGAACTCCATTCAAATGCATGTAATAGCGAGGAACGCACTGTCTTGGCGAAATAAAGCGATTTTCATTTACTAGATGAAGACAGCTGTAACTTTTGATAGAAGACTCGGACACAGATATTTAAGGCTTTGCCTTATAGAATTCAGCATTTCTGTGCTGGGGAAATAGGTTTTGCAGCTGTTTGAGCTAAGCTTTTCAAGTTATTCACAAAATGAAAACCTATACTTTGTTTCAGGCGAGAACTCCATTCAAATGCATGTAATAGCGAGGAACGCACTGTCTTGGCGAAATAAAGCGATTTTCATTAACTTCATAAAGACAGCTGTAACTTTTGATAGAAGACTATCATTTACTAGATGAAGACAGCTGTAACTTTTGATAGAAGACTCGGACACAGATATTTAAGGCTTTGCCTTATAGAATTCAGCATTTCTGTGCTGGGGAAATAGGTTTTGCAGCTGTTTGAGCTAAGATTTTCAAGTTATTCACAAAATGAAAACCTATAATTTGTTTCAGGCGAGCACTCCATTCAAATGCATGTAATAGCGACAAACGCACTGTCTTGGCGAAATAAAGCTCGTTTCATTAACTTCATAAAGACAGCTGTAACTTTTGATAGAAGACTCGGACACAGATATTTAAGGCTTTGCCTTATAGAATTCAGCATTTCTGTGCTGGGGAAATAGGTTTTGCAGGTGTTTGAGCTAAGATTTTCAAGTTATTCACAAAATGAAAACCTATACTTTGTTTCAGGCGAGAACTCCATTCAAATGCATGTAATAGCGAGGAACGCACTGTCTTGGCGAAATAAAGCGATTTTCATTTACTAGATGAAGACAGCTGTAACTTTTGATAGAAGACTCGGACACAGATATTTAAGGCTTTGCCTTATAGAATTCAGCATTTCTGTGCTGGAGAAATAGGTTTTGCAGCTGTTTGAGCTAAGATTTTCAAGTTATTCACAAAATGAAAACCTATACTTTGTTTCAGTCGAGAACTCCATTCAAATGCATGTAATAGCGACAAACGCACTGTCTTGGCGAAATAAAGCGATTTTCATTTACTAGATGAAGACAGCTGTAACTTTTGATAGAAGACTCGGACACAGATATTTAAGGCTTTGCCTTATAGAATTCAGCATTTCTGTGCTGGGGAAATAGGTTTTGCAGCTGTTTGAGCTAAGTTTTTCAAGTTATTCACAAAATGAAAACCTATAATTTGTTTCAGGCGAGAACTCCATTCAAATGCATGTAATAGCGAGGAACGCACTTGTCTTGGCGAAATAAAGCGATTTTCATTTACTAGATGAAGACAGCTGTAACTTTTGATAGAAGACTCGGACACAGATATTTAAGGCTTTGCCTTATAGAATTCAGCATTTCTGTGCTGGGGAAATAGGTTTTGCAGCTGTTTGAGCTAAGATTTTCAAGTTATTCACAAAATGAAAACCTATACTTTGTTTCAGGCGAGAACTCCATTCAAATGCATGTAATAGCGACAAACGAACTGTCTTGGCGAAATAAAGCTCGTTTCATTAACTTCATAAAGACAGCTGTAACTTTTGATAGAAGACTCGGACACAGATATTTAAGGCTTTGCCTTATAGAATTCAGCATTTCTGTGCTGGGGAAATAGGTTTTGCAGCTGTTTGAGCTAAGATTTTCAAGTTATTCACAAAATGAAAACCTATAATTTGTTTCAGGCGAGAACTCCATTCAAATGCATGTAATAGCGAGGAACGCACTGTCTTGGCGAAATAAAGCGATTTTCATTTACTAGATGAAGACAGCTGTAACTTTTGATAGAAGACTCGGACACAGATATTTAAGGCTTTGCCTTATAGAATTCAGCATTTCTGTGCTGGGGAAATAGGTTTTGCAGCTGTTTGAGCTAAGATTTTCAAGTTATTCACAAAATGAAAACCTATACTTTGTTTCAGGCAGAACTCCATTCAAATGCATGTAATAGCGAGGAACGCACTGTCTTGGCGAAATAAAGCGATTTTCATTTACTAGATGAAGACAGCTGTAACTTTTGATAGAAGACTCGGACACAGATATTTAAGGCTTTGCCTTATAGAATTCAGCATTTTTGTGCTGGGGAAATAGGTTTTGCAGGTGTTTGAGCTAAGAGTTTCAAGTTATTCACAAAATGAAAACCTATAATTTGTTTCAGGCGAGAACTCCATTCAAATGCATGTAATAGCGAGGAACGCACTGTCTTGGCGAAATAAAGCGATTTTCATTTACTAGATGAAGACAGCTGTAACTTTTGATAGAAGACTCGGACACAGATATTTAAGGCTTTGCCTTATAGAATTCAGCATTTCTGTGCTGGGGAAATAGGTTTTGCAGCTGTTTGAGCTAAGATTTTCAAGTTATTCACAAAATGAAAACCTATAATTTGTTTCAGGCGAGCACTCCATTCAAATGCATGTAATAGCGACAAACTCACTGTCTTGGCGAAATAAAGCGATTTTCATTAACTTCATAAAGACAGCTGTAACTTTTGATAGAAGACTCGGACACAGATATTTAAGGCTTTGCCTTATAGAATTCAGCATTTCTGTGCTGGGGAAATAGGTTTTGCAGCTGTTTGAGCTAAGATTTTCAAGTTATTCACAAAATGAAAACCTATACTTTGTTTCAGGCGAGAACTCCATTCAAATGCATGTAATAGCGACAAACGCACTGTCTTGGCGAAATAAAGCGATTTTCATTTACTAGATGAAGACAGCTGTAACTTTTGATAGAAGACTGGACACAGATATTTAAGGCTTTGCCTAATAGAATTCAGCATTTCTGTGCTGGGGAAATAGGTTTTGCAGCTGTTTGAGCTAAGATTTTCAAGTTATTCACAAAATGAAAACCTATACTTTGTTTCAGGCGAGAACTCCATTCAAATGCATGTAATAGCGAGGAACGCACTGTCTTGGCGAAATAAAGCTCGTTTCATTAACTTCATAAAGACAGCTGTAGCTTTTGATAGAAGACTCGGACACAGATATTTAAGGCTTTGCCTTATAGAATTCAGCATTTCTGTGCTGGGGAAATAGGTTTTGCAGCTGTTTGAGCTAAGATTTTCAAGTTATTCACAAAATGAAAACCTATACTTTGTTTCAAGCGAGAACTCCATTCAAATGCATGTAATAGCGAGGAACGCACTGTCTTGGCGAAATAAAGCGATTTTCATTAACTTCATAAAGACAGCTGTAACTTTTGATAGAAGACTCGGACACAGATATTTAAGGCTTTGCCTTATAGAATTCAGCATTTCTGTGCTGGGGAAATAGGTTTTGCAGCTGTTTGAGCTAAGATTTTCAAGTTATTCACAAAATGAAAACCTATAATTTGTTTCAGGCGAGAACTCCATTCAAATGCATGTAATAGCGAGGAACGCACTGTCTTGGCGAAATAAAGCGATTTTCATTTACTAGATGAAGACAGCTGTAACTTTTGATAGAAGACTCGGACACAGATATTTAAGGCTTTGCCTTATAGAATTCAGCATTTCTGTGCTGGGGAAATAGGTTTTGCAGCTGTTTGAGCTAAGATTTTCAAGTTATTCACAAAATGAAAACCTATACTTTGTTTCAGGCAGAACTCCATTCAAATGCATGTAATAGCGAGGAACGCACTTGTCTTGGCGAAATAAAGCGATTTTCATTTACTAGATGAAGACAGCTGTAACTTTTGATAGAAGACTCGGACACAGATATTTAAGGCTTTGCCTTATAGAATTCAGCATTTCTGTGCTGGGGAAATAGGTTTTGCAGCTGTTTGAGCTAAGATTTTCAAGTTATTCACAAAATGAAAACCTATAATTTGTTTCAGGCGAGAACTCCATTCAAATGCATGTAATAGCGAGGAACGCACTGTCCTGGCGAAATAAAGCGATTTTCATTAACTTCATAAAGACAGCTGTAGCTTTTGATAGAAGACTCGGACACAGATATTTAAGGCTTTGCCTTATAGAATTCAGCATTTCTGTGCTGGGGAAATAGGTTTTGCAGGTGTTTGAGCTAAGATTTTCAAGTTATTCACAAAATGAAAACCTATACTTTGTTTCAGGCAGAACTCCATTCAAATGCATGTAATAGCGAGGAACGCACTGTCTTGGCGAAATAAAGCTCGTTTCATTAACTTCATAAAGACAGCTGTAGCTTTTGATAGAAGACTCGGACACAGATATTTAAGGCTTTGCCTAATAGAATTCAGCATTTCTGTGCTGGGGAAATAGGTTTTGCAGCTGTTTGACCTAAGATTTTCAAGTTATTCACAAAATGAAAACCTATAATTTGTTTCAGGCGAGAACTCCATTCAAATGCATGTAATAGCGACAAACGCACTGTCTTGGCGAAATAAAGCGATTTTCATTTACTAGATGAAGACAGCTGTAACTTTTGATAGAAGACTCGGACACAGATATTTAAGGCTTTGCCTTATAGAATTCAGCATTTCTGTGCTGGGGAAATAGGTTTTGCAGCTGTTTGAGTTAAGATTTTCAAGTTATTCACAAAATGAAAACCTATACTTTGTTTCAGGCGAGAACTCCATTCAAATGCATGTAATAGCGAGGAACGCACTGTCTTGGCGAAATAAAGCGATTTTCATTTACTAGATGAAGACAGCTGTAACTTTTGATAGAAGACTCGGACACAGATATTTAAGGCTTTGCCTTATAGAATTCAGCATTTCTGTGCTGGGGAAATAGGTTTTGCAGCTGTTTGAGCTAAGATTTTCAAGTTATTCACAAAATGAAAACCTATAATTTGTTTCAGGCGAGCACTCCATTCAAATGCATGTAATAGCGACAAACGCACTGTCTTGGCGAAATAAAGCTCGTTTCATTAACTTCATAAAGACAGCTGTAACTTTTGATAGAAGACTCGGACACAGATATTTAAGGCTTTGCCTTATAGAATTCAGCATTTCTGTGCTGGGGAAATAGGTTTTGCAGGTGCTTGAGCTAAAATTTTCAAGTTATTCACAAAATGAAAACCTATACTTTGTTTCAGGCAGAACTCCATTCAAATGCATGTAATAGCGACAAACGCACTGTCTTGGCGAAATAAAGCGATTTTCATTTACTAGATGAAGACAGCTGTAACTGTTGATAGAAGACTCGGACACAGATATTTAAGGCTTTGCCTTATAGAATTCAGCATTTCTGTGCTGGGGAAATAGGTTTTGCAGGTGCTTGAGCTAAAATTTTCAAGTTATTCACAAAATGAAAACCTATACTTTGTTTCAGGCAGAACTCCATTCAAATGCATGTAATAGCGACAAACGCACTGTCTTGGCGAAATAAAGCGATTTTCATTTACTAGATGAAGACAGCTGTAACTGTTGATAGAAGACTCGGACACAGATATTTAAGGCTTTGCCTAATAGAATTCAGCATTTCTGTGCTGGGGAAATAGGTTTTGCAGCTGTTTGAGCTAAGCTTTTGAAGTTATTCACAAAATGAAAACCTATACTTTGTTTCAGGCGAGAATTCCATTCAAATGCATGTAATAGCGACAAACGCACTGTCTTGGCGAAATAAAGCTCTTTTCATTAACTTCATAAAGACAGCTGTAACTTTTGATAGAAGACTCGGACACAGATATTTAAGGCTTTGCCTTATAGAATTCAGCATTTCTGTGCTGGGGAAATAGGTTTTGCAGGTGCTTGAGCTAAAATTTTCAAGTTATTCACAAAATGAAAACCTATACTTTGTTTCAGGCAGAACTCCATTCAAATGCATGTAATAGCGACAAACGCACTGTCTTGGCGAAATAAAGCGATTTTCATTTACTAGATGAAGACAGCTGTAACTGTTGATAGAAGACTCGGACACAGATATTTAAGGCTTTGCCTAATAGAATTCAGCATTTCTGTGCTGGGGAAATAGGTTTTGCAGCTGTTTGAGCTAAGATTTTCAAGTTATTCACAAAATGAAAACCTATACTTTGTTTCAGGCGAGAACTCCATTCAAATGCATGTAATAGCGAGGAACGCATTTGTCTTGGCGAAATAAAGCGATTTTCATTTACTAGATGAAGACAGCTGTAACTGTTGATAGAAGACTCGGACACAGATATTTAAGGCTTTGCCTAATAGAATTCAGCATTTCTGTGCTGGGGAAATAGGTTTTGCAGCTGTTTGAGCTAAGATTTTCAAGTTATTCACAAAATGAAAACCTATAATTTGTTTTAGGCGAGAACTCCATTCAAATGCATGTAATAGCGACAAACGCACTGTCTTGGCGAAATAAAGCAATTTTCATTTACTAAATGAAGACAGCTGTAACTTTTGATAGAAGACTCGGACACAGATATTTAAGGCTTTGCCTTATAGAATTCAGCATTTCTGTGCTGGGGAAATAGGTTTTGCAGGTGCTTGAGCTAAAATTTTCAAGTTATTCACAAAATGAAAACCTATACTTTGTTTCAGGCAGAACTCCATTCAAATGCATGTAATAGCGACAAACGCACTGTCTTGGCGAAATAAAGCGATTTTCATTTACTAGATGAAGACAGATGTAACTTTTGATAGAAGACTCGGACACAGATATTTAAGGCTTTGCCTTATAGAATTCAGCATTTCTGTGCTGGGGAAATAGGTTTTGCAGGTGTTTGAGCTAAGATTTTCAAGTTATTCACAAAATGAAAACCTATAATTTGTTTCAGGCGAGAACTCCATTCAAATGCATGTAATAGCGAGGAACGCACTTGTCTTGGCGAAATAAAGCGATTTTCATTTACTAGATGAAGACAGCTGTAACTGTTGATAGAAGACTCGGACACAGATATTTAAGGCTTTGCCTAATAGAATTCAGCATTTCTGTGCTGGGGAAATAGGTTTTGCAGCTGTTTGAGCTAAGATTTTCAAGTTATTCACAAAATGAAAACCTATAATTTGTTTTAGGCGAGAACTCCATTCAAATGCACGCACTGTCTTGGCGAAATAAAGCAATTTTCATTTACTAGATGAAGACAGCTGTAACTTTTGATAGAAGACTCGGACACAGATATTTAAGGCTTTGCCTTATAGAATTCAGCATTTCTGTGCTGGGGAAATAGGTTTTGCAGGTGCTTGAGCTAAGATTTTCAAGTTATTCACAAAATGAAAACCTATAATTTGTTTTAGGCGAGAACTCCATTCAAATGCATGTAATAGCGACAAACGCACTGTCTTGGCGAAATAAAGCGATTTTCATTAACTTCATAAAGACAGCTGTAACTTTTGATAGAAGACTCGGACACAGATATTTAAGGCTTTGCCTTATAGAATTCAGCATTTCTGTGCTGGGGAAATAGGTTTTGCAGGTGCTTGAGCTAAGATTTTCAAGTTATTCACAAAATGAAAACCTATACTTTGTTTCAGGCGAGAACTCCATTCAAATGCATGTAATAGCGAGGAACGCACTGTCTTGGCGAAATAAAGCGATTTTCATTAACTTCATAAAGACAGCTGTAACTTTTGATAGAAGACTCGGACACAGATATTTAAGGCTTTGCCTAATAAAATTCAGCATTTCTGTGCTGGGGAAATAGGTTTTGCAGGTGTTTGAGCTAAGATTTTCAAGTTATTCACAAAATGAAAACCTATAATTTGTTTTAGGCGAGAACTCCATTCAAATGCATGTAATAGCGACAAACGCACTGTCTTGGCGAAATAAAGCGATTTTCATTAACTTCATAAAGACAGGTGTAACTTTTGATAGAAGACTCGGACACAGATATTTAAGGCTTTGCCTTATAGAATTCAGCATTTCTGTGCTGGGGAAATAGGTTTTGCAGCTGTTTGAGCTAAGCTTTTCAAGTTATTCACAAAATGAAAACCTATACTTTGTTTCAGGCAGAACTCCATTCAAATGCATGTAATAGCGAGGAACGCACTGTCTTGGCGAAATAAAGCGATTTTCATTAACTTCATAAAGAGAGGTGTAACTTTTGATAGAAGACTCGGACACAGATATTTAAGGCTTTGCCTAATAGAATTCAGCATTTCTGTGCTGGGGAAATAGGTTTTGCAGCTGTTTGAGCTAAGATTTTCAAGTTATTCACAAAATGAAAACCTATAATTTGTTTTAGGCGAGAACTCCATTCAAATGCATGTAATAGCGACAAACGCACTGTCTTGGCGAAATAAAGCTCTTTTCATTAACTTCATAAAGACAGGTGTAACTTTTGATAGAAGACTCGGACACAGATATTTAAGGCTTTGCCTTATAGAATTCAGCATTTCTGTGCTGGGGAAATAGGTTTTGCAGCTGTTTGAGCGAAGATTTTCAAGTTATTCACAAAATGAAAACCTATAATTTGTTTCAGGCGAGAACTCCATTCAAATGCATGTAATAGCGACAAACGCACTGTCTTGGCGAAATTAAGCGATTTTCATTTACTAGATGAAGACAGCTGTAACTTTTGATAGAAGACTCGGACACAGATATTTAAGGCTTTGCCTTATAGAATTCAGCATTTCTGTGCTGGGGAAATAGGTTTTGCAGCTGTTTGAGCTAAGATTTTCAAGTTATTCACAAAATGAAAACCTATACTTTGTTTCAGGCGAGAACTCCATTCAAATGCATGTAATAGCGACAAACGCACTGTCTTGGCGAAATAAAGCGATTTTCATTTACTAGATGAAGACAGATGTAACTTTTGATAGAAGACTCGGACACAGATATTTAAGGCTTTGCCTTATAGAATTCAGCATTTCTGTGCTGGGGAAATAGGTTTTGCAGGTGTTTGAGCTAAGAGTTTCAAGTTATTCACAAAATGAAAACCTATAATTTGTTTCAGGCGAGAACTCCATTCAAATGCATGTAATAGCGAGGAACGCACTTGTCTTGGCGAAATAAAGCGATTTTCATTTACTAGATGAAGACAGCTGTAACTGTTGATAGAAGACTCGGACACAGATATTTAAGGCTTTGCCTAATAGAATTCAGCATTTCTGTGCTGGGGAAATAGGTTTTGCAGCTGTTTGAGCTAAGATTTTCAAGTTATTCACAAAATGAAAACCTATACTTTGTTTCAGGCGAGAACTCCATTCAAATGCATGTAATAGCGACAAACGCACTGTCTTGGCGAAATAAAGCTCGTTTCATTAACTTCATAAAGACAGCTGTAACTTTTGATAGAAGACTCGGACACAGATATTTAAGGCTTTGCCTTATAGAATTCAGCATTTCTGTGCTTTGGAAATAGGTTTTGCAGGTGTTTGAGCTAAGATTTTCAAGTTATTCACAAAATGAAAACCTATAATTTGTTTCAGGCGAGAACTCCATTCAAATGCATGTAATAGCGACAAACGCACTGTCTTGGCGAAATAAAGCTCTTTTCATTAACTTCATAAAGACAGCTGTAACTTTTGATAGAAGACTCGGACACAGATATTTAAGGCTTTGCCTTATAGAATTCAGCATTTCTGTGCTTTGGAAATAGGTTTTGCAGCTGTTTGAGCTAAGATTTTCAAGTTATTCACAAAATGAAAACCTATACTTTGTTTCAGGCAGAACTCCATTCAAATGCATGTAATAGCGACAAACGCACTGTCTTGGCGAAATAAAGCTCGTTTCATTAACTTCATAAAGACAGCTGTAGCTTTTGATAGAAGACTCGGACACAGATATTTAAGGCTTTGCCTTATAGAATTCAGCATTTCTGTGCTGGGGAAATAGGTTTTGCAGGTGTTTGAGCTAAGATTTTCAAGTTATTCACAAAATGAAAACCTATAATTTGTTTCAGGCGAGAACTCCATTCAAATGCATGTAATAGCGAGGAACGCACTGTCTTGGCGAAATAAAGCGATTTTCATTTACTAGATGAAGACAGCTGTAACTTTTGATAGAAGACTCGGACACAGATATTTAAGGCTTTGTCTTATAGAATTCAGCATTTCTGTGCTGGGGAAATAGGTTTTGCAGGTGTTTGAGCTAAGATTTTCAAGTTATTCACAAAATGAAAACCTATAATTTGTTTCAGGCGAGAACTCCATTCAAATGCATGTAATAGCGAGGAACGCACTGTCTTGGCGAAATAAAGCGATTTTCATTTACTAGATGAAGACAGCTGTAACTTTTGATAGAAGACTCGGACACAGATATTTAAGGCTTTGCCTTATAGAATTCAGCATTTCTGTGCTGGGGAAATAGGTTTTGCAGCTGTTTGAGCTAAGCTTTTCAAGTTATTCACAAAATGAAAACCTATACTTTGTTTCAGGCGAGAACTCCATTCAAATGCATGTAATAGCGAGGAACGCACTGTCTTGGCGAAATAAAGCGATTTTCATTTACTAGATGAAGACAGCTGTAACTTTTGATAGAAGACTCAGACACAGATATTTAAGGCTTTGCCTTATAGAATTCAGCATTTCTGTGCTGGGGAAATAGGTTTTGCAGCTGTTTGAGCTAAGATTTTCAAGTTATTCACAAAATGAAAACCTATAATTTGTTTCAGGCGAGAACTCCATTCAAATGCATGTAATAGCGACAAACGCACTGTCTTGGCGAAATAAAGCTCGTTTCATTAACTTCATAAAGACAGCTGTAGCTTTTGATAGAAGACTCGGACACAGATATTTAAGGCTTTGCCTTATAGAATTCAGCATTTCTGTGCTGGGGAAATAGGTTTTGCAGCTGTTTGAGCTAAGATTTTCAAGTTATTCACAAAATGAAAACCTATACTTTGTTTCAGGCAGAACTCCATTCAAATGCATGTAATAGCGATGAACGCACTGTCTTGGCGAAATAAAGCGATTTTCATTTACTAGATGAAGACAACTGTAACTTTTGATAGAAGACTCGGACACAGATATTTAAGGCTTTGCCTTATAGAATTCAGCATTTCTGTGCTGGGGAAATAGGTTTTGCAGCTGTTTGAGCTAAGATTTTCAAGTTATTCACAAAATGAAAACCTATACTTTGTTTCAGGCAGAACTCCATTCAAATGCATGTAATAGCGAGGAACGCACTGTCTTGGCAAAATAAAGCGATTTTCATTTACTAGATGAAGATAGCTGTAACTTTTGATAGAAGACTTGGACACAGATATTTAAGGCTTTGCCTTATAGAATTCAGCATTTCTGTGCTGGGGAAATAGGTTTTGCAGCTGTTTGAGCTAAGATTTTCAAGTTATTCACAAAATGAAAACCTATACTTTGTTTCAGGCAGAACTCCATTCAAATGCATGTAATAGCGAGGAACGCACTGTCTTGGCGAAATAAAGCTCGTTTCATTAACTTCATAAAGACAGCTGTAGCTTTTGATAGAAGACTCGGACACAGATATTTAAGGCTTTGCCTTATAGAATTCAGCATTTCTGTGCTGGGGAAATAGGTTTTGCAGGTGTTTGAGCTAAGATTTTCAAGTTATTCACAAAATGAAAACCTATAATTTGTTTCAGGCGAGAACTCCATTCAAATGCATGTAATAGCGAGGAACGCACTGTCTTGGCGAAATAAAGCGATTTTCATTTACTAGATGAAGACAGCTGTAACTTTTGATAGAAGACTCGGACACAGATATTTAAGGCTTTGTCTTATAGAATTCAGCATTTCTGTGCTGGGGAAATAGGTTTTGCAGGTGTTTGAGCTAAGATTTTCAAGTTATTCACAAAATGAAAACCTATAATTTGTTTCAGGCGAGAACTCCATTCAAATGCATGTAATAGCGAGGAACGCACTGTCTTGGCGAAATAAAGCGATTTTCATTTACTAGATGAAGACAGCTGTAACTTTTGATAGAAGACTCGGACACAGATATTTAAGGCTTTCCCTTATAGAATTCAGCATTTCTGTGCTGGGGAAATAGGTTTTGCAGCTGTTTGAGCTAAGATTTTCAAGTTATTCACAAAATGAAAACCTATACTTTGTTTCAGGCAGAACTCCATTCAAATGCATGTAATAGCGATGAACGCACTGTCTTGGCGAAATAAAGCGATTTTCATTTACTAGATGAAGACAACTGTAACTTTTGATAGAAGACTCGGACACAGATATTTAAGGCTTTGCCTTATAGAATTCAGCATTTCTGTGCTGGGGAAATAGGTTTTGCAGCTGTTTGAGCTAAGATTTTCAAGTTATTCACAAAATGAAAACCTATACTTTGTTTCAGGCAGAACTCCATTCAAATGCATGTAATAGCGAGGAACGCACTGTCTTGGCGAAATAAAGCGATTTTCATTTACTAGATGAAGACAACTGTAACTTTTGATAGAAGACTCGGACACAGATATTTAAGGCTTTGCCTTATAGAATTCAGCATTTCTGTGCTGGGGAAATAGGTTTTGCAGCTGTTTGAGCTAAGATTTTCAAGTTATTCACAAAATGAAAACCTATACTTTGTTTCAGGCGAGAACTCCATTCAAATGCATGTAATAGCGAGGAACGCACTGTCTTGGCGAAATAAAGCGATTTTCATTTACTAGATGAAGACAGCTGTAACTTTTGATAGAAGACTCGGACACAGATATTTAAGGCTTTGCCTTATAGAATTCAGCATTTTTGTGCTGGGGAAATAGGTTTTGCAGCTGTTTGAGCTAAGAGTTTCAAGTTATTCACAAAATGAAAACCTATAATTTGTTTCAGGCGAGAACTCCATTCAAATGCATGTAATAGCGACAAACGCACTGTCTTGGCGAAATAAAGCTCGTTTCATTAACTTCATAAAGACAGCTGTAACTTTTGATAGAAGACTCGGACACAGATATTTAAGGCTTTGCCTAATAGAATTCAGCATTTCTGTGCTGGGGAAATAGGTTTTGCAGCTGTTTGAGCTAAGATTTTCAAGTTATTCACAAAATGAAAACCTATACTTTGTTTCAGGCAAGAACTCCATTCAAATGCATGTAATAGCGACAAACGCACTGTCTTGGCGAAATAAAGCGATTTTCATTTACTAGATGAAGACAGCTGTAACTTTTGATAGAAGACTCGGACCTCTTTGCCTTATAGAATTCAGCATTTCTGTGCTGGGGAAATAGGTTTTGCAGCTGTTTGAGCTAAGATTTTCAAGTTATTCACAAAATGAAAACCTATAATTTGTTTCAGGCGAGAACTCCATTCAAATGCATGTAATAGCGACAAACGCACTGTCTTGGCGAAGTAAAGCTCGTTTCATTAACTTCATAAAGACAGCTGTAGCTTTTGATAGAAGACTCGGACTCAGATATTTAAGGCTTTGCGTTATAGAATTCAGCATTTCTGTGCTGGGGAAATAGGTTTTGCAGCTGTTTGAGCTAAGAGTTTCAAGTTATTCACAAAATGAAAACCTATAATTTGTTTCAGGCGAGAACTCCATTCAAATGCATGTAATAGCGACAAACGCACTGTCTTGGCGAAATTAAGCTCGTTTCATTAACTTCATAAAGACAGCTGTAACTTTTGATAGAAGACTCGGACACAGATATTTAAGGCTTTGCCTAATAGAATTCAGCATTTCTGTGCTGGGGAAATAGGTTTTGCAGCTGTTTGAGCTAAGATTTTCAAGTTATTCACAAAATGAAAACCTATACTTTGTTTCAGGCAGAACTCCATTCAAATGCATGTAATAGCGACAAACGCACTGTCTTGGCAAAATAAAGCGATTTTCATTTACTAGATGAAGACAGCTGTAACTTTTGATAGAAGACTCGGACACAGATATTTAAGGCTTTGCCTTATAGAATTCAGCATTTCTGTGCTGGGGAAATAGGTTTTGCAGCTGTTTGAGCTAAGATTTTCAAGTTATTCACAAAATGAAAACCTATACTTTGTTTCAGGCAGAACTCCATTCAAATGCATGTAATAGCGAGGAACGCACTGTCTTGGCGAAATAAAGCGATTTTCATTTACTAGATGAAGACAGCTGTAACTTTTGATAGAAGACTCGGACACAGATATTTAAGGCTTTGCCTTATAGAATTCAGCATTTCTGTGCTGGGGAAATAGGTTTTGCAGCTGTTTGAGCTAAGATTTTCAAGTTATTCACAAAATGAAAACCTATACTTTGTTTCAGGCAGAACTCCATTCAAATGCATGTAATAGCGACAAACGCACTGTCTTGGCGAAATAAAGCTCGTTTCATTAACTTCATAAAGACAGCTGTAGCTTTTGATAGAAGACTCGGACACAGATATTTAAGGCTTTGCGTTATAGAATTCAGCATTTCTGTGCTGGGGAAATAGGTTTTGCAGCTGTTTGAGCTAAGATTTTCAAGTTATTCACAAAATGAAAACCTATACTTTGTTTCAAGCCAGAACTCCATTCAAATGCATGTAATAGCGAGTAACGCACTGTCTTGGCGAAATAAAGCGATTTTCATTTACTAGATGAAGACAGCTGTAACTTTTGATAGAAGACTCGGACACAGATATTTAAGGCTTTGCCTTATAGAATTCAGCATTTCTGTGCTGGGGAAATAGGTTTTGCAGCTGTTTGAGCTAAGATTTTCAAGTTATTCACAAAATGAAAACCTATAATTTGTTTCAGGCGAGAACTCCATTCAAATGCATGTAATAGCGAGGAACGCACTGTCTTGGCGAAATAAAGCTCGTTTCATTAACTTCATAAAGACAGCTGTAACTTTTGATAGAAGACTCGGACACAGATATTTAAGGCTTTGCCTTATAGAATTCAGCATTTCTGTGCTGGGGAAATAGGTTTTGCAGCTGTTTGAGCTAAGATTTTCAAGTTATTCACAAAATGAAAACCTATACTTTGTTTCAGGCGAGAACTCCATTCAAATGCATGCAATAGGGAGGAACGCACTGTCTTGGCGAAATAAAGCGATTTTCATTTACTAGATGAAGACAGCTGTAACTTTTGATAGAAGACTCGGACACAGATATTTAAGGCTTTGCCTTATAGAATTCAGCATTTCTGTGCTGGGGAAATAGGTTTTGCAGCTGTTTGAGCTAAGATTTTCAAGTTATTCACAAAATGAAAACCTATACTTTGTTTCAGGCGAGAACTCCATTCAAATGCATGTAATAGCGACAAACGCACTGTCTTGGCGAAATAAAGCTCTTTTCATTAACTTCATAAAGACAGCTGTAACTTTGGATAGAAGACTGGACACAGATATTTAAGGCTTTGCCTTATAGAATTCAGCATTTCTGTGCTGGGGAAATAGGTTTTGCAGCTGTTTGAGCTAAGATTTTCAAGTTATTCACAAAATGAAAACCTATACTTTGTTTCAGGCAGAACTCCATTCAAATGCATGTAATAGCGAGGAACGCACTGTCTTGGCGAAATAAAGCGATTTTCATTTACTAGATGAAGACAACTGTAACTTTTGATAGAAGACTCGGACACAGATATTTAAGGCTTTGCCTAATAGAATAGAGCATTTCTGTGCTGGGGAAATAGGTTTTGCAGCTGTTTGAGCTAAGATTTTCAAGTTATTCACAAAATGAAAACCTATAATTTGTTTCAGGCGAGAACTCCATTCAAATGCATGTAATAGCGACAAACGCACTGTCTTGGCGAAATAAAGCTCGTTTCATTAACTTCATAAAGACAGCTGTAGCTTTTGATAGAAGACTCGGACACAGATATTTAAGGCTTTGCGTTATAGAATTCAGCATTTCTGTGCTGGGGAAATAGGTTTTGCAGCTGTTTGAGCTAAGAGTTTCAAGTTATTCACAAAATGAAAACCTATAATTTGTTTCAGGCGAGAACTCCATTCAAATGCATGTAATAGCGACAAACGCACTGTCTTGGCGAAATTAAGCTCGTTTCATTAACTTCATAAAGACAGCTGTAACTTTTGATAGAAGACTCGGACACAGATATTTAAGGCTTTGCCTAATAGAATTCAGCATTTCTGTGCTGGGGAAATAGGTTTTGCAGCTGTTTGAGCTAAGATTTTCAAGTTATTCACAAAATGAAAACCTATACTTTGTTTCAGGCGAGAACTCCATTCAAATGCATGTAATAGCGACAAACGCACTGTCTTGGCGAAATAAAGCGATTTTCATTTACTAGATGAAGACAGCTGTAACTTTTGATAGAAGACTCGGACCTCTTTGCCTTATAGAATTCAGCATTTCTGTGCTGGGGAAATAGGTTTTGCAGCTGTTTGAGCTAAGATTTTCAAGTTATTCACAAAATGAAAACCTATAATTTGTTTCAGGCGAGAACTCCATTCAAATGCATGTAATAGCGACAAACGCACTGTCTTGGCGAAATTAAGCTCGTTTCATTAACTTCATAAAGACAGCTGTAACTTTTGATAGAAGACTCGGACACAGATATTTAAGGCTTTGCCTAATAGAATTCAGCATTTCTGTGCTGGGGAAATAGGTTTTGCAGCTGTTTGAGCTAAGATTTTCAAGTTATTCACAAAATGAAAACCTATACTTTGTTTCAGGCAGAACTCCATTCAAATGCATGTAATAGCGACAAACGCACTGTCTTGGCAAAATAAAGCGATTTTCATTTACTAGATGAAGACAACTGTAACTTTTGATAGAAGACTCGGACACAGATATTTAAGGCTTTGCCTTATAGAATTCAGCATTTCTGTGCTGGGGAAATAGGTTTTGCAGCTGTTTGAGCTAAGATTTTCAAGTTATTCACAAAATGAAAACCTATACTTTGTTTCAGGCAGAACTCCATTCAAATGCATGTAATAGCGAGGAACGCACTGTCTTGGCGAAATAAAGCGATTTTCATTTACTAGATGAAGACAGCTGTAACTTTTGATAGAAGACTCGGACACAGATATTTAAGGCTTTGCCTTATAGAATTCAGCATTTCTGTGCTGGGGAAATAGGTTTTGCAGCTGTTTGAGCTAAGATTTTCAAGTTATTCACAAAATGAAAACCTATAATTTGTTTCAGGCGAGAACTCCATTCAAATGCATGTAATAGCGACAAACGCACTGTCTTGGCGAAATAAAGCTCGTTTCATTAACTTCATAAAGACAGCTGTAACTTTTGATAGAAGACTCGGACACAGATATTTAAGGCTTTGCCTTATAGAATTCAGCATTTCTGTGCTGGGGAAATAGGTTTTGCAGCTGTTTGAGCTAAGATTTTCAAGTTATTCACAAAATGAAAACCTATACTTTGTTTCAGGCGAGAACTCCATTCAAATGCATGCAATAGCGAGGAACGCACTGTCTTGGCGAAATAAAGCGATTTTCATTTACTAGATGAAGACAGCTGTAACTTTTGATAGAAGACTCGGACACAGATATTTAAGGCTTTGCCTTATAGAATTCAGCATTTCTGTGCTGGGGAAATAGGTTTTGCAGCTGTTTGAGCTAAGATTTTCAAGTTATTCACAAAATGAAAACCTATAATTTGTTTCAGGCGAGAACTCCATTCAAATGCATGTAATAGCGACAAACGCACTGTCTTGGCGAAATAAAGCTCGTTTCATTAACTTCATAAAGACAGCTGTAACTTTTGATAGAAGACTCGGACACAGATATTTAAGGCTTTGCCTTATAGAATTCAGCATTTCTGTGCTGGGGAAATAGGTTTTGCAGCTGTTTGAGCTAAGATTTTCAAGTTATTCACAAAATGAAAACCTATACTTTGTTTCAGGCGAGAACTCCATTCAAATGCATGTAATAGCGACAAACGCACTGTCTTGGCGAAATAAAGCGATTTTCATTAACTTCATAAAGACAGCTGTAACTTTGGATAGAAGACTGGACACAGATATCTAAGGCTTTGCCTTATAGAATTCAGCATTTCTGTGCTGGGGAAATAGGTTTTGCAGCTGTTTGAGCTAAGATTTTCAAGTTATTCACAAAATGAAAACCTATACTTTGTTTCAGGCAGAACTCCATTCAAATGCATGTAATAGCGAGGAACGCACTGTCTTGGCGAAATAAAGCGATTTTCATTTACTAGATGAAGACAGGTGTAACTTTTGATAGAAGACTCGGACACAGATATTTAAGGCTTTGCCTTATAGAATTCAGCATTTCTGTGCTGGGGAAATAGGTTTTGCAGCTGTTTGAGCTAAGATTTTCAAGTTATACACAAAATGAAAACCTATAATTTGTTTCAGGCGAGAACTCCATTCAAATTCATGTAATAGCGAGGAACGCACTGTCTTGGCGAAATAAAGCTCATTTCATTAACTTCATAAAGACAGCTGTAACTTTTGATAGAAGACTCGGACAGAGATATTTAAGGCTTTGCCTTATAGAATTCAGCATTTCTGTGCTGGGGAAATAGGTTTTGCAGCTGTTTGAGCTAAGATTTTCAAGTTATTCACAAAATGAAAACCTATACTTTGTTTCAGGCGAGAACTCCATTCAAATGCATGTAATAGCGACAAACGCACTGTCTTGGCGAAATAAAGCGATTTTCATTTACTTCATAAAGACAGCTGTAACTTTTGATAGAAGACTCGGACACAGATATTTAAGGCTTTGCCTTATAGAATTCAGCATTTCTGTGCTGGGGAAATAGGTTTTGCAGCTGTTTGAGCTAAGATTTTCAAGTTATTCACAAAATGAAAACCTATAATTTGTTTCAGGCGAGAACTCCATTCAAATGCATGTAATAGCGACAAACGCACTGTCTTGGCGAAATAAAGCTCGTTTCATTAACTTCATAAAGACAGCTGTAACTTTTGATAGAAGATATTTAAGGCTTTGCCTTATAGAATTCAGCATTTCTGTGCTGGGGAAATAGGTTTTGCAGCTGTTTGAGCTAAGCTTTTCAAGTTATTCACAAAATGAAAACCTATACTTTGTTTCAGGCAGAACTCCATTCAAATGCATGTAATAGCGAGGAACGCACTGTCTTGGCGAAATAAAGCGATTTTCATTAACTTCATAAAGACAGCTGTAACTTTTGATAGAAGACTCGGACACAGATATTTAAGGCTTTGCCTTATAGAATTCAGCATTTCTGTGCTGGGGAAATAGGTTTTGCAGCTGTTTGAGCTAAGATTTTCAAGTTATTCACAAAATGAAAACCTATAATTTGTTTCAGGCGAGAACTCCATTCAAATGCATGTAATAGCGACAAACAAACTGTCTTGGCGAAATAAAGCTCGTTTCATTAACTTCATAAAGACAGCTGTAGCTTTTGATAGAAGACTCGGACACAGATATTTAAGGCTTTGCCTTATAGAATTCAGCATTTCTGTGCTGGGGAAATAGGTTTTGCAGCTGTTTGAGCTAAGATTTTCAAGTTATTCACAAAATGAAAACCTATAATTTGTTTCAGGCGAGAACTCCATTCAAATGCATGTAATAGCGCCAAACGCACTGTCTTGGCGAAATAAAGCGATTTTCATTTACTAGATGAAGACAGCTGTAACTGTTGATAGAAGACTCAGACACAGATATTTAAGGCTTTGCCTAATAGAATTCAGCATTTCTGTGCTGGGGAAATAGGTTTTGCAGCTGTTTGAGCTAAGATTTTCAAGTTATTCACAAAATGAAAACCTATAATTTGTTTCAGGCGAGAACTCCATTCAAATGCATGTAATAGCGACAAACGCACTGTCTTGGCGAAATAAAGCGATTTTCATTAACTTCATAAAGACAGCTGTAACTTTGGATAGAAGACTGGACACAGATATTTAAGGCTTTGCCTTATAGAATTCAGCATTTCTGTGCTGGGGAAATAGGTTTTGCAGCTGTTTGAGCTAAGATTTTCAAGTTATTCACAAAATGAAAACCTATACTTTGTTTCAGGCAGAACTCCATTCAAATGCATGCAATAGCGAGGAACGCACTGTCTTGGCGAAATAAAGCGATTTTCATTTACTAGATGAAGACAACTGTAACTTTTGATAGAAGACTCGGACACAGATATTTAAGGCTTTGCCTAATAGAATAGAGCATTTCTGTGCTGGGGAAATAGGTTTTGCAGCTGTTTGAGCTAAGATTTTCAAGTTATTCACAAAATGAAAACCTATAATTTGTTTCAGGCGAGAACTCCATTCAAATGCATGTAATAGCGACAAACGCACTGTCTTGGCGAAATAAAGCTCGTTTCATTAACTTCATAAAGACAGCTGTAGCTTTTGATAGAAGACTCGGACACAGATATTTAAGGCTTTGCCTTATAGAATTCAGCATTTCTGTGCTGGGGAAATAGGTTTTGCAGCTGTTTGAGCTAAGATTTTCAAGTTATTCACAAAATGAAAACCTATAATTTGTTTCAGGCGAGAACTCCATTCAAATGCATGTAATAGCGACAAACAAACTGTCTTGGCGAAATAAAGCTCGTTTCATTAACTTCATAAAGACAGCTGTAGCTTTTGATAGAAGACTCGGACACAGATATTTAAGGCTTTGCCTTATAGAATTCAGCATTTCTGTGCTGGGGAAATAGGTTTTGCAGCTGTTTGAGCTAAGATTTTCAAGTTATTCACAAAATGAAAACCTATAATTTGTTTCAGGCGAGAACTCCATTCAAATGCATGTAATAGCGCCAAACGCACTGTCTTGGCGAAATAAAGCGATTTTCATTTACTAGATGAAGACAGCTGTAACTGTTGATAGAAGACTCAGACACAGATATTTAAGGCTTTGCCTAATAGAATTCAGCATTTCTGTGCTGGGGAAATAGGTTTTGCAGCTGTTTTGAGCTAAGATTTTCAAGTTATTCACAAAATGAAAACCTATAATTTGTTTCAGGCGAGAACTCCATTCAAATGCATGTAATAGCGACAAACGCACTGTCTTGGCGAAATAAAGCGATTTTCATTAACTTCATAAAGACAGCTGTAACTTTGGATAGAAGACTGGACACAGATATTTAAGGCTTTGCCTTATAGAATTCAGCATTTCTGTGCTGGGGAAATAGGTTTTGCAGCTGTTTGAGCTAAGATTTTCAAGTTATTCACAAAATGAAAACCTATACTTTGTTTCAGGCAGAACTCCATTCAAATGCATGTAATAGCGAGGAACGCACTGTCTTGGCGAAATAAAGCGATTTTCATTTACTAGATGAAGACAACTGTAACTTTTGATAGAAGACTCGGACACAGATATTTAAGGCTTTGCCTAATAGAATAGAGCATTTCTGTGCTGGGGAAATAGGTTTTGCAGCTGTTTGAGCTAAGATTTTCAAGTTATTCACAAAATGAAAACCTATAATTTGTTTCAGGCGAGAACTCCATTCAAATGCATGTAATAGCGACAAACGCACTGTCTTGGCGAAATAAAGCTCGTTTCATTAACTTCATAAAGACAGCTGTAGCTTTTGATAGAAGACTCGGACACAGATATTTAAGGCTTTGCCTAATAGAATTCAGCATTTCTGTGCTGGGGAAATAGGTTTTGCAGCTGTTTGAGCTAAGATTTTCAAGTTATTCACAAAATGAAAACCTATACTTTGTTTCAGGCAGAACTCCATTCAAATGCATGTAATAGCGACAAACGCACTGTCTTGGCAAAATAAAGCGATTTTCATTTACTAGATGAAGACAGCTGTAACTTTTGATAGAAGACTCGGACACAGATATTTAAGGCTTTGCCTTATAGAATTCAGCATTTCTGTGCTTTGGAAATAGGTTTTGCAGCTGTTTGAGCTAAGATTTTCAAGTTATTCACAAAATGAAAACCTATACTTTGTTTCAGGCAGAACTCCATTCAAATGCATGTAATAGCGAGGAACGCACTGTCTTGGCGAAATAAAGCGATTTTCATTTACTAGATGAAGACAGCTGTAACTTTTGATAGAAGACTCGGACACAGATATTTAAGGCTTTGCCTTATAGAATTCAGCATTTCTGTGCTGGGGAAATAGGTTTTGCAGCTGTTTGAGCTAAGATTTTCAAGTTATTCACAAAATGAAAACCTATACTTTGTTTCAGGCAGAACTCCATTCAAATGCATGTAATAGCGACAAACGCACTGTCTTGGCGAAATAAAGCTCGTTTCATTAACTTCATAAAGACAGCTGTAGCTTTTGATAGAAGACTCGGACACAGATATTTAAGGCTTTGCGTTATAGAATTCAGCATTTCTGTGCTGGGGAAATAGGTTTTGCAGCTGTTTGATCTAAGCTTTTCAAGTTATTCACAAAATGAAAACCTATACTTTGTTTCAGGCGAGAACTCCATTCAAATGCATGTAATAGCGAGTAACGCACTGTCTTGGCGAAATAAAGCGATTTTCATTTACTAGATGAAGACAGCTGTAACTTTTGATAGAAGACTCGGACACAGATATTTAAGGCTTTGCCTTATAGAATTCAGCATTTCTGTGCTGGGGAAATAGGTTTTGCAGCTGTTTGAGCTAAGATTTTCAAGTTATTCACAAAATGAAAACCTATAATTTGTTTCAGGCGAGAACTCCATTCAAATGCATGTAATAGCGACAAACGCACTGTCTTGGCGAAATAAAGCTCGTTTCATTAACTTCATAAAGACAGCTGTAACTTTTGATAGAAGACTCGGACACAGATATTTAAGGCTTTGCCTTATAGAATTCAGCATTTCTGTGCTGGGGAAATAGGTTTTGCAGCTGTTTGAGCTAAGATTTTCAAGTTATTCACAAAATGAAAACCTATACTTTGTTTCAGGCGAGAACTCCATTCAAATGCATGTAATAGCGAGGAACGCACTGTCTTGGCGAAATAAAGCGATTTTCATTTACTAGATGAAGACAGCTGTAACTTTTGATAGAAGACTCGACACAGATATTTAAGGCTTTGCCTTATAGAATTCAGCATTTCTGTGCTGGGGAAATAGGTTTTGCAGGTGCTTGAGCTAAGATTTTCAAGTTATTCACAAAATGAAAACCTATAATTTGTTTCAGGCGAGAATTCCATTCAAATGCATGTAATAGCGACAAACGCACTGTCTTGGCGAAATAAAGCGATTTTCATTTACTAGATGAAGACAGCTGTAACTTTTGATAGAAGACTCGGACACAGATATTTAAGGCTTTGCCTTATAGAATTTAGCATTTCTGTGCTGGGGAAATAGGTTTTGCAGCTGTTTGAGCTAAGATTTTCAAGTTATTCACAAAATGAAAACCTATAATTTGTTTCAGGCGAGAACTCCATTCAAATGCATGTAATAGCGACAAACGCACTGTCTTGGCGAAATTAAGCTCGTTTCATTAACTTCATGAAGACAGCTGTAACTTTTGATGGAAGACTCGGACACAGATATTTAAGGCTTTGCCTTATAGAATTCAGCATTTCTGTGCTGGGGAAATAGGTTTTGCAGCTGTTTGAGCTAAGCTTTTCAAGTTATTCACAAAATGAAAACCTATACTTTGTTTCAGGCGAGAACTCCATTCAAATGCATGTAATAGCGAGGAACGCACTGTCTTGGCGAAATAAAGCGATTTTCATTTACTAGATGAAGACAGCTGTAACTTTTGATAGAAGACTCGGACACAGATATTTAAGGCTTTGCCTAATAGAATTCAACATTTCTGTGCTGGGGAAATAGGTTTTGCAGCTGCTTGAGCTAAAATTTTCAAGTTATTCACAAAATGAAAACCTATAATTTGTTTCAGGCAGAACTCCATTCAAATGCATGTAATAGCGACAAACGCACTGTCTTGGCGAAATAAAGCTCGTTTCATTAACTTCATAAAGACAGCTGTAGCTTTTGATAGAAGACTCGGACACAGATATTTAAGGCTTTGCCTTATAGAATTCAGCATTTCTGTGCTGGGGAAATAGGTTTTGCAGGTGTTTGAGTTAAGATTTTCAAGTTATTCACAAAATATATCTTACAGCTGTCTTCATTTACTAGATGAAGACAGCTGTAACTTTTGATAGAAGACTCGGACACAGATATTTAAGGCTTTGCCTTATAGAATTCAGCATTTCTGTGCTGGGGAAATAGGTTTTGCAGGTGTTTGAGCTAAGATTTTCAAGTTATTCACAAAATGAAAACCTATAATTTGTTTCAGGCGAGAACTCCATTCAAATGCATGTAATAGCGACAAACGCACTGTCTTGGCGAAATAAAGCGATTTTCATTAACTTCATAAAGACAGCTGTAACTTTTGATAGAAGACTCGGACACAGATATTTAAGGCTTTGCCTTATAGAATTCAGCATTTCTGTGCTGGGGAAATAGGTTTTGCAGCTGTTTGAGCTAAGATTTTCAAGTTATTCACAAAATGAAAACCTATACTTTGTTTCAGGCGAGAACTCCATTCAAATGCATGTAATAGCGAGGAACGCACTGTCTTGGCGAAATAAAGCGATTTTCATTTACTAGATGAAGACAGCTGTAACTTTTGATAGAAGACTCGGACACAGATATTTAAGGCTTTGCCTTATAGAATTCAGCATTTCTGTGCTGGGGAAATAGGTTTTGCAGGTGTTTGAGCTAAGATTTTCAAGTTATTCACAAAATGAAAACCTATAATTTGTTTCAGGCGAGAACTCCATTCAAATGCATGTAATAGCGAGAAACGCACTGTCTTGGCGAAATAAAGCGATTTTCATTAACTTCATAAAGACAGCTGTAACTTTTGATAGAAGACTCGGACACAGATATTTAAGGCTTTGCCTTATAGAATTCAGCATTTCTGTGCTGGGGAAATAGGTTTTGCAGCTGTTTGAGCTAAGATTTTCAAGTTATTCACAAAATGAAAACCTATACTTTGTTTCAGGCGAGAACTCCATTCAAATGCATGTAATAGCGACGAACGCACTGTCTTGGCGAAATAAAGCGATTTTCATTAACTTCATGAAGACAGCTGTAACTTTTGATAGAAGACTCGGACACAGATATTTAAGGCTTTGCCTTATAGAATTCAGCATTTCTGTGCTGGGGAAATAGGTTTTGCAGCTGTTTGAGCTAAGATTTTCAAGTTATTCACAAAATGAAAACCTATAATTTGTTTCAGGCGAGAACTCCATTCAAATGCATGTAATAGCGACAAACGCACTGTCTTGGCGAAATAAAGCGATTTTCATTAACTTCATAAAGACAGCTGTAGCTTTTGATAGAAGACTCGGACACAGATATTTAAGGCTTTGCCTTATAGAATTCAGCATTTCTGTGCTGGGGAAATAGGTTTTGCAGCTGTTTGAGCTAAGATTTTCAAGTTATTCACAAAATATATCTTACAGCTGTCTTCATTTACTAGATGAAGACAGCTGTAACTTTTGATAGAAGACTCGGACACAGATATTTAAGGCTTTGCCTAATAGAATTCAGCATTTCTGTGCTGGGGAAATAGGTTTTGCAGGTGCTTGAGCTAAAATTTTCAAGTTATTCACAAAATGAAAACCTATACTTTGTTTCAGGCAGAACTCCATTCAAATGCATGTAAGAGCGAGGAACGCACTGTCTTGGCGAAATAAAGCGATTTTCATTTACTAGATGAAGACAGCTGTAACTTTTGATAGAAGACTCGGACACAGATATTTAAGGCTTTGCCTTATAGAATTCAGCATTTCTGTGCTGGGGAAATAGGTTTTGCAGCTGTTTGAGCTAAGATTTTCAAGTTATTCACAAAATGAAAACCTATACTTTGTTTCAGGCGAGAACTCCATTCAAATGCATGTAATAGCGAGGAACGCACTGTCTTGGCGAAATAAAGCGATTTTCATTTACTAGATGAAGACAGCTGTAACTTTTGATAGAAGACTCGGACACAGATATTTAAGGCTTTGCCTTATAGAATTCAGCATTTCTGTGCTGGGGAAATAGGTTTTGCAGCTGTTTGAGCTAAGATTTTCAAGTTATTCACAAAATGAAAACCTATACTTTGTTTCAGGCAGAACTCCATTCAAATGCATGTAATAGCGAGGAACGCACTGTCTTGGCGAAATAAAGCGATTTTCATTTACTAGATGAAGACAGCTGTAACTTTTGATAGAAGACTCGGACACAGATATTTAAGGCTTTGCCTTATAGAATTCAGCATTTCTGTGCTGGGGAAATAGGTTTTGCAGCTGTTTGAGCTAAGATTTTCAAGTTATTCACAAAATGAAAACCTATACTTTGTTTCAGGCGAGAACTCCATTCAAATGCATGTAATAGCGACAAACGCACTGTCTTGGCGAAATAAAGGTCTTTTCATTAACTTCCTAAAGACACCTGTAACTTTTGATAGAAGACTCGGACACAGATATTTAAGGCTTTGCCTTATAGAATTCAGCATTTTTGTGCTGGGGAAATAGGTTTTGCAGCTGTTTGAGCTAAGATTTTCAAGTTATTCACAAAATGAAAACCTATACTTTGTTTCAGGCGAGAACTCCATTCAAATGCATGTAATAGCGAGGAACGCACTGTCTTGGCGAAATAAAGCGATTTTCATTTACTAGATGAAGACAGCTGTAACTTTTGATAGAAGACTCGGACACAGATATTTAAGGCTTTGGATTACAGAATTCAGCATTTCTGTGCTGGGGAAATAGGTTTTGCAGGTGCTTGAGCTAAAATTTTCAAGTTATTCACAAAATGAAAACCTATACTTTGTTTCAGGCAGAACTCCATTCAAATGCATGTAATAGCGAGGAACGCACTGTCTTGGCGAAATAAAGCGATTTTCATTTACTAGATGAAGACAGCTGTAACTTTTGATAGAAGACTCGGACACAGATATTTAAGGCTTTGCCTTATAGAATTCAGCATTTCTGTGCTGGGGAAATAGGTTTTGCAGGTGTTTGAGCTAAGATTTTCAAGTTATTCACAAAATGAAAACCTATAATTTGTTTCAGGCGAGAACTCCATTCAAATGCATGTAATAGCGACAATCGCACTGTCTTGGCGAAATAAAGCTTGTTTCATTAACTTCATAAAGACAGCTGTAGCTTTTGATAGAAGATTCGGACACAGATATTTAAGGCTTTGCCTTATAGAATTCAGCATTTCTGTGCTGGGGAAATAGGTTTTGCAGGTGTTTGAGCTAAGATTTTCAAGTTATTCACAAAATGAAAACCTATACTTTGTTTCAGGTGAGAACTCCATTCAAATGCATGTAATAGCGAGAAACGCACTGTCTTGGCGAAATAAAGCGATTTTCATTAACTTCATAAAGACAGCTGTAACTTTTGATAGAAGACTCGGACACAGATATTTAAGGCTTTGCCTTATAGAATTCAGCATTTCTGTGCTGGGGAAATAGGTTTTGCAGGTGCTTGAGCTAAGATTTTCAAGTTATTCACAAAATGAAAACCTATACTTTGTTTCAGGCAGAACTCTATTCAAATGCATGTAATAGCGACAAACGCACTGTCTTGGCGAAATAAAGCTCGTTTCATTAACTTCATAAAGACAGCTGTAACTTTTGATAGAAGACTCGGACACAGATATTTAAGGCTTTGCCTAATAGAATTCAGCATTTCTGTGCTGGGGAAATAGGTTTTGCAGCTGTTTGAGCTAAGATTTTCAAGTTATTCACAAAATGAAAACCTATAATTTGTTTCAGGCGAGAACTCCATTCAAATGCATGTAATAGCGAGGAACGCACTGTCTTGGCGAAATAAAGCGATTTTCATTTACTAGATGAAGACAGCTGTAACTTTTGATAGAAGACTCGGACAAAGATATTTAAGGCTTTGCCTTATAGAATTCAGCATTTCTGTGCTGGGGAAATAGGTTTTGCAGCTGTTTGAGCTAAGATTTTCAAGTTATTCACAAAATGAAAACCTATAATTTGTTTCAGCCGAGAACTCCATTCAAATGCATGTAATAGCGACAAACGCACTGTCTTGGCGAAATAAAGCTCTTTTCATTAACTTCATAAAGACAGCTGTAGCTTTTGATAGAAGACTCGGACAAAGATATTTAAGGCTTTGCCTTATAGAATTCAGCATTTCTGTGCTGGGGAAATAGGTTTTTCAGCTGTTTGAGCTAAGATTTTCAAGTTATTCACAAAATGAAAACCTATACTTTGTTTCAGACGAGAACTCCATTCAAATGCATGTAATAGCGAGGAACGCACTGTCTTGGCGAAATAAAGCGATTTTCATTTACTAGATGAAGACAGCTGTAACTTTTGATAGAAGACTCGGACACAGATATTTAAGGCTTTGCCTTATAGAATTCAGCATTTCTGTGCTGGGGAAATAGGTTTTGCAGGTGCTTGAGCTAAAATTTTCAAGTTATTCACAAAATGAAAACCTATACTTTGTTTCAGGCAGAACTCCATTCAAATGCATGTAATAGCGACAAACGCACTGTCTTGGCGAAATAAAGCGATTTTCATTTACTAGATGAAGACAGCTGTAACTTTTGATAGAAGACTCGGACACAGATATTTAAGGCTTTGCCTTATAGAATTCAGCATTTCTGTGCTGGGGAAATAGGTTTTGCAGGTGTTTGAGCTAAGATTTTCAAGTTATTCACAAAATGAAAACCTATAATTTGTTTCAGGCGAGAACTCCATTCAAATGCATGTAATAGCGACAAACGCACTGTCTTGGCGAAATAAAGCTCGTTTCATTAACCCTTGTGCGGCCTGGACCAACAAAAAAAAACAAAAGGGAGGGGGGGGTCACGCAGACCCCGGCAGCGCAGACCCAGGTCTCGTCGCGAAACAGGGCCCCGGCTTCGGGTGGGGGCGGATGGGGGTCAGGTGGACCCCCAGCTATAGCGGGTCTCGTCACAGCGTCGGACAAAGGCACCTAATCGGCTGTAACCCTCCATCGATCGGGTAAGTTACGATGGCAAACCTTGGGGTCTGGAGGGACCCCCAAGCGCCAAGGCAACAACTCTCAACTTCACATCATCATCTTCATCATCATCATCATCGTCTCCTTCTCGAGAGTGTTCGCGTAAACCGGCCTCAGTGAGGACCTCGGGCGCTCTGTGTTCCGTGGGTACTCTGTGACCCCTTAGTAATGGTGATGGGGTATTTCGCAACCCCAATGCACATTCGTAAGTTACAATGACAAACACTGGGGTCTGGAGGGACCCCAAACTGCCGGAGGAAACAACTCTCAACTTCCCATCATCATCATCATCATCATCATCATCATCTCCTTCTTGGCAGTGGTCGCGTAAACCGCCCTAGGTGAGGACCTGGGACTCTCCCTGCCTCCTAGTCCTCCTACCTCCTTCCTCTTGGTTCTCCTGCGCCTCGCTGTGGGATGCTTAGCTTTGCAGAGGGCAGTGTTCGCATAAACCAGCCTAAGTGAGGACCTCGGACGCCTCCGGCATCCCAGTCCTCCTACCTCCTGCTCCTCGGTTCTCCTGCTCTTCGCAGGGTAGGGCTTAGCCTTACGGGCCCCGGGTTACGCGTAAACCGGCCTAAGTGAGGACCTCGGACTTTCCATGCCTGCTGGTCCTCCTTCCTCCTTCTGCTCCATTCTCCTGCTCCTCGAAGGCGAGCACCTTGCCGGATGGGCCCCGGTTTACGCATAAACCGGCCTAAGTGAGGACTGGGGTAGCTCTCTACTCTGTGGGCACTCTGTGACCCCTTAGTAATGGCGATGGGGTATTTCGCAACCCCAATGCACGTTCGTAAGTTACGATGGGAAACACTGGGGTCTGGAGGGACCCCCAAGCGCCACGGCAACAACTCTCAACTTCATATCATCATCTTCATCATCATCATCATCATCATCATCGTCTCCTTCTCGGCAGTGGTCGCGTAAACCAGCCTAAGTGGGGACCTCGGACACTCCCTGCCTGCTAGTCCTCCTACCTCCTTCTGCTCCGTTCTGCTGCTCCTCGAAGGCAAGCACCTTGTCGGATGGGCCCCGGGTTATGCGTAAACCGGCCTAAGTGAGGACCTCGGACTCTCTCTGCCTCCCTCTCCTTTTTCCTCCTTCTGCTCCGTTCTTCTGCACCTCGCAGGCCAGCGCTTAGCCGGATGGGCCCCGAGTTACACGTAAACAGGCCTAAGTTGGGACCTCGGGCGCTCTGTGTTCCGTGGGTAATGTGTGACCCTTTAGGAATCGCGATGGGGTATTTCGCAACCCAAATGCACATTCGTAAGTTACAATGGCAAACACTGGGGTCTGGAGGGACCCCGAACGGCCGGAGGAAACAACTCTCAACTTCACATCATCATCATCATCGTCTCCTTCTCGGCAGTGTTCGCGTAAACGGACCTAAGTGAGGACCGGGGGTGCTTTCTACTCCGCGATTACTAAGGGGTCAAAGTGTTCCCATGATGGGGTATTTCACAACCCCAATGCACATTCGTAAGTTACGATGGCAAACCTTTGGGTCTGGCGGACCCACAAAACACCATGGCAACATCTCTCAACTTCACATCATCATCATCATCATCATCATCATCATCGTCTCCTTCTCGAGAGTGTTCGCGTAAACCAGCCTAAGTGAGGACTTCGGACTCTCCTTGCCTCCCCGTCCTCCTTCCTCCTTCTGCTCTGTTCTCCTGCTCCTCACAGACGAGCGCTTAGCTGAATGGGCCCTGGGTTATGCGTAAACCGTTGTAAGTGAGGACCTCGGACTCTCTCTGACTCCCTGTCCTCTTTCCTCCTTCTGCTCCGTTCTCCTGCGCCTCGCAGGTGAGCGCATAGCCAGATGGCCCCGAGTTACGCGTAAATAGGCCTAAGCGGGGACCTCAGGCGCTCTGTGTTCCATGGGTAATGTGTGACCCTTTAGGAATCGCGATGGGGTATTTCGCAACCCCAATGCACATTCGTAAGTTACAATGGCAAACACTGGGGTCTGGAGGGACCCCGAACGGCCGGAGGAAACAACTCTCAACTTCACATCATCATCATCATCATCGTCTCCTTCTCGGCAGTTTTCGTGTAAACGGGCCTAAGTGAGGACCGGGGGTGCTTTCTACTCCGCGATTACTAAGTGGTCAAAGTGTACCCACCATGGGGTATTTCGCAACCCCAATGCATATTCGAAAGTTACGATGGCAAACACTGCGGTCTGGAGGGACCCCGAACGGCCGGAGTAAACAACTCTCAACTTCACATCATCATCATCATCATCGTCTCCTTCTCGGCAGTGTTCGCGTAAACGGGCCTAAGTGAGGACCGGGGGTGCTTTCTACTCCGCGATTACTAAGTGGTCAAAGTGTACCCACCATGGGGTATTTCGCAACCTCAATGCACATTCGTAAGTTACGATGGCAAACACTGCGGTCTGGAGGGACCCCGAACGGCCGGAGTAAACAACTCTCAACTTCACATCATCATCATCATCATCGTCTCCTTCTCGGTTGTGTTCGCGTAAACCGACCTAAGCAAGGACCTCGGACTCCCCCTGCCTCAGCATCCTCCTTTCTCCTTCTCCTCGGTTCTCCTGCGCCTCGCTGTCCGACGCTTAGCTTTGCAGAGGGCAGTGTTCGCGTAAACCGGCTTCCATGAGGACCTCGGACTCCCCCTGTGTCCTTATCCTCCTACCTCCTGCTGCTCTGTTCTCCTGCTCCTCGAAGGCGAGCACTTAGCTGGATGGGCCCCGGGTTACGCGTAAACCGGCCTAAGCGGGGAACTTGAACTCTCCCTGCCTCCTGGTCCTCCTACCTCCTTCTGTTCCGTTCTCCTGCTCCTCGCAGGCAAGCGCCTAGCTGGTGGGCCCCGGGTTAGGCGTAAACCGGCCTTCGAGAGGAGCAGGGATGTTCTCTACTCCACGTTTACTATGGGGTCAAAGCGTACCCACGATGGGGTATTTCACAACCCCAATACACATTCGTAAGTTACGATTGCAAACACTGGGGTCTGGAGGGACCCCGAACCGCCGGAGGAAACAACTCTCAACTTCACATCATCATCATCATCATCATCATCGTCTCGTTTTCGACAGTGTTCGCGTAAACGGATCTCAGTGAGGACCTCGGACTCTCCCTGCCTCAGCGTCCTCCTTCCTCCTTCTGCTCCGTTCTCCTCCTCCTCGCAGGCGAGCGCCTAGCCGGATGGGTTCAAGGTTACACGAAAACGGGCCTAAGTGAGGACCTCGGACTCTCCCTGCCTCCAAGTCCTCCTTCCTCCTGCTGCTCCGTTCTCCTGCTCCTCACAGGCGAGCGCTTAGCGTGATGGGCCTCGGGTTAGGCGTAAACCGGCCTTCGAGAGGAGCAGGGATGTTCTCTACTCCACGTTTACTATGGGGTCAAAGCGTACCCACGATGCGGTATTTCGCAACCCCAATACACATTCGTAAGTTACGATTGCAAACACTGGGGTCTGGAGGGACCCCGAACCGCCATTCGTAAGTTACGATGGCAAACACTGGGGTCCGGAGGGACCACGAACCGCCGTGGGAAACAACTCTCAACTTCACATCATCATCATCATCATCGTCATTATCGTCGTCTCCTTCTCGGCAGTGTTCGCGTAAACGGGCCTAAGTGAGGACCTCGGACTCTCCCTGCCTCCAAGTCCTCATTCCTCCTTCTGTTCCGTTCTCCTGCTCCTCACAGGGGAGCGTTTAGGCGGATGGGCCTCGGGTTACGCGTAAAACGGCCTTCGAGAGGAGCAGGGATGTTCTCTACTCCACGATTACTATGGGGTCAAAGCGTACCCACGATGGGGTATTTCGCAACCCCAATACACATTCGTAAGTTACGATGGCAAACACTGGGGTATGGAGGGACCCAGAACCGCCATTCGTAAGTTACGATGGCAAACACTGGGGTCCGGAGGGACCCCGAACCGCCGGAGGAAACAACTCTCAACTTCACACCATCATCATTATCATCATCATCATCATCATCGTCGTCTCCTTCTCAGCAGTGTTCGCGTAAATGGGCCTGAGTGAGGACCTCAGACTCTCCCTGCCTCCAAGTCCTCCTTCCTCCTTCTGTTCCGTTCTCTTGCTCGTCACAGGGGAGCGTTTAGCCGGATGGGCCTCGGGTTATGCGTAAACCGGCCTTCGAGAGGAGTAGGGATGTTCTCTACTCCACGATTACTATGGGGTCAAAGCGTACCCACAATGGGGTATTTTGCAACCGCAATACACATTCGTAAGTTACGATTGCAAACACTGGGGTCTGGAGGGACCCCGAACCGCCATTCGTAAGTTACGATGGCAAACACTGGGGTCCGGAGGGACCCCAAACCGCCGGAGGAAACAACTCTCAACTTCACACCATCATCATCATCGCCGTCTCTTTCTCGGCAGTGTTCGCGTAAACGTCCCTAAGTGAGGACTTCGGACTCTCCCTGCCTCCAAGTCCTCATTCCTCCTTCTGTTCCGTTCTCCTGCTCGTCACAGGGGAGCGTTTAGCCGGATGGGCCTCGGGTTACGCGTAAAACGGCCTTCGAGAGGAGCAGGGATGTTCTCTACTCCACGATTACTATGGGGTCAAAGCGTACCCACGATGGGGTATTTCGCAACCCCAATACACATTCGTGAGTTACGATGGCAAACACTGGGGTATGGAGGGACCCCGAACCGCCATTCGTAAGTTACGATGGCAAACACTGCGGTCCGGAGGGACCCCAAACCGCCGGAGGAAACAACTCTCAACTTCACACCATCATCATCATCGTCGTCTCTTTCTCGGCAGTGTTCGCGTAAACGTCCCTAAGTGAGGACTTCGGACTCTCCCTGCCTCCAAGTCCTCCTTCCTCCTTCTGTTCCGTTCTCCTGCTCATCACAGGGGAGCGTTTAGCCGGATGGGCCTCGGGTTATGCGTAAACCGGCCTTCGAGAGGAGCAGGGATGTTCTCTATTCCACGATTACTATGGGGTATTTCGCAACCCCAATACACATTCGTAAGTTACGATTGCAAACACTGGGGTCTGGAGGGACCCCGAACCGCCATTCGTAAGTTACGATGGCAAACACTGGGGTCCGGAGGGACCCCAAACTGCCGGAGGAAACAACTCTCAACTTCACATCATCATCATCATCATCGTGGTCTCCTTCTCGGCAGTGTTCGCGTAAACCGGCCTAAGTGAGGACCTCGGACTCTCTTTGCCTCCTAGTCCTGCGACCTCCTTCTGTTCCATTCTCCTGCTCCTCGCAGGTGAGCGCTTTGCCGGATGGGCCTTGGGTTACGCGTAAATGGGCCTGAGTGAGGACCTCGGGCTCTCCGTTGCTCCTCGTCTGCCTTGCTCCTTCTCCATCGTTCTCCTGCGCCTCGCTAGTAAAAGAGCAGCTGTTTGGTCTGCCTATTACGCGAACACCGCCCTCCGTTTGGACCTCGGGCTCTCCGTGCCTCCTCGTCCTCCTTGCTCCCTCTACATCCTTGTCCCGCTCCTCGCTAGAGTACGCTTAGGTTTGCAGAGGGTGGGTTTCGCGAACACCCTCTTCGGTGAAGACCTTGGGATCTCCGTTGCTCCCCGTCTTCCTTGCCCCTTCTACATTACTCTCAAGTGCCTCGCTAGTGAAAGAGCAGCTGTTTGGCCTGCCTATTACGCGAACACCATCCTCCGTTTGGACTTCAGAAACTCCTTGCCTCCTCCTCATCCTTGCTCCCTCTACATCATTCAGATGCTCCTCGCTAGCGTACGCTTAGGTCTCCGGAGGGCCGGTTTCGCGAACACCCCCCTTCGGTGAGGACCTCGGGCTTTCCGTGCCTCCGTGTCCTCCTTGCTTTCTCTCCATCATTCTCAAGTGCCTCGCTAGTGAAAGCGCAGCTGTTTGGCCTGCCCATTACGCGAACACCGCCCTCTGTTTATGCTCCTCGCTAGCATACGCTTATGTCTGCGGAGGGCCGGTTTCGCGAACACCCCCTTCGGTGAGGACCTCGGGATCTCCGTTGCTCCGCGTCCTCCTTGCTCCTTCTCCTTCGTTCTCATGCGCCTCGCTAGTGAAAGAGAAGCTGTTTGGCCTGCCTAGTACACGAACACCGCCCTCGGTTTATGCTCCTCGCGAGAGTAGGCTGAGGTCTGCGGAGGGTGTAGAGATTAGGAAATTATTTTACTGGTACTATTCATAACCATTATTGTTTCTGTTGCATCACTGATCATTTACCATTATCATTTCATCAGAGCATTTTTGAAGTTGTCGATGTTACATGAAATTCTCTATTTCAAGTCTGTATTTCAGGTGTTGTCATACCCACATGATAATCTTTCATTGCAGGTGCAACTGTAATCATGCTATCTATATTGCATTTTGTGCTTATTAGAGAGTTGAAGCTGGGTTAGGTCAATTAAGGGTCTGAAGCTACGGGCAGCGTGAGGTCTGGCCGATCAATGGAGAAAGTTAAGGTGACCCAAGTTAAGATGATTCCATATCTGCTTACACTACAACACATCCCATATAATAAAATCACAGCATGGAGGCCTGTGGGCCCAGCACAGCCTGCTGCAGGGGAATCTGCCCGGCAACAGGTGACTCGGAAGAGGTTCATTGAGGCCAAGACACACAAGACACATAATGGGGCCTACACACATACACACACAGTTTCTCAACTTGTTTTGCTCAAAACTGCTACGTGACTTGTCCAGTGTACTTGACTGTTTAGCAATAACAGAGAACATCTGGAGTAGGGAGTAAAGGGTGTTAAGGGTCCGATGTACTGGAGTGTTCTTAGATTACGAGAATTGATACTTAGATTTCCAGTAAATCCAAGTGTTCTGACGCATATTATTCGTCATCAACTGTTATATATACCACTCCTCATTTGTTGTTCTGGGGAGATCGGCTCTGGGAGTGTGATGATGCTCATCTTCCCCACATATATGTGTTTAATAAAATCACTATTTTGACATCTACTGGGACCTCCAGTCGTTTGTCCTTTCCTCAAAATACGAACCATGACAGTTTTGGTGCCGAAATCCCGGTTTGAGGGGGGACTTTGGTTGGTGGTTTGGCTGAGGTCTGGTGGTGTCAAATAGACGGACGGGAGTCCAGCAGGTCGACTGAGTGATGGGGGCCCTTAATAAGGTAAGCACCACCTGTTGATTAAAAGGTGCTGAATTTGGGAATTAAGCTAAATTAAATGTTCACTCAGTAGAGTTGCTGGGGATTTTGTCTGTGGTGATTTTGGGTAATTAGTGAAAAAATAAAAAGTTTGGGGATATTTGACTGACAAAATTTGTTGCTGTTAATTTTGGGGTGAATTTTAAGTTAATAAGTGGTGTTTTTAAGTTAATATGCTTTGTGGTTAAGTTACTGGGTTATATTTGTTGACTGTGACGCCAGCCAAGCAGGCATTTAGATTAGGGTATTTGGCTGAGGGATTTTATCCCCGTTTTGACCAGCAGGATTAGATCCGGGCATCAGATAACAAACTGTTGGTGCTTGGAGCCCACAGTGATGCTTTTAAAGAGTATTTAAATTAGTCTAGGACCGGAGTTGGACTCCGAGGAGCGCAGTTGCTCAGCGTGTGGCAACGACCGGTAACCGTGGACGCACGGTTATCTCTGGCGGCGTCCAGTAGCCCGGGTGGCCTCCCGCGGGACTTCGGGCACCCGTTAAAAGGCTAGGTAGTACAGGATTACCTTTTTACTGCGCTGATTGAATGAAGGTTGGACCGGCCGTAACCATTTAAACGTGACTGACCGGTGAGCTTTAAGTATAGCTGAAGGCGCAAGTGTGATACTTAGATGCTGGATGTGGAGCTCTCTTGTCAAGCTGCGGGAAGCGGTTATAAATTAATTAGGGCCTAGATATTTGACCACTCTCGGAGAGGGCGTTCCCGAAGCGGGTTGATTGATCAGCAAGGTTGGACCTGGCCTTAGAAGGTTTTAAATTAGTCAAAAAGTTAGGTGTGATGCTACAGAGGTTTTAATAGGAATAAGTGACAGGAATAAGGATAAAATAAGGATAAGGACAAGAATAAGGAACGGTTGAATAACTTGTCCTGGCATCTGGTGTCTTTTTGTTTTTTTTCTCATGTTGATACAGGCCTGTGTATATAAAATAAAGTGTAAATTAGCTGTGTAAATTGCTTATACTGATTATAACTGGGTGTGCTGTGAAACTGATTTAATACAGAAGCTGAGTGTATGACGAGTAAACAAAAGAGAGTGTGTTTGTGGTGTGTAGAAATCGCGGTAGGAAGCCGTGTCCCGAGTTATTGTAAACTGTGAAGTCAATTGGGGGGTTGAATTTGGTTTTATATTCTTTTGAGGGAGAGAAACGGCGGTGTCGAGTCCGTGGCGCAGTTTGAAAATTTGTGAGGTGTATAAGAGTGGATGACAGCCGCTCTGTGTGCCGTCTGGGGCGTTGTCCAGAATAAGCAGAGAAAGAAGTGTCTCACAGAAAGTTTGGATGGGTCTGCGAGAAGCATGAAGTGTGTGTGAGCCACCCTCGAGAGGCGGGGTTCACAGGCGGAGTGAACGAGGAGTAAAATGTGTGTGCATAAGAGAGTTAGAGAGAAAGAAAAGGTGGGGGCTGAGTGACCAGCCTGTGAGTGTGTGTGAATTCCTGGATGACAGAGGAGGGAGAAGTAGTGGATTAGTTGAATTTTCTGTGAAGTAATAATAGCCAAGGAATCCTAGTGATAAATAATAAAGAAAACTAAACAGTGGACTAGTGTTAAGGTAATGATAAATAAATTGATAAAATTAACAGAGACATTTAAAGGTGATCAAGTACTCAAGGATGAATGGAGGATTTGTTTGCTGACTGCATGAGAGCTGTTGGGGTGAAATGAAAATGAGGATAGAGTAGTGAGTTCACAGGTTAATGTGTGGGTGTAAAACAATGGGGTAAAAGAAAGTAAAAAAGAAAAAGAGAAAGAAAGTGACGAAAGCAAAGAAAATAAAAAGTGTGGAAGGGTGAGTGAGACATTGTCTCCAACTGGGGAAGCAGAGATAGTAGAGGTGATCTTATTCCCCTGCTGGACACAAAAAGAAAACATAAGTTGGAGTGTTGTGGATGAAAATAATTAATTACAACATCAAGAAGACTCTTTGTGTTTGCGGTTCAGAGCAAATGAAAGTGCACATTTGGGGTTTAAAGGCAGTAGAGTTCAAAACAAAATAAGTAGAGATGTGTTGCTTTAGGAGTGATTAAAACATCTGGAGTCACAGTAAATAATGAAAGTCTCTCAGTCTGTCGTTTACAGGTGGGGAACGGACCTGGATCAATTCTCCATGGGCAGCAGTCGGCAGTAAATTATAGGTTAAAATCATTAGAAAAGTAGAAACACCCAGCCAGACTTTTTGGCTGAATTGTTTTGCAGCTTCTCGTCTTTATCCTGAATAAGCGAGCTCCAAGGAAGCTAATCTCTCCCTGAAGACACAGAGGGCAGTTCCAGAAGCACAAGCATGAACATCAACAGTGGACAGCAGTCCAAGAGACAATACCGGAGATCTGAGCAGAGAGGTCCAGCAGCACTATGGGCAAGCGGCATCAGAAAGAGAAGATCCACCATCTAGATTGGATGGATGGAGATGCGTTTCCAACAAGCTGCAACCTCACTGTGCGTGAAGGACCTTTGAGAAGTCTGTCTGAGCTTGACATTTGCCATGTTTGGAGCAAGATGGCAATGAAAGAGACAGTGGGACAACGAGATACGCGGGGACAAAGTTGAAGAAGACTGACTGACATTGGACTGAAAAGTGGGGGAGAAGAACGGAGGGAATGGAGCAGGTGAGGACAGAGGAATGCTGTTTTAGTGTGGGGACTCAAATTGGGGTTAGAGAATCCAGGGAGACAGACGACTGCCTGGAAGTGGAGGATTGATTGGTTTGGCTGAGGTCTGGTGGTGTCAAATAGACGGACGGGAGTCCAGCAGGTCGACTGAGTGATGGGGGCCCTTAATAAGGTAAGCACCACCTGTTGATTAAAAGGTGCTGAATTTGGGAATTAAGCTAAATTAAATGTTCACTCAGTAGAGTTGCTGGGGATTTTGTCTGTGGTGATTTTGGGTAATTAGTGAAAAAATAAAAAGTTTGGGGATATTTGACTGACAAAATTTGTTGCTGTTAATTTTGGGGTGAATTTTAAGTTAATAAGTGGTGTTTTTAAGTTAATATGCCATGACAAGGGCCTATTACGCGAACACCGCCCTCCAGTTGGACCTCGGGCTCTCCGTTGCTCCTCGTCCTCCTTGCTCCTTCTCCTTCTTCTTCGTTCTCATGCACTTCGCTAGTGAAAGAGAAGCTGTTTGGCCTTCCTATTACGCGAACACCGCCCTCCAGTTGGATCTCGGGCTCTCCGTTGCTCCTCGTCCTCCTCGCTCCCTCTACATCGTTCTCAAGCGCCTCGCTAGTAAAAGAGAAGCTGTTTGGCCTTCCTATTACGCGAACACCGCCCTCCAGTTGGATCTCGGGCTCTCCGTTGCTCCTCGTCCTCCTCGCTCCCTCTACATCGTTCTCAAGCGCCTCGCTAGTAAAAGAGAAGCTGTTTGGCCTGCCCATTACGCGAACACCGCCCTCTGTTTATGCTCCTCGCTAGCGTACGCTTATGTCTGCGGAGGGCCGGTTTCTTGAACACCGCCTTCGGTGAGGACCTCTGGATCTCCTTTGCTCCTCGTCCTCCCTGCTCCCTCTCCTTTGTTCTCATGCGCCTCGCTAGTGAAAGAGAAGCTGTTTGGCCTGCCTATTATGCGAACACTGCCCTCCAGTTGGACCTCGGGCTCTCCATGCCTCCTCGTCCTCCTCGCTCCCTCTACATCGTTCCCCTGCGCCTCGCTAGTGAAAGAGCAGCTGTTTGGCCTGCCTATTACGCGAACACCGCCCTCCATTTGGACCTCGGGCTCTCCGTGCCTCCGTGTCCTCCTTGCTTTCTCTCCATCATTCTCAAGTGCCTCGCTAGTAAAAGCGCAGCTGTTTGGCCTGCCCATTACGCGAACACCGCCCTCCGTTTATGCTCCTCGCTAGCGTACGCTTATGTCTGCGGAGGGCCGGTTTCGCGAACACCCCCTTCGGTGAGGACCTCGGGATCTCCGTTGCTCCTCGTCCTCCTTGCTCCTTCTCCTTCGTTCTCATGCGCCTCGCTAGTGAAAGAGAAGCTGTTTGGCCTTCCTATTACGCGAACACTGCCCTCCAGTTGGACCTCGGGCTCTCCGTTGCTACTCGTCCTCCTTGCTCCCTCTACATCGTTCTCAAGTGCCTCGCTAGTGAAAGCGAAGCTGTTTTGCCTGCCTATTACGTGAACACCGCCCTCCAGTTGGACCTCGGGCTCTCCGTGTCTCCTCCTCCTCCTTGCTCCCTCTCATTGTTCTCAAGTGCCTCGCTAGTGAAAGAGCAGCCGTTTGGCCTACCCATTACGTGAACATGGCCCTCCGTTTATGCTCCTCGCGAGCGTACGCTTAGGCCTGCGGATGGCCGGTTTCGCGAACACCGCCCTCTAGTTGGACCTCGGGCTCTCCGTTGCTCCTCGTACTCCTTACTCCCTCTACATCTTTCTCAAGCGCCTCGCTACTGAAAGAGCAGCTCTGTGGCCTGCCTACTACGCGAACACCGCCCTCCGTTTGGACTTCAGACACTCCTTGCCTCCTCCTCATCCTTGCTCCCTCTACATCGTTCTCAAGTGCCTCGGTAGCGTACGCTTAGGTCTGCGGAGGGCGGGTTACGCGAACACCACCATCTTTGAGGAACCCAGTACCTCCTACACACACACACACACACACCCACACACACACACACACACACACGAGGCAGTGAGGAGGAGAAGGAGGTTGTTGCTACGCCTGCGTCGCGAAACCAGGGCTCATTGTGTGCGCGCCCGGAGTAGCTACAGGGAAACACGTGGGACAACCGACCAGTTTGGGGTCATGGTTTATTCAACGCGTATTTTCAGTGTGGTTTAACTTGGTAATCTGATCTGAAAGACTTTCCCTGAATGTGCCTTAATTTCACCTCTTTTTCCTTTCTCCTTTTCTTAGCTTACTGAAAATGTTGGCGACCAAAGGCCGGATTCAGGGACGTGTGCTGCTTGTGCTACTCGCGTTACATGGGCAAACTGCTTGCTGTCATCATCGATACAAAGGTAAAGTGCAATCCCAGGGTTGTGTGCTGCTTGTGGTACTCGCTTTATGTAGACAAACTGCTTGCTGTCAACATCGATACAAAGATAACAAAAGAATAGCCTAGTGTAACGTAGTGTTTCATGTTTTGTTTTGTTTTTTTCTAGAATGATTCAAATGTAACCATCGTTTCCCCAACCCCGCAGGCTCTGCGACCCGTGAAGAACTGAGACTCCTTCTGGTCGGTAAAACAGGCTCGAGAAAGAGTGCGTCCGGAAACACCATCCTGGGGGATGCGTACGCTTTCAAAGAGGACGTTTCGCCCGAGTCTCTCACCGACAGCTGTCTCAGAAAAGAGGCAGAGGGCGACAAACTGGTGGGAGAGGATGTGGTGAAAATCGGCCAGCTGCGGCTGGTCACAGAGTGTTACAAAGGAGATTACTGAGATTCGTTTGTAACAAAAGGCTGATTCTTTCAATGCACGCATCCTACGGTGAGATTTATATCATGTATTCACAGCCACCAGAGGCGCTGTACAGCACCGAGCGCCTGAAACACGGACAGTTTGTTGATATTTTTTTAATGTAAACCTTTTTTTTTCATGTAAACCTGTTCTTGTGAAGAATGAAGGGACTCTGCAGCGAAACGGAGAGACCAACCTCTGACTGAGTGCCTGTTTTCGCAGTCTGACCACCTGTTGAAGGTAACGTGCTAACGTGGCTAACGCTAGCATCACCGCACGTAGCCCCGTTATTTTAAGGTCATCTTATCTTATGAAAATTTTACGTCGCAGCTGTATGAGCTAGCTACGTGTTTTGTAAGCTGCTGTGCTCTTCACAAATTAAGCTGGAAGCAGCTCAGACTGTTAGAACCAGCACTGAGCCATGTTACATTTATACAGTGTTAGAGCAATGGCTGCAACCTACAGCCTTTAAACTAGCGATTAAAATGCTGACAGTAAACTCGTCAGTCCAGATGTTACCGCATTACTTTGTGATACTTAGAGTTAAAACAACTGAGACAGGCTGATTAAAATAACAGCTGTCAGTTCTCTCATTCCTTATATCAAGACTGGAGATCACACTACTGATTTCAGTTCATTTAATATGTGAGTGCACAGATTCATTCTCAACTGGACATAAATGATGATCAAAGGTTGTATATATGATGAATTCATCAAATCCCAGCCTCTAACACAGTGCACTGAATCTTAGCTTTGAATGTCCAGTATATTTTAATCAGTGCAATTTAAGCATTCACTGAACCTACAGTATCTACACCTGTGTGGCAAATGTGTGGTAAAGACACAGATAATGAAATTTAATTATTAATACAATATACATCATGAAAAACGAAAGCTGAAATTGATTCAGTTTAGTACTTTTCTCTGTATGCTCTGTGATTATAAAGGCCTTAAATTCTGTGATATATACTGTAAATGATTTTCACAGAGGTCTTAAAGTAGTTAAATCACTGCTGATAGTCTGGTTGTTTATATTTTCACGTTTTTGTGTCTGTAGGGCTGTTTGATGACGATTTGGACTCCTCTGGGAGACGAGGACACACCCACATCTGTTCCATACTGCAGCCATTGATGGTGTTACGGCTCTGAGTCAGCTTTGGGCCATTAGATGCACACACTGGAAAACCAGCACCTTCATGCAGGAGAGACGGCCTCAGTGATGTAGGTTCATAAGCGAGTTCAAACATTTCTGGCCTCTTATCACTTAGATTCCTTAATCTTAAAAGTGGATGCATTTAAAGCAGGAACTGCACACCTAGCTGTCAAAAGTTTGGCAGCATGAGTAAAGTTTTGTAGGGTCCTTGTTAAAAATTCCACAAGCACCACATTTGTCATATATAGTTCATTTTGTACAGGACATTTTTGAAATTATAAACTATATATTCTAGTTGTCCACTTGTCAGTAATTTTTGAGTCAATGGATGTTAGTGATAAATCAGTGGTGATTCACCTGCAAATGTTTTTAACAAACTTTGTTTTTTGTAGAATTCATCAGCAGCTGTGGAGAGATGCATTTGAATATCTTCTGGTTCCACTTTTCCTTACCTGGAAGCTGAGGATGGCTGATTTCTGACAAGGACACACACCTCAGCGCTTATCATGGGTGTTACATCCTCCGTGCAGCAATTCCAGAGAAAACGAGAGAGCAACGACCACTCATTAAGACCAGACAGAAATCTGTCCCTTTCTGGCAGCTTTGGAAACTTCCAATAAGAAAGTTTGCATTCTTAGAACAATGCTGGGTCGTGTGTGATGTGTCATCATATGAGGATATTACATTTTGACTTAATTCTGCTCAATTAAGTGTTTTGATCGTTGATCCAGTATGGCAGCTTTGTGTTGTGCTGCAAGTTAAAACTCATTGTCCTCATGAGCACAGCATCTAACAACTCTCCTTAAAAAAACCGAATGACTTTAACTGGACACAATGGTTTCCAATGGGAGATACATTCATCACTCATCCGTGACACTGGAGAAGTCACCTGGATGAGTGATAAAACAATTTTCCATGGAAAATCCAGAGGAACTAAACTTTCTTGTTTCTCTGGGCTCAATTTCAGCCTCAGGGGCATCTCTCAGAAGAAAACATTTTGCCAATAATCAGATAGAAAGATTGTTGAACCAGGTGGTATTCTCTGGAGTTTAAGACCAAAACTGAACTCAGTGAATTGACATTAGACTGGAATTCATAAGATGAACAGAAATACTGCTGAAGCTGATTATATATATATATATATATATATATATATGTATATGTGTGTGTGTGTGTGTGTTCTTTTTTTTTCTCCAATTCACCAGGTCTGTAAAGTTCAGTATGACTGTGGCACATGATGCAAAAGAATAAATACAGAAGAATAAAGACTTTGTGAATAACTTTACTCTTCTTAAAAATAACTCATAAAACAAGTAAAAGTACAAATGTGTACAAGTTAGAGACTTACTCAATAAGTTTACACTCTTTTGGAGTGATTTTAATTATGTGTTAAAGAAGAAAGAGATTAGGAGGTAAAGTAGAGGATGCAGAGTCCATCATCACTGAGGCCGTCTCTCCTGCATGAAGGTGCTGGTTTTCCAGTGTGTGCGTCTGATGGCCCAAAGCTGCCTCAGAGCCGTAACACCATCAACGGCTGCAGTATGGAACAGGTATGGGTGTGTCCTCATCTCCCAGAGGAGTCCAAATCGTCATCAAACAGCCCTACAGACACAAAAACGTGAAAATATAAACAACCAGACTATCAGCAGTGATTTAAGTACTTTAAGACCTCTGTGAAAATCATTTACAGTATATATCACAGAATTTAAGGCCTTTATAATCACAGAGCATACAGAGAAAAGTACTAAACTGAATCAATTTCAGCTTTCATTTTTCATGATGTATATTGTATTAATAATTAAATTTCATTATCTGTATCTTTACCACACATTTGCCACACAGGTGTAGATACTGTAGGTTCAGTGAATGCTTAAATTTCACTGATTAGAATATACTGGACATTCAAAGCTAAGATTCAGCACACTGTGTTAGAGGCTGGGATTTGATGACTTCATCATATATACAACCTTTGATCATCATTTATGTCCAGTTGAGAATGAATCTGTGCACTCACATATTAAATGAACTGAAATCAGTAGTGTGATCTCCAGTCTTGATATAAGGAATGAGAGAACTGACAGCTGTTATTTTAATCAGCCTGTCTCAGTTGTTTTAACTCTAAGTATCACAAAGTAATGCGGTAACATCTGGACTGACGAGTTTACTGTCAGCATTTTAATCGCTAGTTTAAAGGCTGTAGGTTGCAGCCATTGCTCTAACACTGTATAAATGTAACATGGCTCAGTGCTGGTTCTAACAGTCTGAGCTGCTTCCAGCTTAATTTGTGAAGAGCACAGCAGCTTACAAAACACGTAGCTAGCTCATACAGCTGCGACGTAAAATTTTCATAAGATAAGATGACCTTAAAATAACGGGGCTACGTGCGGTGATGCTAGCGTTAGCCACGTTAGCACGTTACCTTCAACAGGTGGTCAGACTGCGAAAACAGGCACTCAGTCAGAGGTTGGTCTCTCCGTTTCGCTGCAGAGTCTCTTCATTCTTCACATATCCGTGTCGAGCCGAGTGTAAATCCCGAGGCTGAACGGCCTTTGTACAAGCACACACGCTTCTTAGCAGGCAGGGCGAAGCTATGAGCTACAAAAATCCAGGCAGACAGCCTGTGTCTGACCAACCAATCAGAGAGCTCCTTACATCCCACGGTGTGGCTAATTTGAATAGCCTCCAGCAAGTTGTTAATCGAAGAGCTAATCCAGCAGCTAATCCAGCACCTAATCCCGGAGCGAACAGGAAAGGGAAATGGATTTTGAACTGCAGTTTATTGAACTGCAGTTTATTAAAGTGCAAATGGAAAAAGGATTTTGAACTGCAGTTTATTAAAGTGCAAGTGGAAAAAGGATTTTGAACTGCAGTTTATTAAATTGCAAGTGGAAAAAGGATTTTGAAATGCAGTTTATTAAAGTGCAAGTGGAAAAAGGATTTTGAACTGTAGTTTATTAAAGTGCAAATGGAAAAAGGATTTTGAACTGCAGTTTATTAAATTGCAAGTGGAAAAAGGATTTTGAAATGCAGTTTATTAAATTGGAATTCAAAAATGAATTTACAATTGCAGAATTTATTCTACAATTCATTATTTAAGCACAGAAATTTTTATTTCGATGCGCATGGCTTTTGTGGTCCTCCATATGTTTAACCTGAGTAGCGAAAGACCGCGGGGGTTTGAAAATGATGTGCCGGGAGTTTGCTGTTCTCGTCAGCTCAGATATTTGAAGTTTACACAGCTACATTCTCGCCTGAAAATATGTTAAAAGTTTATTTTGCGACCCAGAAAGAGTAATAAGAGTAATATTAAAACTAAGTAGCTGCAGTTAGTAGTAGCCATTGTTGGAAACTGGAATTCGCTGGGCCAATCTGGGATATGGTTTTTCAATTTTGTTGTCTGGGTGGAAAATCGGGAGAAATTTGGGAGAATGGTGGCTCCGGGAGATTTTCGGGAGGGGGACTGAAATTCGGGATTCTCCCGGAAAAATCGGGAGGGTTGGCATGTATGGATGACATACTTCAATTCAATATATAAGACTTTAAGAATGCACAGGCATCTACCTAAAATATATTTATTTAATCATCTGTGATATTACTAGCTACAATTATAATGTATTTTTCATCTCCCTTGAATGAACAGGCAGCCTTAAAGTACTTAAACAAACTTGATGCAGCAGTAAAATAAGCATTTAAAACACCAATAAAATTAAAAGAACTGAGCCTGTGTCAAGGTGGGTGCAGTGGCAGGATGAAGGATCCAAAATGCAGGACTCGTACATGGATTGACAACTTAAAGCAGCAGCTTTTATTTTTGGGAAGACTTCCTATAGAAAAAAACCCTCAAAAAACTAGAGACGAAACTGGAAACTAGCAATAAGAAACACACACTAGAAAACAAACCAGGAACTGAGAGCTAGAGCTTAGCCAAGAAACCGAAGGAAGAAACACAGCAAAGTGAGGGTGGTACGACATGATACCAGACAGAGCAAAACACAGGTCATAAATACACCAGGGAGTAACGAGGGAAAATAAGACGTAAAGACAGCTGGGACTAATCTGACATAAAGGGGAAGGAAAACTCAAAACACTGAACACAGGACACAGACTTTCAAAGTAAAACAGGAAACACAATTGCAGAGGGTCTTCTTTGCAGTTTGAAATTTCTTCTTTGCCTCTTGTGATGTGGTTTTCTCTTCTTTTAGTGCTTTCCTGCACATCCAGCCGCTGCTTTCTATTTTCTGCTTCCTTTTTACCTTGTTTTTTTGCACCTTCTCTTCACTTTAGATCAGCGGTCCCCAACCCCCGGGCCACGGACCGGTACCGGTCTGTGAGACTCGGGTGTGAAATGTATGGTTTTCAGGGTTTTGATCGGTTTTTAGCGTTATTTTGTTATCGTTTTTTTCGTTAACGTGGTTTTCCTGGGTCTTTTCACGTGTGTTATGAATAAATCTTCTTTTTTTCTGTACCGGTACTAGTTTTATTTTGTTGTATTTATCCGCGACACCTTAAAGGCCGGTCCGTGAAAATATTGTGGGGCACAAACCGGTCCGTGGCGCAAAAAAGGTTGGGGACTGCTGCTTTAGATGACTTGACTCGACTTGTAATACTTTCTTCCTAAGTTTGTCAATTGTTTCCTTGTTTTCATCAAGACAACTGCACATGTTAGCTTGTTCAGTCAGCAAATTTTCCACAATCAATTTTTTTTGCCTCTTCTTTAAATTTTACATTTTCGGCCTGTATTTTTTTAAATGCTCCTCTTAGCTCAATCAGCTCATAGACTGTGGTGTTTGGTGAAGCCCTCACCAATCCTCTAGTGGATCTCCCCTTATTCATTTTGACCTTTTAATCAAAGAAACAAACATACGGTATAGAAGTGAAGTTTTTAATGTTTTTTTCTTCTTCAAAGATTGTTGAAAGGTCCTTTAAAACACACCTTTGATCCTGCAGGCCCATATGACAGAGAATATGCATCTTCTTTTTCATATCTTAATTTATATTTAATTGTGCTGTGGTTTGCAGTGTTTTGTGTTGTTTCATTTTAAATTTGTTTAAGAGGAAAAGCTGAAAATTTAAATAGTTAAAAGTTGAACAGTGACTAGTTGGTTTTTGTATTATATGATTTATTTATTACATTTTATGTGGAGTGACTAAATAAAAGTATATTTACGGTGGCCCCTAGAGACAAAGCAGCACGTACAAACTTCAAAACACGTACAAACCCTGAAGCACGTACATACTCCAAAACACGTAAAAACTCAGAAGCACGTAAAAACTCCAAAACACATAAAAACTCAGGATACGTCCACACGTACCCGGGTATTTTTGAAAACGGAGATTTTTCCATGCGTTTGCACCTTTCGTCCACACGTAAACGGCGTTTTCGGTCACTGAAAACGGAGATTTCTAAAAATGCCTGTCAGGGTGGATATTTTCGAAAACTCAGTTTTTGCATTTACGCGTGGATGAGGAAAACGGAGAAAACGCAGCGTCAAAGATGTGCGCCTTTTTTGACGTTGTTAGAGTGAATAGCTAAACATTTGTCATTTTTATGTTTACCATTTGTCCATTGTTTTAGCTCTGTGAAAGGAATTCTTTCTTTCCTCCCATCCCCAGATTCTCGAGGTTCTGGGTGCGAGGTTGAAGTGTTTTATCACAGGAACATCCTTTTGAAGGTCTGTTTGATGTTTGGTAGAATTTCCTGCCCTTTGTATGGTTTCACTGTGTTACCTATGGTAAACCATACATTGGGTGAGGGGGAGACTACCCTCTTTATGACCAAGGATGTTCCCCCTGCTTTTAGGGTTTATGACCCTTTGATCAGCAGGAGGGCACCTACATACACACACACACCTATCTACACACACACACACACACACTCTTGTGTATACATTTACATACAGTGCCTTTCTTTGTAACCAAAGGGGGTTGCAAGGGGAGGTGTTTTGTAAACTATTGTTTGAAGTTTGTCAATAAAAGGCAGCGAGAGGAGGCTATCAGTGTGGTCATTTTCGTGCTGGACACAGAGGTGGCCTCCCTTGCGCAAGTAATCGATCGAACACTGTTGCCTTGTTTTTCTTTCATGGGAATAAGTCCTGGATACAGCGGGGTCTGAGTTAGACCCAACATTTTTTGGTCCTTCGAAGCCGGATTCCAAGAATTTCGCCGCACACTGAGGAGAGAGAGGACACGCCGCAGACTGTCGACAACCAGGCCGTTAGGACGCCTGACAAAGCCCTGGAGTGTTAAATTCGCGACCAGGCCGGTGGAATAGCGTCTGAACTCCCCTCGTGGACGGCGACTGACGGGATTCTGGGACTCTCCTGTGAACGAAACGCAACACAACGGTAAGCAAGTAGAGAGCGTCTCTATAACCGCGTGAGTGAAAGTTGCTAGCTATTGATTGGTTTCTCCGCCATTTTAAGGAGGTAGAGTGGTTTCCTCGTCAAAGTTTTAAAGAGGGTTAAGACGGTTTCTCCACCGGAAGGAGGATAGAGCTCTATAAAGATAAAAATAAGGTGCTCCGCAGTTAAGGGCGTTGAGTGTATGGTTTCTCCACCAATGGTAAGGAGGTAAAGAGCTCGCCGCGGTTAGGGAGGTTATAGGCCTAAAAAGTGTGTGAATGAGCGTATGTTGTGTGAGTGCCAGTAAAGTGAACGCAGCAACACAGAAGGAAACCTAAGCGGTGTTAACGGAATTCTGTGACCTGTTGTGTAAACGTAGCCTGGGTTTTTGGGGGTAAGACGTTGCCCGCCGTAAACTTGAGAGAATTGTAATAATGGGGAATAAAATGTGTAAGTCTGCCTTAGAAGGGGATGCAAAATTTATGGAGAAATTTTCACCAGGCAGCACGCAGTATATAGGTTGTTGGCGTAAGAAATATGGATTTGAAGGGACATTAGTGGAAGTTCAGTGTAAAATGCTGGTAGAAAGAATAGCTGTAAGTGTAGCAGGTAAAACAGGGAAAGCGAAGCGGAGGAAGGAATTGCAGTTAGCAGTTGCTAAGTTGTGGCTGGAGCAGGCTCAGAAGAGGAGAGAAGCACAGAATGTTAAAAGAGCAATATTGCAAGCAGTAGTTGTGAAACCTGAGGATGAAACTACAGCTCAATCCACTGCAATTACTCTAGAACAACACCGTAGAAGAGCATTAGAAAGAGCAAGAATGTTGGCAGAAAGGAGAGTCAGAGAAGAGCGTGAGAGAGCAGAGGCAGAGGTGGAGGCGAGATTAAAGGCTGAATATGGAGAGGCATTAGGAGCAGCATTGAGTCCAATGCAGACTAGGAAAATGAGGAAACAGAAAGCAAAGAAAGTGAATATAAATGTTACAACCACATATCCATCCCTGACACAACATAAAAAAATATATGGTGTTTTAGCTCCAGAGTGTGAAGATGATGATAATTTTTCTCCTGACCCATTCCATGAGGTGAACACTTACCCTATGGTAGAGGTTGCTAACCCGCATTTTGGAGTGGATGCAGATAATAACCGCACTATTCATGTTTACCGGCCATGGACCGAGTCTGAATGTGCTGAAGCTTGTAAAAGTCTTGGAGACCCATTGACTAATGTTGATGAGTTTATAGCTCGACATAGACAGCTTTGTTCTTCGTACCGTTTAAATGGACAGGAAACTGAGACTACCTTTAGGAGGTGTCTCACTTATAACTGGACCCGTGTCAGAGGACAGTACACGGGCAGAGGGCCAGGTGATAACACCCTGCCCTATGGAGATGCAGGTCTCACTGTCCAAATTAATGGAGTGTACGATCGTCTCAGAAATACTTTTAGAACAACTGCAGACTACACAAAAATTTCACAATGCACACAGAAGGAAGGAGAAGACGTTCATGAGTATAGAGGTAGATTAGAGGAAGTGTTTAAGAGGCATAGTGGACTTGAAGAAGATGCAGATGTAGCAGGCCCCTATCAACAGCAGCTGAAACATGCCTTAATGAGTGGGTTCCATCCATCCATTGCAGATTTTATTAGAAAGCAAAATGTAAATCACACCACAGATGGAGTTACTCAATGTATGAATTGGGCAAGGCATGCACAGGATGTGATTAAAAGCAAAAAGAAAAAACTGCAGAATACATTAAATGCTGCCACATTTTATGTTGATGAGGAGTCTCAGGTATTTTTTCAGGGACAGACTAGACGTGGTAGGGGCAGAGGAGGAGCTAGAGGAGGAATCAGGGGGGGCAGAAGTAATTGGCCACCCCGAAGAGTACAAAGGAATAGGGATGAGTGCTATAGGTGTGGAAAAATAGGTCATTATGCCAAAGAGTGCCCTGAGGACCTTTATGAGGAGTATAGACGACCAGATTCACATAACCCCTCATATAATAAATGACTAGTATCTGCTGTTACTACCAATACACATGCATGTTTAAACACCCCATTAGACTGCCACAAACAACAATCAGTGCCCCAAACCATAGATTTGACTGAGGTTTTGTTGAATTTATCAGGGAAAGAAGTAAAACCCTTTCGCACATTAACAGTACAGGGAAAAACTATACAGTTCTTATGTGACTCAGGAGCAGATAAAACCGTCCTGAGGGACCATGTGTCAGGAATAAACCCCTCGAACGGCGTCATTTATGTAAAATCTGCAAATGGACAGTTAAACCAACACAGGATCTCCAAGCCAGTATGGATCAGAGATCCATCTACTGGAGAGGCAGCTCAGGGTTCAGTAGTAATGTGTCCGACATGTCCTGTGAACCTTTTGGGTAGAGATATGATGGTACAACTTGGAATCTCAATCATTCCCACGGCTGTTGGAATGATAACTGCAGGAAAAGGAGAAACTGCAGAAACAATGGTTCACCAGGGCAGTGGCGATGTACATTACTACTGGACGCTTGACCTGTCAACTTCTAGGCCAGATCAGATAAACTGTAAAATGTTGACCACAGCTGAAGAGAGATTAGCTGAGGACTATGATAGACAGGAGCCAGATGAGATGCACGTCACACTTAGGTTTAAAACAACACCAGGACCTGATGATGCCTACACTGATAAAGTAATGAAGCTGGGTCCTCAAAGAATTACTGTGAAAACTGTATATACTGATGGTAAACAAATGGCAGGATGCAGTGTGGTAATTTCTGAAACAGCTCGACAACTTTTCAAAGGAAAGGTGCCACATGTTTCATTAACTAAGTGTAGCGCAGCTGAAAGGGAAGATTTAGCATTTCTAGTGGAGCAGGGGGAGCACACAAATGTATGGCAGCCATGTGGAGGGGGATGGGAAACAAACATGCATAGCAGTATCTTCCGTAAGAAGCTGGGGTGGGTGACACATGCAACACCTCAGATACACTTACAGGGAAGTGAGAATGAAACAGCAGAATGACATATGGTAGATCTAAATGATCACCCTGAGCTTAAACAGATTCCAGACATCTTGTGGTCAAAAGGGAAGACTGATGTAGGGTTAATGAAAACAGCAAACCCAGTAGTAATAAAGCCTAAAACCTCATATAGACCTAGAGTGAAACAGTATCCACTTAAACCAGATGCAGAAGTAGGGATTAAGCCTGTAATAGAAGACATGATTGAAGCAGGGATACTGGTAGAAGCTCCAAATGCAGCATGTAACACACCCATTTTTCCAGTGAAAAAAGCAGATTCTCGATCGTGGCGCATGGTTCAAGACTTGAGGGCTGTAAATCAAGCTGTAGAAAGTATTGCACCATGTGTTCCAGACCCCCATACCCTGTTAAATCAGATAAGACCAGGTATGACACATTTCACAGTGGTAGATCTGAGTAATGCTTTCTTTTCCATACCAGTGCATGAGAATTCACAAGGTTGGTTTGGATTTACATACCAAGGTAAAAAATATACCTACACTAGATTACCACAAGGTTTTTGTGACAGTCCGACCCTTTTTATGCAAGCAATAACTAATTGTTTGTCTGATTTCATAATACCATCCCATTCACAGATCCTAGTTTATGTGGATGATATTTTGATAGCGTCTGACTCAGAACAAAATTGTAAAACTACGTCTATAGCACTGTTGACACATTTGGCAAAAACAGGGAATAAAGCGTCACTTTCAAAGTTACAGTGGGTACAAAAGGAGGTGAAATTCCTAGGTCATCAGCTCAGTTCAGCGGGAAAAAGCATACACCCAGAAAGGAAAGCAGCTATTTTAGCAGCTCCTAGGCCAGTGACAAAGAAACATATGATGCAATTTCTAGGACTGACCAATTATTGTCGTTCATGGGTACCAAATTTTGCTGAAATAAGTCAACCACTGTTAGACATGATGTACGGTGAGTCCTTAGCTATGTCAGATAGTCTAACTTGGACTCCAGAGGGAGAGCAGGCATTCTGCACGTTAAAACAACTGTTGACAAGCTCAACTGTGTTAGGATTGCCTGATTATAACAAGCCATTTGTCCAAACAGTTGACTGCAAAGGACATTTCATGACTTCAATGTTAGCACAAGACAGCGGGGGAAGAATGAAGCCAGTAGCTTACTATTCTAAAAGGTTAGATCCAGTTGCTTGTGCTTTGCCTCCGTGTGTGAGATCAGTGTGTGCAGCAGCTCAGGCTGTTCAATGTTCTGGGGAAATAGTTTTATTTCACCCTTTGACACTGTTAGTTCCACACGAGGTGGATGTTTTACTACTGCAGACTAAAATGACATTTCTGTCACCTGCAAGACATTTGTCTTTGATGTCACTCTTACTATCACAACCACACATTACCATAAAGCGGTGCACAATTCTAAATCCGTCAACCCTTTTGCCAACGGAGGAAGAGGGCACTCCTCATGAATGTAGAGAACACGTCGAGAAGGAGTGTAAGCCGAGGGATGACTTAACAGATGTGCCACTAAGTGAGGGAAAGGTTTGGTTTGTTGATGGTTCGAGTTTTAAAACAGCAGAGGGACAGGCTAAAACAGGTTTTGCTGTAGTAGATAGTGAGAAAGTTATCTGTGCAGGACAACTAACAGGTTCTATGTCTGCTCAAGCAGCAGAGATAGTAGCTTTAACGGAAGCGTGTAAAGCTGCAGAGGAACAAGATGTGACAATATACACTGATAGCCAGTATGCATTTGCTACATTACATTTCTTTGCAGCACAGTGGGCAAGACGAGGTATGACGACCTCGACAGGGAAACCTGTAGAACATGCTAAACTCTTGCAAAATCTGCTGGACGCAGTGTTATTACCCAGTAGAATTGCCGTTTGTAAATGTGCAGCACATACCCGAGGGAAAGATCCAGTTGCATTAGGGAATGCTTTTGCAGATAAGATCGCAAAAGAGGCAGCTTTAGGAGAACATGGTGTTCATATTTTAGCGGTGCAACATCAGCAGACTTTGCCTATTACACGAGATGTATTAGCAGATATGCAGGCACACTCACCTACTGCAGAAAAACAGTTGTGGCTCACTAAAGGAGCGAGTTTGCAGGATGGCGTTTATTATTTGTGTGATAAACCAATACTGCCTAAGAATTTGTATAAAACTGCTGCTATTTTGAGTCATGGGCTTTGCCATGTCTCCACAGGGGGGATGATGGCAGCAGTAGAGCAACATTTTTATACTCTAGGATTTAATACCTTTTCAAAAAATTTTTGTAGGTCATGTATGATATGTTGCAAGCACAATTCTCAAGGTAATTTGAGACCTAAGAGAGGGAAATTCCCTAGACCCAGTCACCCATTTCAAGTTATTCACATGGACTTTATAGAACTGTCCAATTGTAACAACTATAAATACTGTTTAGTGATAGTGTGTCCTTTTTCAAAGTGGGTAGAAATTGTCCCAACTAGAAAAGCAGATGCCATTTCGGTTGCCAAAGCAATATGTAAGAATATTATCCCAGAACATGGGATTCCAGAGACCATTTATAGTGATAATGGTCCACATTTTGTAAATGAAGTGATTGGATTAATGGCACAACATCTAGGGATAACATTAAAACATCATTGTTCATATCACCCACAAAGTGCAGGGTTGGTAGAGAGAACTAATGGAACAGTAAAACTAAGACTTAGGAAGTCAATGGAAGAGACAGGCAGAACATGGTTAGACTGTGTAGAATTAGTTAAAATGTACATGAGGATTACTCCAACAGAGAATGGTCTGACACCCTTTGAGATTATATATGGCAGACCATTTAGAGTTCCAGTTTTCTGTAGTGATGACAGAAAAGCAGAAGAGGAGAAAACATTAGCAGATTGGATGCTTAAAATGTTTAAAAGTAAAGAGGTCACGAGAACAAATGATCTGCCAGATGATTCTGTGTCTCCACAGGAACAGAGCCTGAAGCCTGGAGATTGGGTGCTGATAAAGGCCATAAAGAGGAAGTGCTGGTCCAGTCCACGGTGGGAAGGTCCTTATCAGGTGCTGCTGACGACGCCCACAGCAGTGAAGATCGCTGAAAGGAACACTTGGATACATCAAGCGCATTGCAAGAAGGTAACACACTTCCTGGCCGACTCTGGGTGATGGTGAAAAGGCCAGCGGTACAAAGGGGGGAGTATATCTCTAGGACCTCTCATCTCAATCCTGGTGAAGAAACCAACGGATCCTGAACCCAACTTAGAATGGCTGGGAATGTGCTGTTCGCCTTCTTGTGCCTGTGGACCCTGAATGGGATGACAGGAGCGCATTGGGACAGAGCAAATCACACCCAGTACCCGCATGGGTTTTCAACCAACTACTGGTGGCAGTTTATGAACACAACCGCTCACATAAACAACAAGACCAATTGTTATGCTTGTGCGCATATGCCACTGTCTACACATTCTTCTGGACTGTGGCCATATAGCATCACTGAGAGCGAGACAGTTTGTTTGCTTGCTTTAGCAACACATCCAGGAGTAAAACGTACTTGGAACACTGCCAACTTATCAACTTCCCTGAACTTGAATGGGAAGATCGATGCACCAGTAGCTGGGAAGGTGAACTGCTCTGGTAAGACAGATCTGCTGGCTTGGCCCCAAGTTCCTGATCCACTTCCGGACATCATACTGTTAAATAAACTGGAAGCAGGCCAGTTACCTATGTGTTTCAAGGGAAATGGGTCAGCCCAAGTTGGAGATTTACCATGGCATCTATGCAACGTCACCTATTCTTTTTGCCCACGTTTGAACAGAATTAGGTGTCTGACGTGTTTGATGAATGCCAGGTGTGCGAGTGATGAAATTCAACGAGCAGCAGACTGTGCATTTGACTCTTCGTACCAAATGACACTTACTGAAGGAAGACAGAATGTGACCAAATGCTCAACAATCGCACCGACACCTAAAGGTACGAGGGTGTTAGCAGACTGGTATTTCTTATGTGGACATAAGGCTTACCCATCTTTACCAGCAAAATGGGGAGGTCTATGTGCACTCGTGAAATTGTCTGATCATGTTTTCTTCATGGAGAGGATTGAACATCATCCAGGATTAAAGACAAAGAGAGACGTACAGAGTGCAAGCACAAGGCTCACAGATTTAAGTGAGGTCCCCTGGGAGTTTCGGATCTGGGGACCCGGAGCCAAGTTTCTACAAGGATTGTTCCCATGGATCGGTGTCGGGAAAGTTGGAACTCATGTAGAAATTAACAGATATGCACTACTGAGACACATAAATTGGACCCAGACTCTTGGAACAGCCTTAGCGGAGGAGCAAAAGGCCATAAGGACAATGGTTTTGCAAAACAGAATGACTTTGGACTTGATAACTGCATCGCAAGGAGGAGTATGCAAATTGATAGGAGAAACATGTTGTACGTTCATACCAGATGGATATACAAGTGGAGGAGACATTTATGAAGCACTGCAGAATTTAACCACATTGCAGAAATACATGATGAATCGCACACCAGGAGTAGATGCACCACAAGGCTGGATAGCGTGGTTACTGTCTGGTCCTTGGTGGCATCTTCTTTTAAAAGTACTAACTCCTGTTTTTGGACTATTGATACTGATTTGCTTATGTATAGGATGCATTTTACCGTGTATAAGATCATTGCTAACCAAAATGATTTCTGATACATTTGTTAATTATGTACTCTTACAACAATATGAAATGACTGAAATGACTGAAATGACAGAAGCCTGTGTATGAATGACGCCTGCACTGAAAATGTTAAGCAAGAGGTGCATGGCTGAGAATATACTACATAGGAATAATTTGAAACATAAAAATAACAAAACAGGAGGGAAAATGTTAGAGTGAATAGCTAAACATTTGTCATTTTTATGTTTACCATTTGTCCATTGTTTTAGCTCTGTGAAAGGAATTCTTTCTTTCCTCCCATCCCCAGATTCTCGAGGTTCTGGGTGCGAGGTTGAAGTGTTTTATCACAGGAACATCCTTTTGAAGGTCTGTTTGATGTTTGGTAGAATTTCCTGCCCTTTGTATGGTTTCACTGTGTTACCTATGGTAAACCATACATTGGGTGAGGGGGAGACTACCCTCTTTATGACCAAGGATGTTCCCCCTGCTTTTAGGGTTTATGACCCTTTGATCAGCAGGAGGGCACCTACATACACACACACACCTATCTACACACACACACACACACACTCTTGTGTATACATTTACATACAGTGCCTTTCTTTGTAACCAAAGGGGGTTGCAAGGGGAGGTGTTTTGTAAACTATTGTTTGAAGTTTGTCAATAAAAGGCAGCGAGAGGAGGCTATCAGTGTGGTCATTTTCGTGCTGGACACAGAGGTGGCCTCCCTTGCGCAAGTAATCGATCGAACACTGTTGCCTTGTTTTTCTTTCATGGGAATAAGTCCTGGATACAGCGGGGTCTGAGTTAGACCCAACAGACGTCACACTGTGCGCCACGTTTTGTTTCGGTGAAATGAATTTCTACAGTACTGTTACTGTTAATTGTACTCTCTGCAGTGTTTAAATGCTTACATATACACACACAGTTACTGTCCCTCTACACATACGACTCGTTTCTGCTTCTACGCCCCATCTTTGTTTACTATTTCCCACCGAGGCTTCTAGACTTCTGATTGGCCAACATTTCTACTAGTGATGGGATTTTCGGCTCTTTTTAGAGAACCGGCTCTTTCGGCTCGACTCCCTAAAAAGAGCCGGCTCTTCAGGTTGTTTTGTTGCTTTAATTAATTTATTATTAACAATAATATAAAATTATGCACAAAAGGAATTACTAATGTAAAAAAAAAGTGGTTTTATTTATGTTTATATATAAATATATGCGGTGGCCCCTAGAGACAAAGCACGTACAAACTCCAAAAAGCACGTACAAATTCCAAAGCACGTACAAACTCCAAAACACATTCCTAGAGTTAACTGAACTTCCAAAACAGCTACCTAGATCACTTAAATTACACAATTGAAAGCATATGTGTATGGTTTGTGTATTTATACACAAGCACTCATATATATTCAAATAATTAAAAAAAAAAAACTTCATTTACCTCTTACTACCACACACCAAATCCGGTCGTTGGTACTTGCTGGCTTGTGTAGCCACTAGGTAACAAAAGCTCAACACTGCGCCTAGCATTCTGGAGCACTTCTGTTGTGTTTTGTACGTGTAATAAAATTTTAAATGATCTAAGACTAAGAGATACAAATGAGATGCAGATATTGAGATAATAATAAATAATATATTTTTCTTATCTTTACTTCATTTGTGTTGTTCCTGTTCTCCAGTGACAAATGCTTCATTTCTCCTGCAGCATATTTTTGTAATATTTAAAAAACAAAAACATCTTTATTGCGATTAAAGATTTTAAATTCACACGATTTTACCTTCTGTTGTCGTAATCGTGCCGCAGGCGTCGCTTCCTGTACCTGGTGAACCTGGAGTTACCGTCCGAACCGTTGCGGAAAATCGGGCGATAGAGTAAGTGGGACGTGGGGACGGTCCAGTGGAACCCGCACAGATCAGAGGCCCACGTCTTCGCCGCCTCTGTGAGTGAGACCTCCAGAATAATTGATCATAAAACCATCGCAACAGAAATAATGTCGTGTAGGTAAAGAAAGTGGAGGGTTTGTGTGTTTCCCAGTGTGTATTTCTGTGTGTGCGTGTTGTCCTCAGAGTAACCAGCGGGTGGATCTGTACTCGAAACGCACACCTCCCTGCAGGGGCACACCCGGGTCATCAGGTAACAGCAGATCAAATCAAACGCACCCATCAGCGGGTAAACGCGGTCTGGCCTCACTGATGTGTTTGTGTCCGCAGCGATCTGGACTGGTCCTGGTTTGAACCCGAGTTCCTGGTCACCAGCTCCGTGGACACCTACATCTACATCTGGGACACCAGGTCAGAGTAAAGGAAGACCTTCCAGTATCATGTTTATTATTTATTATTATCTGTCTAAGAAAAAATATTCACACGTTCCCGCATTAACATCATGTAACCTGATATAACAGGTGTGATTACGACGAGCTTCGCTGGTAAAATTATCTTTATCCTGATTCGTGGCCTGGACTACGATGCTGGTTTAACAAACCCAGGATATCTCTCTGTTATCTGGCCTCACTTAGCCTGACATCATCAGTTAGACTAAGAGCTCACAAGAAAGTGGTGATCGTCTGAAAAATCCCGACAATGCTTCTGAGTGATTTTTGATTCTTTGACCCTACAGAGACACTCGGAAACCCACGCTGGCGCTGTCCGCGGTCGGTGAGTATTTAAAGGGCCGGACTGTTTCCAAAGTCCTCCGTCAGTGTCCACATGAACCCCACACAGCTGACACATTCAGTTTGAGTTTAACTGACCTCCTCACAGTCAGTCAGAGTTAGGCTGGTTTGTGTGCTATAAGGGGACACGTCCACGAAAGCCTGATCTCCTGATCAAATCAAATCAAATCAAATCACTTTTATTGTCACATCACATGTGCAGGTACACTGGTACAGTACATGTGAGTGAAATTCTTGTGTGCGAGCTTCACAAGCAACAGAGTTGTGCAAAATACAATAATGTAAAACAAGCAAAATATAAAAATGGCTAATCTATAAAGTAATAAATATATGTACAATATGTAAAGGTATATACATTACTGAATGTGTATACTAAATATGTTTTTCTACGTGTGTGTGTTTGAGTGTGTATATAGTATGTATATACATGTTTTACAAATGAAATAAAGTAAACAATAAAATAAGATATATAAAATATACAGAGGTTGGTATGTGCAAAACAGTGGTATTTATATACAGTATGGAGTGCATAATGTTGAAGTTCCAGTAGTGAGGGTGAGGTGTCTATGAAGTGTTCAGCAGTCTGATGGCCTGATGGAAAAAGCTGTCTCTCAGTCTGCTGGTACGGGACCGGATGCTGCAGAACCTCCTTCCTGATGGTAGTAGTCTGAACAGTTTATGGCTGGGGTGACTGGAGTCCTTGATGATCCTCCCCGCTTTCCTCAGGCACCGCTTCCTGTAGATGTCTTGGAGGGAGGGAAGCTCACCTCCAATTATCCGTTCAGCACACCGCACTACTCTCTGGAGAGCTTTGCGGTTGTGAGCGGTGCTGTTGCCGTACCAGGTGGTGATGCATCCAGTGAGGATGCTCTCAATGGCACAGCGATAGCGATGGAGTCGGGCTTAGGATTAAACTAGAGGGCAGAGCAGAGAGCGCGGACTTTACCGATGTAAACACCGAACAAGGTTTTTGTTTGCTCATTAATTCATTCATTTATGTTTTTCTCTTTACCGTCATCACTGCCTGTTCTCCAACACTTTCAGTTTTGCATCAGCGTAACGTCTCAGCTTTATTATCATTTATAAACGATTTCATGTCAACTTCTAAGGTGATAGTTGAAAAGTCTCCATTTAGATGTAGGCAAATGTGTGCAAGCTGGTAATGCACATTACTTCTTAATTTTTATATCAGTTCCTAATAACTGCTAAAATGTAGAAACAGCAGGTCCAGGAAGTCACACCCAACAGTTTTACATGAAATTAAACCATAAATGATTTCAAACAGTAACAATGTCTGAAGTATTTTAGAGGTTTTTCATTGTAATGATCAGTGTTGGTCAAGGTACTTGAAAAAAGTAATTACTGATGACTTCTCCAAAAAAGTAGCTCATTACTTTACTGATTACTTATTTTCAAAAGTAATTAGTTACTCAGTTACTTTTTAAAAACATGACACAGAACCTGAATATGTAATAAAGCGATAGACCTTTCAGCCCAGTTCTATTTTTCTATATATTCCAGCACAGAAAATAAAATAATGTTTTGTGTTTACACTCTTTCAAATAGATGCAAGTAAAACACAGCAGAAAATAAATAAAATCAAACATTCAGGACTTTTAATTCATCACAGGACAGGACTGAGTCCTGTCGATCTTAAATCTGTTGTCACCTGTTTAGCAGGAGTGGGGCGGGTGGAGGTTTGCCCTGGTGCAGGTGTACCGTAGCGGTCATGTCAGTGGGAGGATCCGGGGGTTTCTCTGTGAATTTCACATTCCCGTGGCAGCGTGCTCGCTGCTCGCTCAGAAGTTTAGGGATTTTCTTCGCTGTAAAAAGAAGTTTCCTTCCCACGCAGAGTGCACAGCGGACGCTAATGTTTTTGTCACTTTTTACAGAATCTAACTCAAAGTAATGTGAGTACTTCCACGCTTTAAACGCTGCACAGTCGTACTCTCCCTGCACTCCATGTTACCCATTGTTGATCTGCACACGTCTGTTACCGTGAACGTCGCATGCTCGGACGTCATTGTCATGGGACACTCGCAAACAAAATCACGGTTTAGTAGTGCACCGTGCTTACAGGAAAGTAACAGTAATCTGATTACTTTTTTGCAATAGTGGTCCCTTACTTTACTCGTTACTTGAAAAAAGTAATCGTTATCACTGATCTCCGGCCTTTCATTGGTTATTATTGTCATGTGCTGATGCAGCTGTGAGCAGAGGCTGGTTTAACGGAGTTTAATCCAATCAGAAATCACATTTTTACTACATTTGGTTTGTTTTGTTTCTCTCTCACTTTCTTTATTTGTCTTTTGGATAAACGACAGCAAACCTGAGACGTCCAGATGGCTGAGTGTCTTTGAATGCACCATAACTGCTCTTAAGAGCAATATTATGTGGAAAAAAAGCAACTGAATGTTAAAGTCAGCTGTAGTGATGGATGAACTTTGCTTGGTTAACTCTCTAACTACAAACTAGTTCTCCCTCCTGCCGCGCCGCGTATATATTGTTTATCATGACTCTGGTTTTACGTGGCCTCAACACAATTTATAAACTGGTATATATCACCTTGTTGCTTTGTCTTTAAGTGGTCACGTGATTGGCTTACCACGAGTACTTTATTCTTCCTCAGTCAAACAGCAGCACTCCTGCGATTGTTTTGCCCCTTAGCTCCAGGTGTTGTGCTAGACAGTGATCGTGATTGCCGTCCGCAGGAGCGCGCAGCTGCTTAAAGCTGTAGCGCCCAGATTACTTACAGCTACTTCCGTGCAGCTGATATAAGATGCGGTAAGCTGAACACAGCTTCAACCATCTGTTTGTTGAAAAATAGTAACGGACTGCATTTTCTTGTTAGTAACTGTTGTAACGATAGGAATAGTAATTAGTTAGATTACTCGTTACTGAAAAAAGTAACGCCGTTACTTGTAACGCCGTTATTCCCATCTCTGTTTACAACATAGCTGTATTCCCAAGTTCCCAGTTTGCCCTCTGAAGAAACATCGTGGTTAGATTCAATGACTTTCCATGTGGTGCTCACTCTGCTGTGCTCCGGTTTAGGGAAGCTGAACCTTGTGGACCTGGTGGGCTCGGAGCGGATCGGTAAGTCGGGGGCGGAGGGCAGTCGGCTCAGAGAAGCTCAGTGCATCAACAAATCTCTGTCGGCGCTTGGCGATGTCATCAACGCGCTGCGGAGCAAACACTCCCACGTCCCGTTCAGAAACTCGCGCCTCACGTACCTGCTGCAGGACTCGCTGAGCGGAGACAGCAAGACCCTGATGATGGTGCAGGTGAGTCCAGGAGCTGGCCAATAAAAGCAGCAACCTGAACAACCCCACAGGGCTTTGATGAAGGTGACGATTTCCTGTTTATCATCGTCAGGTCTCTCCGTTCCCCAGCAACATGAGCGAGTCGGTCTGCTCGCTGAAGTTCGCTCAGAGGGTTCGCAGCGTCGAGCTGAGCTCCTCGTCCTCCAGGAAACACGAGAACTCGTCCACGTCATCCTCGCCCACCCACGACAGCGTTGAGGTAAAGACGTGTTTCTTCTTTGGTTTATTCACGATCAGCTCTTGAATAAGAGCGGGGTTAACGGTGTGATGTAGGGTAGAAATAATTGGTTTTATGAGACAATTAACAAAAGTTAACTTTGACCTCTCTGGACTCCCCCCCGGTGGCCCCGGTCCCTCTCCCCATCTCTCGGGCCAGCAGCGCCGGCTCCACCCTCTCCTCCGCCTCCAGAACTCCCAGCAGCTCCCACAGGAGGTCCCAGTCGCAGCTCTCCACTGCGCTCAGAGGTCACATGATTAACTGGGATTGTTGCTAATAAAATTATTTCAGCTGTAAGCTCAGTGTTGTAGTTTTAGCAGCAGCTCGGCTCTGTGAGGACGGCTGCATCCCGTCACCTGATTAAACTGAACCCTGCTTCTTCCTGAAGTCCCCCAGAGCAGCTTTGCATGATTCAGAGTTTAAAATAATCCTTATTTGTCTTACACTGAGCCTTGGTGCAGCTCTCATCCCCTTCTGCCTGAAGAAGGCTGTTTAGCCCCTCCCCTTTTGAGCCAACTTTCTACTGATTGGCTCTATTCTTTTTTTTTTTTTACTGATGGTTTGAAAAACAAAAGCAAGTGGGTGGGGCTTCTGTCTGAGATGACCATATGAGGATATCTTCTTTATGACATCACACAGTGCCAAGAGTAGAAAAAATGTTTGTTGTAACACTGAGCAACCTTCATGCCATTTTTCTGCAGTGCATTGTGGGAAATGTAGGGCGCTGGTGCCTGAGCGTGGGAACAGCGGCAGCGTAAATAATAATAATGATGATAACTCCTGAACATCGCAGGTCTGAGCTGTAAGAGTGGAGGAGGAATTTTCCAGGAACGCCCGCTGTCAGTCTGTCCTCCTCCTTCTTCTTCTGTGTCCTCATTCTGTGGTCTGATTGGTTGGTTTTCAGACAGACAGGTAGACAGAGCCAGCCCATTGGTGGGGGACGGTGGGCAGGTTGGGTGGGGGTGTATTCTGATAGCTTGGCATGGAAGCTCTCAGCATGGCATGGTGCCCCCTCCCCTTGTCTCCTCCACCATCCATCTAATGCTCCTCACCTCTAACCACAGAGTGTGTGTGTGTGTGTGTGCGCGCGTGTGTGTATGGGTGTGTCGCCTGTTCGGCTGCTGGAGTCTTGTATTATCACTCATCGGCTTCTTTTGGAATTCAAGTCACCAGAAATTTACACGTTTGAGGTTTCATCTCATCCCAGGACAGAGAGGTGCAGGACGAGTTGGATAAATTAAAGATGAGAAATGATTCTTATATTAACATCTGGGAATAATAAAGAAGATAAACGATGAAGGCACTGAGTGCAAAAGCAGCTTAAACCTGCATCCTTTCTGATGACCTGCAGGGGGCGACTCCTCAGTTTGAAAAAGAAGTGCTTTGAAAATATGATTTATATCCCAGGTAAATACTTTCCTGGTGAGTTTATGGCCTCAGTTGCTCCTTTCAGGTCTTATCAGGTGTTTAATCTTTAAAATAAAGTTGTCTTCAGTGTCCAGAAGGACGGACGATAAACCCCATGTGATGATCTCCAGTTTCAGTCAGGTCTGGTTACAAAAAGCCATTATGGAGACGTAAAAGCACTCAGAGGCTTCGGAAACAGCTGGAAGGGTTTTTTTTGTTTTGTTTTTTTAAATAAACCATTTAGTCCTTAATGGAGCGAGGCCAGCAGTGTGATCCAGTCTCTAATCCTGCTCCTCTCTGTGCTGCTCTCAGATGAAACTGATAAAAACACCTGCAGCTTTTTTTATTTACTCATATTTCTGAATCTGCAGCAGCTAAAACCAAACGAGCCGCCTCTCTGTCTCTGTTACGGTCTCGTGACTTCCGACTGTTGGTGGGTGTTTGAGTGCGCTAGTGTCCGGATAAATCCCGTCCCTCCCCCTCGCTGCTCTGTGGCCTGGCTGAGCGTCCTCGCTGATGAGCAGAGGATTGTGGGATTGCTTACTTACTTCCATGTCTGCACTGATAAATCTGAAAACACTGTTTGTGTCAGTTTGATAGGAACACTTCTGTATGGGCAGAAATCTGTGCCATCAGAAAATGAATTTGAATAAGTTAAATTTGAATCTGAATTGTAACTTGAATAAAAGCTTTTGAAAACTGAATTTGAATTAGTCTAATTTGAAATTGAATTTATGGTTTGAAAATGATCATCACTAAATTGAAATTGAATTTTATATATTGAAAATGAATTCATTTGCTTTGAAACTGCATTTTATCCTTTAAAAATTCAGCTCTCGAATAATTTCAGTTTCACTCTCACCATTCAGTTTCAGTTCTACAATTCAATTTCAGTTCCAAAATTCAGTTTTTTGGAACTTACTTCCGGTTCCGGTTCAAGAGTAAACGAGCGCAGATTAATAGAACTACGTTTTACCAGCGGGCCGAAAGTGTTACTGACGGGAATCTACAGCGTCTTGAGCTGAATTAAGACTTCAGAAGTCATTCGTCATGTCGAATGACCAGCGGATAAACTCTCAGGTTGGTAATAAATGTATTAGAACAAGCGTCATGTTAACAATTGATAGCCGTACAATAACTTTTATGCTTATTGTAGCTGTTAGCTAAAAACGCTCATTTAGCCTAGTTTGCCCTGGATTTAGCTTTGACAAACAAATATGATCGACTGTTTCTAGTAGAATTCCAAAGTTGTCATCTTGTACCCTGTCAGAGCCCTGTATGCTTGCAGAGACCCCTACAGTAGGGAAACATGCAAAACAGCGTCCAAACCTTTGTATTTCAGCTTTATTTATGTCTTACACAGCATCCCAACTCTTTAGCTAACTTAATAACTTTAGCTAAAGTGAATAGTTAGTCTAATTCATTAGTGCAGCATTACTGGATCACCTGTTTGAAGTGATATAATATGATATACAACTATCACTGAAGCAGCAAACTTTGTAAATAAACAACACTTCTCATTCTCTAAACGTTTGGCCACAGCTGTAGATTATACTATCAGTGCTTTTTCACTCTTGACAATAATTACATTTCTAAATTCTCTTTGTGCATTTACAGGTAAACAATATCTAATATTTTATCTAAATGTCTGCTTTGTCTTTGAAAAGGTGAAGAGCCTGAGGCCGGTGACAGTCCAGTTCTACTCCAAGTACATCCTTACGGTGGCTCACAGGACAAGGCTACATTCCTGTCCTGCCAGAAGAGAAGAGAAACTTCAGAGTCTTCATTCAGTTCAACCACACCTGTCATATTCCATATGACAGGGGTCTCAAACTCCAGTCCTCGAGGGATGCATGCAACTTTTGTGTTGCAACAGGGACACATGGAAAAGTTGCAGGACAGCGGCCCTCGAGGACTGGAGTTTGAAGACCCCTGCCGTATGGTGTTCATGCAGTTTTCTACCCCACAGTTACAGCATGTCTGACTGCCTGTTCAGCATATGCAAAAATATATGAGTTTAAGCATGTGATGACAAAGGCCTTCCATTATGGTGTTTGTCATCACATGTCACAGACATCTGGATGATCATTTGGAATAAACAAAAAACTTACTTCATCTTTTATCTTTATTATTATTATTATTATTGTTCTTATTTTACATTTTTCATTGTTAGGCATTAGGTTTATTTATAGTAGTCCTTTCCAACTTCTTTCCCTCTTCCATATTACTGTGTCAGCATCTGTTTGGGGTTGGGAGTGGAACAGAAAGTAAGGAAATCCAAAGTGCCATTAAAACCAGGAGAGGTTCTTATATTTCAGAAGAAGGGATTAATTCAAAAGAAATGACCTCAATGCCATATTTTATTTAGGAACCCTAGAGAGCACTTTGCAAAATAACACATTCTTATAATTTCACCCTCAGATGAGCCAAGCTACGACTGTCAGGGAAGGTGATGTAGGTACAGAGCATGTGAGAGTGGTTAAGTTGATGTCTCTTGTCTAGATGAAGGCACAAGAGGGATCAATGGCAATGCGTAGAGATTCAGTATCTTCAGTCTTCAGTGGACACTCCATTTCTGGCACAAAACACCTGTAAAAGATGATCGATTTAGGAGGTGACATGACAACTTCAGCCTGTCAAACATAGCAATGGAGCAGTATGTTTAAAAAAAAAAAAAAAAACTAAGCATGCACTCAGTACCCTAAGAATTATTATGGTAGTTAAACACAGTGATAGTCACATATCATATCACTTCAAACGGAGGTGATCCAGTAATGCTGCACTAATGAATTAGACTAACTATTCACTTTAGCTAAAGTTATTAAGTTAGCTAAAGAGTTGGGATGCTGTGTAAGACATAAATAAAGCTGAAATACAAAGGTTTGGATGCTGTTTTGCATGTTTCCCTACTGTAGGGGTCTCTGCAAGCATACAGGGCTCTGACAGGGTACAAGATGACAACTTTGGATTTCTACTAGAAACAGTCGATCATATTTGTTTGTCAAAGCTAAATCCAGGGCAAACTAGGCTAAATTAGCTTTTTTAGCTAACAGCTACAATAAGCATAAAAGTTATTGTACGGCTATCAATTGTTAACATGACGCTTGTTCTAATACATTTATTACCAACCTGAGAGTTTATCCGCTGGTCATTCGACATGACGAATGACTTCTGAAGTCTTAATTCAGCTCAAGACGCTGTAGATTCCCGTCAGTAACACTTTCGGCCCGCTGGTAAAACGTAGTTCTATTAATCTGCGCTCGTTTACTCTTGAACCGGAACCGGAAGTAAGTTCCAAAAAACTGAATTTTGGAACTGAAATTGAATTGTAGAACTGAAACTGAATGGTGAGAGTGAAACTGAAATTATTCGAGAGCTGAATTTTTAAAGGATAAAATGCAGTTTCAAAGCAAATGAATTCATTTTCAATATATAAAATTCAATTTCAATTTAGTGATGATCCTTTTCAAACCATAAATTCAATTTCAAATTAGACTAATTCAAATTCAGTTTTCAAAAGCTTTTATTCAAGTTACAATTCAGATTCAAATTTAACTTATTCAAATTCAGTTTCTGATGGCACAGATTTCTGCCCATACTTCTGGTTGTTGCTCGTTCACACTGCAGTCAGGCTCAGTCTGAGGTTTCAGCCTCTGTAGATCATCTAGACTGACTCCTGCTGGTTTTTCTGGGACCACTTTTGACAGAAATGCTCGGTGAGAGGTCATATTGATTACCAGAAGCTAATTGAACAAATGTGACATGAAGACTTGGCCTCAGAGTTGATCTTCAGGTAACGTTAGCAAAGGTGCTGCTGTTTCCTGTATTAGCAGCGACCCGATGACTGTAGGGTAAAATCCTCCATGTTTCTGTGTTTTTATTAAGAACAGGAACTGTTATCATGTCGTTCTTGAACCATGTCGTTCTTGAAGCATGAAATTGGCCAGATTTAACTCTTTAACTTTAATTGTATGTTTCATGTAGAAGTTGGAGGAAGCCAAATCTGGGAAGTGGTGTGCTGAGCAAAGATCACGTCTGTCGGTGTTCAAACGCAGACGTGATCTTTGCTCAGGACGCACAACTTATCTTTAAAAAACACACCTGAATGCTTCTTAGCTGTTGCAGACTCTTTGACTTGAAGATTTCTGTGGCGTAGATGGAGACTCGGCTCTGAGCACCAGTAATAATTCTCATCTAAAAAGTTTCCAGACTAAATTCCTGGGTAAAAACTGGGAGGTGGTTTAAAAAAATGTCAGCGGTACACAAGAGAAATATTTAAACCCAGTGCAGTTTGTTTTCTTCTGAGCAGAGGTTAGTAAGGGCAGCACAGGTGTCTGTTTTATTTGTGGTCCATGCAGAGGTGTTAGTGGACAGTCTGTAGGAGCTGTCGGGATGCTTTGTAAACTGCTGGCTCAGAGGTCAGACAAAATCGCTTCACTTCAAAGTGTAAGAACTTTGTGATCAGCTCTAGAAAGGAGGGAAATGAAGAGAAACAACATGTTTTCACATTTATTGTCAGTAGTGTGGACATGGTGACTTAAAGGGTCACATGACTGCTGGCTGACGCTCTCGTTTCTCTGCAGGACGACTGAAGCTGACGGACGCCGCGTCGTCGCTGCAGGACGGGCTGCGGGGTGTCAGCCAGCACCCTGAGGCCTCTGCCGCCTCCCTGCTGCTCTTCCTGGATTTATTTCCTCCTTAGCCAACGACAGGAGCGGCAAAAGCGATCAAAGACCGATGGAAACTTTACAGGACAGGACGGTCTTAAATCTGGACAGACTGTCATGAGACGATGGCCAAACGTCTGGACTGCTGTGACGTCTGATATGAGCTGACAGGACTCGCGCTCCTCTGTCGGGACTCAACTAAAATCCTTATTAACCCTGAAATCAGTATCTGCTCTCCAATCAGTATTTCTCATTGTTTCTTTGTTGCACTTTAAACTTTTAGATCATTTTCTAACCCAAACGTGGCTGATGATGTGCATAAATGCATAATGTGTTTGTATATTTATGTTTGACATCCTTTAATTTTTTTTCTTTTGGAGAATGTGGGCACATGAATTTTTCCGTTTTTGTTTTTTTTTGTGATCCAAATTTAATTTTTTTGAATATTTAATATTTTGAATATTTTGAATATTTTTTGTCTTCATCTGTTTTTAATCTTTTTTTCTCTGCACCGTGTTCAATGGAGGATTTTGAGGCTAAAACCTTAAAGTGTACTTTTTTTTTTTTTCATAAAGTTGGGATAAATTTAAGTTTTTTTTCACGTGTGTTGTGCTCCCATCTGTAGTTTCTGGAGGCTTTCCTCCTTTATCCAATCAGGGTACTCCACTGATTCTAAGCTGTCCAATAGGACGTGAGCAATACGAGGAAATCTGTACGTTGATTCTCAGTCTTCTGCTCCTGTGGACGTTCCTTTTATTTCAAACTTCCTTCAGCTTGAAGAACAAAAAGACTCTAATTGTATCTAAACTCCTTTCTTCTCTGTGCGCTTCTGCTGTCATCTCTTCACCTGTTTGGAGAAAACAAAAACCTCCAGGAAACCACTGTCAAGAGGAGAAATATTTTCCTGCTATTATTTGCTGCTATTTTTATAATCATCAGTACCATTTTATGTTAATAGTGATGTTGTATTTAGATGCATTCAGATGTTCAAATATATTGGTATTATATTAGTCTTTATTACAGGTCCAGAAAAAACCACTTTAAACTGTTGAGTTTAATCTATAACCCGAAGTGCTTTTGAATTTATAATTTTAATGTTTATGCAGACTGCAGGGTGAAAGAGTAACTCTGTGCTAAAAGAAGACAGGAAGTTATATGTTTTTGAAGTTACATGCTTCTGCAGAAGCGAAACTGAAACCAGAGTCTAAGTGCCAGTTAAGAGCAGGTTATTTTTTATGCATTTATCGCTGATTAAGCTTTAAGTAGTTGTATTAGATTGGAACATTTGTTTTATACATTTTACATATAAGTCAAGATCGGCACACACATAGTTTCAGTTGTGCTGGCCTTCTGTCTAGTGGAAAGGTTAAGGTCTAGCTGGGGAGCTGAGAGGTGAAAAAAAGTGCAAGCAGAGGCTGACACATACACACACACATCGTAGATAGACTCAGTTATATAGGTAAAAGTTAATCTTATGTTTTGCTTGCAACTGCAAAAATTGTGCGTGCATATGTGACTGTTTGAGAAGCAGGTGCAGGATGTTCTAGAGACAAGCGACAGCGAAGGCGAGCGTCCGGGGACAACAGGAAGGCACCTGGATGGAGACGAGACGATGTTCTTTTTAAACTATGTTAAAAGTCATTGTGGGTTTGAGTTGACGTATGCTTTGTTTGGTTTCTGCCTGGCAACAGAAGGGGGGCTGTACTATTTCCCCCTATAAAGCCTTTGACTTCTTGTTGTAAGAGAGTTCAACACTGAATCTGTACAGTGTTGGCTCCACGCTGCGTGTATTCATTAAAATGCCATCTAATTGCACCCGGCCGGATCAGTGGTCATTATTTTGGTCTACCTCCTCAATTCCTGAACCCAACACCACTGGTGACCTTTGACCTGAGACAGAACACGTGTAGCTGTTGACTTGGTGCTGTTGCAGAGGCGAAGTGGACTGTTAGCTGTAGCTGTAGTAAACGGGAATGCTTAGAAACGCGATGAGCTGCTGTGTGTTGTTGACCTGATGATCAAACTCTCTGCTTGCTGGTTTGTTTTGTAATTACTTTTCAATAAACGCTCCAGAACAAATGCACACGTCGGCATCGTGTGGACACAAATATTTAAAAGAGCAGTAAAAAGGCCTCAGAGTATTTGACACACCATCACTGTAGATTTGAAAATGACATGACCAAGATGTGAATTGAGTTAATCTAAAGGGCGTTAATAAAATGACTGAATTAACCACTTTTTTTTTTCCCTATCGCCACTTTCAGAGTCAAATAACTGGACAAACTGAGCTGAGTTTGTGGATTAAACCTCATTTCCTGTCTTTGCCTCCAATGTTCCCACACAGCTTAAATCACATTTAAGGATCGCATCAGTCAGGATGGCTTTGGACAAAAGGTGAATGATCATTTCTACCTGCAGTAATTGGCTCCAACTCGATGTCACCTGTTGTTGTCACCTGCTCAGTTCCTCAGGCTGGCGGAATAGGAGAAGTTGGGCTGCAAAGCGGCTTGCAGGTGCAGAGATTTGTTTAGGATGTGTAGATTTGCCAGGGCCGTCACAGAGTTTGGCTGTGGACTGGATTAATTAACTTTGAGGTGCTTCAGGACGTTTCAGCTCTCACCCAAAAGACTTTTTCACTCCTAACCGCTAACGGGGAGTCCCACGTATTTGACCCCTACTGGGGTTGTCCCCTTGGAGCTGGTCCTGAGAGTTGTCATATGACTCATTATAGACACGTGGAGTAAGGTGCGAGTCTGGTTTGATTGAGGAATCTGTTGGCTGATAGCTGGCGCTTGGAAATAATTTCAGGTGGACACGGAGAGACCCAGGCGTTTAATCTCTTTTTTTTTTTTTTTGTCTGTCCCATTTGGTTCTTTAGCCGTCAGAATTGTTGTCTGAAGACCAACAAGGATACCAAATGGATTTATTTTGCCAAATGGATCATCATGGCATTGCCGTATTGGTCCATTTGATCAAACTTTGTTGTTATTATTTATTTTATTTTCAGTTGTTACAGATGGGACAGACATGACTGGGGGATAGGAAAGGGAGAAAGAAAGAGAGGAAGGAAAAGAAAAACAGAAGGGAAGAGGGACAGTGAGAAAGGGCACTTACAAAGACAAAGGAAAAAATAAATCTCCTGGATCACCTGTTGAGAGAAAAAGAAGAGAAAACAAGCAAAAAAAAACAAAAAACAAAGCAACATACTAAACACAACACCATCACGTTAATCTAGCTAAGTGTGAACAGCAGTAAATACTAAATATTGAATGTTGTTGTGCAGCACGCAGGACAGACAGCGCACAATGTGCTTTGAAGTAGCAGCTAAGAAAGGTGTAGTTTATGTCTACGAACAGTGAACACCCGTGTGCACACCTGTGTGGATCAGCGCGCTTGTATACAAAAGGTTTCCCCATGTAACAGTCTGCTAGAGGGTGTGGAGGGCCATAGCCCCGTCCCCCAGGGCATGAAGCAGGCATGGAGGAGATCCAGGCTCCAGACATCCAGAGGCCCCAGAGTGCGAGAGCCCAAGGAGGACCACCGGAGGGGCATCCGTGCCACCCTCCTGGGAAGGGCTGAGGAGATCCCCAGACGAGGGGTCACCCAGTAGCCACGGAGCAGAAGCCAGAGGGGGCTGCACCGGCGTGCCCGCCGGCTCTGCCGGCAGCCAGCTGTGCCAGAGTGAACCGAGTTGCAGGCCCCGAGGCTGGAGGCCCGAGGGCCCCCTTTGCCCCGGAAGAGGCCTGACCGAGCGACAGGCACCAGGCCCCGCCAAGTAGCCACCGGGAGTGAGCTGGTGCATACCTCAGCGCCCAGCCCCGGACACCAAGAACCACCAATGCACCAACCCCTGAGGGCATCAGTTACCGGCAGGGAGTGCGGTGAGGGGAGATAGGCCTCCACACTTTGGAGGGCCTGGGAGTTCCAAGGGAGGTGGAGTCTAAGACCCGACCTGACATATAGACAGAGACAAACAGGCACACACAGACACAAACATGCATTCCCACCCTCATGCACACATATACAAACACTCAGCACTCACCCAACGTAGGTAGGGATAGACATACATGGACATGTACACACAATCATACTCCCCAAACATACTCTATACCCCGGGTCCAGGTACCCTCACCCCCAGAGGGGGAAACGGCACCCAGACCCAAGAGATGTGACCCTTTCCCCCGGGGTGGAGGCAAGCAGACCGCCCCAGGCTCCGCAGCAGCAGGGAGGCCAATCGGACAGCCAACACCTCCTCCCAGTCCCCCGCCCCGATGGCTAGTAGAGAACGGGGGTGTGTGAAGACCCCATACCTCCCTCCTCCCGCTCATGTGTAGTGTTGCTGCGTGTTGTTCTAAAGTGCATTTAAAACAAGGGAGGGCATGGTGCTGCTGCCAGAGAGCAGCAGGTGTTAGCACGGCCCCTCCCGAGAACCCTCAATGTCTACATGGATTTAAAATTGAGAGGTGGGCACCGGCGCCAGAGGTAGGGTTGAATACACAGACCGTCCACTGGACGCCGTTAACGTGGTCACCCTCAAGGCCCTATATATATATGTGTGTGTTATGAGAGTGTGAATAATGTGGATGTCTAAATTGTGGAATAAAATTGAGGCACAGGTGGCCAGAAGGGGACAGAGGGGGGGGGAATGCCTCCCCTGCACCCTGGTGACACACCCGCACCCCAAGGCCCTACCTGTGTGGGTGGGTGTGGTGGAGCGGGAAGAGGGAGGCAGCCGGGGATGGGGAGGAAAAGAAGGGAGGGGCAAGATGCCCCTCCTCAGGGCCAGCTCCCCCGCTGACCCCAGTAGGCACCCCCGTCCTCTGGTACCCACCAAGGCAAGGGAGCCCAGGCCCATCCAGACCGGGGCCTACGGCAGCAGCACCGCCAAGCCCCACAGGACCTGGGGAAGCCCACCCTACCCGTCCGCCAGTACAGACCATCCCCCAGCCCCGCTGCACGCAGCCACGAGGAGAACACCCTCTAAGAGCGACCAGAGCCACTAACCAGGTTATGACCACAACCCCCCGGGTTGAGCCCTCCAGGGATAACGTCTCTAGGAGTTCTCCAGGCGCCCTAAGCCCGTCCCAACCTCCACATCAACCACAATAGCGAAGGCAGGACCAAACCATGACCCCCCACCCCCACTAGGTGATGAAGCCGATGAAAGGAGCCCAAAGGGATTGATCAAATGTGGTGGCAGAGGCTGTATCAAGACTAATGTGATCTATTAGATGGTTTTTATATTGATTAGAATTAAGATTATTTTTATTTTTCCAGTTAAGGAGGACCGTTTTCTTGGCAATGCATAGGGCTGTAAAAACAATGTGGGCTGTGTTTATTTCTGCAGTGACCTCATCCAAGTTGCTCAGCAAGCATACTAAAGGGGAGGCTGGAATGTTACATTTCAGACACTTTGATAAGTCTTCACATATCTCACGCCAAAACTTCTGCACTGGTGGACAGAACCAAAGAGCGTGGATGTAATTGTCTGGTGTATTGCCTTGACAGTGTGAGCAGTTGTTGGAAGATGTAAAGCCCATCTTGAACATCCGATGACCAGTATAGTGCACTCTATGTAGTAATTTGTATTGTATTAATTGCAGACTGGGATTTTTAATCAATTTAAAGGTTTTTAAGCATACCTGAGACCAGAAGTTTTGGTCTAAGCTTACTGATAAATCTGCTTCCCACTTTGCAATAGGAAGGGATATTGATTCATCTATTTTAGAAAGTGTTCTGTATATTTTAGATAATAATTTGGGGGATTTAAGAGTAAGAAAGTGTACCGCACTTGGTGGTGTTTGTAATTCAGCTTGACTGAGGTAAAATTTCTTTTTTACTATGGATTCAATTTGTTGATATTCTAAAAATCTTTTCTTGTTGATCCCATATTGTATAACTAGTCTGTCAAATGGAATAAATTCTGTTCCCTCTAATATATGTTCTAAGTATTTAATTCCTTTACAACTCCATTCTGGAAAATTAATCATATTATTGTTTTGTAATATGTCAGGGTTATTCCAGATAGGTGTACGTTTGCATGGGATTAATGAGGACTCTGTCATTTTTAGAAACTCCCACCATGCTGTCAGAGAAGAGCTGATGTTGATACTTTTAAAACATTCATGTCTTTTGATGTTTGAGCTGATAAATAGTAGGTCTGAAATTTCTAGATTATTACATAGTGCCTGTTCAACATCTAGCCAGGGCTCATCTAAGAAGGTATGTTTAAACCATCTAGAGATGAACTGAAGCCTGTTGGCTAAAAAATAGTGATTAAAGTTAGGCAGATCTAATCCTCCTTTATCCTTGGTCCTTTGTAATGTTTTTAAGCTGATACTTGGGGGTTTGTCTTTCCAAAGGAATTTAGAAATACATGAGTCTAGAGATCTGAACCAATCTTGTGATGGCTTATTTGGGATCATTGAAAACAAATAGTTTATTTTTGGCAAGACCATCATTTTTATAGCGGCGACCCTTCCCATGAGTGATATGGGTAAAGATTTCCATCTAGCCAGATCGCTTTCTACTGTCTTTAAAAGCGGGATGTGGTTTAATTTAGTTAATTCTGAAAGCTTAGGAGAGACATTAATACCTAAATATTTTATATTTCCAGATTGCAGTGGTGTAGGAGAAGAATTATGGAACGAGCAATTAATCGGAAGAACTGTAGATTTTGACCAGTTAATTGAATAATCTGAGACTCTTGAGAAAGAATTTATCAGTGCAATCACCCCAGAGATATTGGTTTGTGAGTTTTGGAGAAAAAGTAACACATCATCCGCATAAAGGCTGATTTTATGTTCTACATTCTTACATTTTATGCCCTTAATTGTTGTAGCCTGTCTAATTGCTGCTGCTAATGGCTCAATAAAAATTGCAAACAGTGAAGGGGAGAGTGGGCATCCCTGCCTGGTGCCCCTCAGGAGACAGAAGCTGGAGGATGTTTGGTCATTTGTTCTGACACAAGCTGTTGGAGAATTATATAATATTTTTAACCAGTTTATGAAAGAGGTTCCAAAACCAAATTTGTGTAAAGTTGCAAATAGAAATTTCCAGTTAACTCTGTCAAACGCCTTTTCTGCATCAAGAGACAATATTATGGTTTCAATGTTTTTACTGCATGAGTAGTCTGTTAAATTAAGTAATCTACGTGTATTTGTTGATGAGTGCCTACCTTTTATGAAACCAGTTTGGTCAGGATGAATTAAAAGGGGGGTTATTTTCTCTAATCTCTTTGAGAGAGCTTTGCAGATTATTTTAAGGTCTACATTAATAAGGGATATTGGACGATAGCTTGAGGCAAATACAGGGTCTTTGCCTGGTTTTAGTAAGAGACTGATATTTGCAGAGTTCATATTTGGTGGTAGTCTACCATTTTCTTTGATTTCCTGCAACATTCTGTAAAAAACTGGTGCTAGAATTGTCCAGAATTCTTTGTAGAATTCTGCAGGAAAGCCGTCTGGACCTGGAGCCTTATTATTGGGCATACTTATCAGGGCTTCCTGGAGTTCACCTGGCGTCAGTGGCGAATCCAGTGCCATTGCTTGGGTGTCTAATAATTTTGGAAGAGTTATGTTGTCCAGAAACTGATCAATTTCGTTTTTAGATGGGTTTATTTGTGGTGTATATAAAGTTTCATAGAAATCCCTAAAAATTTTGTTTATTTTTTTAAGATCATATATTGTATTCCCAGATAAATTTTTAACAGCACATATAGTTGTTTTTTCTTTATTGATTTTTAACTGGTTAGCAAGAAATTGTCCGGATTTGTTACCGTGTTCATAATTTTGCAGGCGAAGTCTTTGTACTAAGAATTTAGTCTTTTTATTAATAATTTCATTTAATTCTAGTTTTGTTTTGCGTATTTTGTTTAATATTTCTTGATCTTGGCTTTTTCTAAGGATTTGATGTTTTTTTCTAGTTCTTGAATATTTTTGTTTTCTTCTTTCTTCTTATGTGATGAGAAAGAGATTATTTTACCTCTCATCACGGCTTTCCCTGCTTCCCAGAGGACAGATGCTGATGTTCCAGGAATGTCATTAAAGTCTAAATATGAAGTCCATTCTTTTTTAAAGTATTTGATAAACTCTTCATCTTTGAGCAGCGATGTATTAAATCTCCAGTTTTTACTTGGCGTAGTATTATTCTTCTGCATTAGTGTTAAAGATACAGGAGCATGATCGTAACATTCCATATAGGATGAATCTCAGTGTCTGAAATGTCACTCAGCAGTGAGCTGCTGACCAAAAAATAATCCAGACAAGAGTAGGAGTGATGAACATGTGAGAAGAAAGAATATTCCTTACTGTTGGGGTGGAGGGAGCGCCATGCATCGCAAAGACCAAAGTCGCTCATATACTGTTTGATTATATTTGTGAACTGCCAATTACGCTGAGTTCCTGCTGTATTGAGGCTATCCATTTCTTCATTTAGTCCCAGGTTGAGGTCTCCCCCAAGAACAATTGTGCAATCTAGGTGTTCGGAGAGTGTACTAAAAAAACCGTGGAAGAATGAGGGGTCATCAACATTCGGACCATATATACTTACAATACATAGCTTTTGGTTAAGTATAGATAGTTTGACTATTAGGAATCTGCCCTCTGGATCTATAACTGTATCGAGTACTGTGAAATTAATATTTTTATGTATTAGAATTGCTACTCCTCTTTGTCTAGAATTATAACAGGCTGAGAACACATTAGGAAACTCAGGTGTTTTAAGTTTATTCAAACCTGTGACAGGCATGTGGGTTTCTTGTAATAAAACAACGTCTGCCTGTAGTTTTTTAAGTTGGTTAAGTATTTTTAACCTTTTTTCCCTAGAGCCAGCTCCATGCACATTCCATGAGACAAACCTTAGCGTGCCCATAGTTGTGTGTTTGTGGCTAATGACATACGCTGTGTGTCTTGCTTAGACGGGTGAGGAAAATGGAAACACATCTTTCTTTTTTTTTTTTTTTTTTGTAAATAAAGAGAAGAAAATGCGCAGCGTGAAGCTCCATAGGTCTGACTATGTGTGTGCATAATAACTAAAATGAGCAAATGTGTGCGTGTGTGTGTCCTATATCTGTGTGCACTGTGTGGCTGTTGTAAATGTGTTGCCTTTAAACGCATGTGTGTGCGTGATCGTGCAGAGTGAGCATGTAGAAATAGACAGTGTCGTTTGTGGATGGATAGGGAAACAGGTGATCGACATAGTGAAAGAAAAGAGAAGCAAGGAAACCAAAGAACAAGGTGAGCGACAAGAGAGAGAGAGGGAAAAAGAAATAAAAACGGAAACATTCCAATTAAAGCATTGGCGGAGAGTGACGGTGACGTTATACTAAATTAGCAAACTGATATTACATAGTTAAGCAAAAGTTAATACAAGAGAGTGTGAGTGAAGAGAATAGCGTAGCGGATTCTTATCTGGTGTGCGGTCAATATAACCACGGAGTGATGCCGGGGTCGCGGTAGAGCTGTCCGTCCACGTAGAGCCGGTCCACGGTGATGACAGCCCGGGAGCCTTTCTGAATAAAACTACGTCGGACTGGGAACAGGACCCTGCGTCGTTCCAGGATCTCTCTGGGGAACTTTAAATATTTAAATATGTTTATATTGTCCATTCTGTAAAATAGTCAGATGTCTATTCATATTAATGTACAGAATTCACCTGCTTGCTGCTACTACTGCACATTCACCCAATGTATATACTATATATATATATATTTATAATGTTATTCCTCTACCCCCCCCCCCCCCCCCCCTTTTTTGCACATGTTGAGGAGCGTGTCAGGATACATTTCACTGTGTGTTATACTTGTATAACTATGCATGTGACAAATAAAGAACCTTGAACCTTGGTCGTTCACGCTGAAGTCCGTTCCTTTCAGCGTCCTATTGTGGCCTAATTTGGCCACAATAGGACGCGGTCTCCCGCTTCCTGTCTTCGGAGCCCCGATGCGATGCACTCTTTCAAACCCTATGTTTTTCACCGTGTCCTCCGGCAGCTTCAGGTGGATTTTAATGAAGCTTCTCACGGTCGTTTCCGGGTCCTCTCCGGCAGACTCTGGAATGCCAGAAAACACAAGATTATCTCTCATGCTACGGGCTTGTAAATCCATAACGGTCTCTTTTATTTTTTTATTTTCTATGTTTAATTGGGTCACATTTTCGGTTAGAGATTTGACCGAGTCCCGTAGCGTGGCGTTTTCTGCAGCAAGTGTTTCCACCTGCTTCTGGCTGAACTCCAGGGATTCTTTTAGAGATTGAAATTCCCGGTGTAAGATCTCTACCAGGGACAGCCTCGCATCAAAACTGGACAATCGCTTATCGATTGACTCCAGAATGCCGACGATATCTTTGCCGGCAGGCGATGTTGTGCCGGGGGAGTCTGCCGGGCGATATCTTTTAGATGACGGCGTCTCAGTTTTGGCCGGGGAAGACATGCTCTGGGCCTTCTTCATTACTAAGTCTTCGAAGCACCGGTCGATGTATTCTTGGAGAGCGTCTAAACTCTCCTCGTTGTCCTCCAGGGTGTTAGAGATGATAGGACAGATGTTATTAGTTATATGACAGTTGGTTAGTTTATTTGGCAATACTGAAGATTAAAGAAACTTTGTTAAATTCTAGGCTACCATTCGTTTTTTTTTTTTCCGCCAAATCTCCGGCGTCTGACGTCACCTACAACATGGGTCGCTTACCTTACCCCCGTCAATTCCGTCACTTACCGCGTTTAATCTCTAGTGTCAGCTGCTTTATCTATATCTATATCGTTCAGCTTCTAGATTAGAAAAGGTTTTTTAGGTTTTCCCGTTTTCCCGGTTTTTGACTGGAAAACCCGACGGGGTACCAACAATTGGCGCCATCGGATGTCGTCGACCGGCGCCATGAGCAGCTGCAGCTCTTTGAAGGTGCTGCCGTGACGACCGACCTGCGTCACCTTGTTCTTCATGATGTTCCTCAGGTTCTTCAGGTGCTTGCAGCACACTCGGCACTTCTCGTGTCTGGAAGCACAAAAACATCAGAGGCTCAAACGCAGAGGACAAAGACGTTGGCGAGTCTGTCCGATTAAAACAGTTTACCTTCAGTGATCGAACAAACCACCACTGATGATGATGATGTGTTGCTATGAATTATGGGACATCTTTGCTCCAGTGTCTCGTCTGATTTACATGCATCATCTCTGCACAAACCTTTATAAGAGAAACTGACTGTCGCTGGTTACAGTTAAATTCATTTTATTGTGAAGGTTCCTGTCGTCTGAATACTACACCAAAGGTGGTTTAATGTTTCCTTTTTTACCTCCTTTGGAGGAGGAGACACTGAAGCATCCTTCATTCACAATAAATGCAGTGAGGCACAGAATGAGTGCTGCCCCACCTCACTAACACGCTGCTCTCTCTGAAGCTCATCTCAGGAATAACGTCCTTTAACCCCAGCAGCCTGTGTGCTGTTGGCGAGGACGTAGGCCCTCGCCAACAGCACACAGGTGACACCTGCTGGACAAACAAACCTACTACAGTCACTAAAATACAGCTGTGGCTCCTGCAGATGCACAGACTGCAAAGAGGAGACCTGGAAGGGAAAAGCAGCCGGCTGAGGAGCGATTACAGCAGGAATCAAGTCTCTGGGTTCGAACACGTGTGTCAGACATCTCCTTTAACCCTTGTGCGCCCGCCTGTTCTCGGGGCGTGGGTCGTGGAGACCCCCCGAGGTGCGTGTGTGTTGTTATGATGATGGTGTTGATGATGATGATGATGATGATAGTGATAGGGTGGGGGGTCGCTAGGACCCCCTCGGGGCATATGTGTTATGATGATGATAGTGTGGGGGGTCGCTAGGACCCCCTCGGGGCATATGTGTTATGATGATGATAGGGTGGGGGGTCGCTAGGACCCCCTCGGGGCATATGCGTTATGATGATGATAGTGTGGGGGGTCGCTAGGACCCCCTCGGGGCATATGCGTTATGATGATGATAGGGTGGGGGTCGCTAGGACCCCCTCGGGGCGTATGTGTTATGATGATGATAGGGTGGGGGTTGCTAGGACCCCCTCGGGGCATATGCGTTATGATGTTTAGGGTGGGGGGGGGGTCGCTAGGACCCCCTCGGGGCGTGTGTGTTATGATGATGTTTAGGGTGGGGGTCGCTAGGACCCCCTCGGGGCATATGTGTTATGATGGGGGGTCGCTAGGACCCCCTCGGGGCATATGCGTTATGATGATGATAGTGTGGGGGGTCGCTAGGACCCCCTCGGGGCATATGTGTTATGATGATGATAGGGTGGGGGTCGCTAGGACCCCCTCGGGGCGTATGTGTTATGATGATGATAGGGTGGGGGTCGCTAGGACCCCCTCGGGGCATATGCGTTATGATGTTTAGGGTGGGGGGGTCGCTAGGACCCCCGAGGGGCGTGTGTGTTATGATGATGTTTAGGGTGGGGGTCGCTAGGACCCCCTCGGGGCATATGTGTTATGATGATGATGATGATGATGATGATAGTGTCTGGGGGGGGGTCGCTAGGACCCCCCGAGGGGCGCTTGTGTTATTACGACCGCCACGTCCACCATGTTGTGGAAAAGGGCCACGGGCCACCTGCAGGTCTTTCTCCTGCAGCTGTACGTGCTCACGACCTTGTCCAGGTTGTCGACGCCTCCCTTGGTGCGGTTGTAATGCAGCACCAAGGGAGGTTTTCCGCCGCCGCCGTCGTCGCTGTTGCTGATGCGGCAGCTAGGCCGGGGCTCGGGGCCGGAGCGGCGGTGGTAGCGGTGGTGGTAGCGAGGAGCGGTGGTGAGGAGCAGCACGTTCTTGTTCTTCTTGGCCACATAGGAGAGGATGATCGTGTCGGGCCCTCTTCTTCTACCACCTCCTTCTCCTCATGCCACAGAGCCGCCGAGTACTACGGATTCCACGGAGCCCACGGCTCTGCCCTTGACGCAGCGCAGCTCTCTGGGGATCTCGGGTCTGTTCGCTCGCAGAGTGCCCAGCACCGTGTGGCCTCTTTCGCGAAAGAGCCTGTCGGCGAGCTCGCGCGAGGTGAAAAAGTTGTCGCACGTGACGTTGCGTCCCGGCGGCAATCCCTCGGTGAGGTCCACGACCACTCGAGCGGCCAGGTGCTTTTCGGGAGGGCCGCGCTTGTCGGGCTTGCCGGTGTAGACTTGCATCTTCCACGCGTAGCTGGAACGCGCGTCGCACGCCACCCATATCTTGATCCCGTACCTGGCCGGTTTGCTGGGCATGTACTGTCTGAACGGACACCTTCCTGATGGCGAGAGAGAGAGAGCGATGTGGGAAAGTGGGGGAGATTGGGGTAGGAACGGAAGAAGAGACGTGAGTTTGACAGAGTCAGGACGCCAGGTCAGGGGGGAGATATCATCACCCCCACCCGAGATTGGGTACATAGCCCCAAGTGCGATAGGAGAAGCATCGTTGAGTGCGAGAGGAACTGACCTGAAAGATAGGATCATGGCCAAGCTTGAAACCTGGATCCCCCGTAGCCGGTTACCAAGATTACGTGAAGTACCCTCAGAAGGTCTGCTAGATGATGTTAATGCAGCACTACGGACGATACCTACAACCACGATTACCGACACTAGCAAGCTGATCTACACTACGGCAGCAGTGATCAGTGAGATGCTTGGCTACAAGTTGAACAGCCACAAGGGGCAGTACCCTCCATGGAGAAGGAGGCTAGAGGGCAAGATCAAAGTAGTACGGAGGGAGGTTAGCCAACTAACGGAGTTGCAGAAAGGTGCGACAAAGAAGGTACATAAGAAATACATGTAAGAAATACAGCAAGCTGTCCATACCTGAGGCCTTGGAAACTGCCAAACAACGACTCACAGCCTTGGCCAGCCGCTTGAGGAGGTACACCAGAGAGATAGAAGGCAGGAGAATAAACCAGCTGTTCTCCACAGAACCAGCAAAGGTGTACTCTCAGTGGCAAGGGAACAATAAGAGAACAGCACCACCAAGGCTGGAGACGGAGCAATACTGGAAGAGCATATGGGAGAAGGATGCAACCCATAACGGCAATGCTCAGTGGCTAGTGGATCTGAGGGCAGACCATAGTGACCTCCCCGAACAGGGTCCAGTAACCATCACAGTGGCAGATATCCAAGAAAGGGTCTCCAGTATGAAGAGTTGGACAGCACCAGGGCCCGACATGGTTCACGCCTACTGGCTGAAGAAGCTGACTGCACTCCACGAGCGTCTGGCAGCACAAATGAACCAGCTGCTAGTTAACGAGAGACACCCGGAATGGCTAACCGAAGGTCGGACGGTCCTGATCCCCAAGGACCCCAAGAAGGGACCGGTCCCATCCAACTACCGACCAATAACCTGCCTCAGTACTACATGGAAGCTCCTGTCAGGCATCATATCGGCTAAGATGAACAGGCACATGGGTCAATACATGAGCGGGGCACAGAAAGGGATTGGCAAGAATACCAGAGGCGCAAAACACCAGCTACTGGTAGACAGAACAGTCAGCCGAGACTGCAAGACCAGACTCACCAACCTGTGCACAGCCTGGATTGATTTCAAGAAGGCCTATGACTCAATGCCCCACAGCTGGATACTGGAATGCCTAGAATTGTACAAGATCAACAGGACCCTACGAGCCTTCATCAGGAACTCAATGGGGATGTGGCGTACAACACTAGAGGCCAACTCCAAGCCCATAGCACAAGTCACCATCAAGTGCGGGATCTACCAAGGAGATGCTCTGTCCCCACTGCTGTTCTGCATAGGTCTGAACCCCCTCAGTGAGATCATTAACAAGACTGGCTACGGATACCGACTACGAAACGGAGCGGTTGTCAGCCACCTCCTGTACATGGATGACATCAAGCTGTATGCCAAGAGTGAACAAGACATCGATTCACTGATCCACACTACCAGGCTATACAGCAATGACATCGGGATGTCATTCGGGCTGGAGAAGTGTAGTCGGATGGTAACAAAGAGAGGGAAGGTAGTCAGAACTGAGGGGATCGAACTACCAGAAGGCAACATTGCAGACATAGAGGACAGTTACAAGTACCTGGGGATCCCGCAGGCGAATTGGAACCATGAAGAGGCTGCTAGGAAAGCTGCAACCACCAAGTACCTGCAGAGGGTCAGGCAAGTCCTGAGGAGTCAGCTGAACGGTAAGAACAAGATCCGGGCTATCAACACCTACGCCCTGCCCGTGATCAGGTACCCTGCTGGGGTAATAGGCTGGCCAAAGGAGGAGATAGAAGCCACTGACATAAAGACAAGAAAGCTCCTTACCATGCATGGAGGGTTTCACCCCAAGTCCAGCACCCTGAGGCTGTACGCTAAGCGGAAGGAAGGGGGCCGAGGACTGGTGAGTGTCAGCACCACAGTCCAGGATGAGACAACGAACATCCAAGAATACATTGGGAAGATGGCCCCAACTGACCGAGTGCTCAGTGAATACCTCAGGCAGCAGAAACCCAAGAAAGAGGAGGGAGACAAGGAACCATCATGGAAGGACAGGCCCCTGCACGGTATGTACCACCGGCAGATAGAGGAGGTGGCTGATATCCAGAAATCCTACCAGTGGCTGGACAAAGCTGGACTGAAAGACAGCACAGAGGCACTAATCATGGCAGCACAGGAACAAGCTCTGAGTACAAGATCCATAGAGGCTGGGGTCTATCACACCAGGCAAGACCCCACGTGCAGGCTGTGTAAAGATGCCCCTGAGACAATCCAGCACATAACAGCAGGGTGCAAGATGCTAGCAGGCAAGGCATACATGGAACGCCATAACCAAGTTGCCGGCATAGTGTACAGGAACATCTGTGCCGAGTATAACCTGGAAGTCCCGAGGTCAAAATGGGAGATGCCCCCAAGGGTGATGGAGAATGACCGAGCTAAGATCCTGTGGGACTTCCAGATACAGACGGACAAAATGGTGGTGGCTAACCAACCGGACATAGTGGTGGTAGACAAACAGGAGAAGACGGCCGTAGTGATCGATGTAGCGGTTCTGAATGACAGCAACATCAGGAAGAAGGAACACGAGAAGCTGGAGAAATACCAAGGGCTCAGAGAAGAGCTCGAGAGGATGTGGAGGGTGAAGGTAACGGTGGTCCCCGTGGTAATCGGAGCACTAGGTGCGGTGACTCCCAAGCTAGGCGAGTGGCTCCAGCAGATCCCGGGAACAACATCAGAGATCTCTGTCCAGAAGAGCGCAGTCCTGGGAACAGCTAAGATACTGCGCAGGACCCTCAAGCTCCCAGGCCTCTGGTAGAGGACCCGAGCTTGAAGGATAAACTGCCCGTAGGGGCGTGCTGGGTGTGTTATATATATATGTATATATATATATATATATATATATATATATATATATATATATATATATATATATATATATATATATATATTAGTAGTCATCATGACCTTTCTCCCCCCCCTTTCAGGATGAGATGGACCTTGCGACTGTGTTGAAAGATTTCCAGGAAACGCATGTTGACACCAGCAATTATTGTACAGTAATAGCCCGACAAAGGAAAATCCTACATGGTGCCTGCATGGCACTTTTGAAGTCATATTTTGCCTGGCATAAATTGCCAAATATTGAATTCGTTGGTGAAATGGCCGACGATTATGGAGGCCCAAGGCGGGAATTTTTCCGGTAATCCAAAGTCCCATCTCTCCCACACAATAATAAAATGCGTGAATGTGTTGTTGTTGTTGTTGCAAAGATGAAATCACAATTTGACTCAATCTTTTTTTTTCTACCTTTTCCTGCAGCTTACTCAGAATTCCTTAGGGATTTTTGAGGGGAACCCTAGCAGTCTGTTGTTCAGCTATAGCCAGCAGTTGCTGTCAAGCAACAAGTTTTATACGGCTGGTAAACTGATTGCTTGGTCGATAGCGCACAATGGGCCAGGGCCACGTTGTATCAATAGACACCTGTTCTGTATGATGTGTGGCCAGAAGACATCTCTTGATGACTTTGATGTAGAGGTCTTCATGGATGAAGACCTCAAACAGAACATAGAAAAGGTAAAGCTGTGTGCATGCTGAGGTGTAATTAAATTCAATGAAACACAATGCATAGCTTGACTCATCAGTGGAATGTCTCAAAATGTAATTACAATTAGTGAATGCTTTAAACGTATGTATTTATGGAGCTGCCTGATTTTCAAGGTTTCCAACTGCAGCACCCCAGAAGACATGGCAGACTTGAAAAGTCACCTTGGGGACTGGATTGCAGGCTGTGGTATCCCTGACATCTACACTGCCACACTACTTGATGTTAAGAGGATAAGGGGTGAGATTGTATCTCATTTTGCGTTTCACAGGTGAGAATTTGTTACAAAGTAGTTTGCTGGTCAGTGCTCGTCTTCCCATTGTGTGTCCCCCCCCCCCCCTTAATAGTTAACACTTAAAAACAAATCAATCTGCTGAATTGATATTGCAGTTTAGGTAGTGTTTAAATTGACAAAACAAGCCTTTTTTGTTTTGTTTGACTGTTTTGCTATGTGGTATGAATTGAGAGTACAATCTGTGGTCAACAGGGTTGCCAGCATGATTCAACAGTTTGTTGCCGGTATGGACTCGTGTGGTCAGTTCTGGCAAATGGTGAAGAGATGCTGGAAGCAGTTCCTTCCTGTATTTACAAATGCAGGAAATAAACTTACAAGGAACAGCTTCCAGGATCTCTTCACCATTGGATGGAGTCCAGCTGGAAGTAACAGACGTGAAGAAGAGGAAGCCACCATATTTCAGTGGGACTGGTGGCTTATGGCCATTCAGGGTGAGTACATAGAATACAACACGTCTTGTTTCTGTTTGAATTGCTTCAGGCATCTCATGTTAAATACAGTGTCCACAATACAAAATACAGACAACTAAATCTAAACAACACTTGGGTGCAATGAAACCTTAGAACTTTGCAAAATCCACACCTTCTTACAGCATATGGGGAAGTTTTTGATTATTTTACCTTTTATGAAAGTTATTTGAAAGGAAACCACCTACAAATATTTTTGGAAGATTATTTCTTTTCTTCTGTCATTTCTACCAGATCTTGCTTGTTGAGACTGATAGGATGTAATTTGATTTTCATTGTGATTTCTGTTAAAACATTAATTTTATTACATGACCAGAAACTTCTTTTAACACTAAAATATTAAATATTTATATTACATATTTGTATTTAAAATAGTAAAATTTATGATTTGACTGTATTAGCACATCTGAGATTAAGGAAGTGTTTTTGCAGTGTTTAAGACAGGTCTCACCTTTCAAATTGTGTTATTCTGTCTCCCTTTGAGACAAAGGTCATTTGTTAATTAGATGCACTGCCTAACTTGAAGCTTCAGGTATTCCATTGACTATAAAGAAACCTCCTGTATATTAGTGTCCTAGGTAATCAAGTGGTGCAATGACAACACCCATGCAAATGTGACGTCACTAGAAAGTCAACAATGTACTTTTGCAAGGACAGAATGAATAACTTGTGTTTAAAACATACACATTGCATAAACAGTCCTTGACATAGGTCAGACTCGGAGGACCAAAATTAATTTCCTGTCTTAGGAGGGCAGGATTAATTTAAGTAATTTTTTTTATTATACAATGCTTTGCAATATTGGTTTTGCCTAACAACCTGTTTTTGAGTCCAAAATAGTCATTAATGCAACTGCTCTACTATACAGTCAGTGTAACGGATTATAAATCTTTGATTCATGAACCTACACATTGCACCTTATTTTACTAGTTGTATGTATTTTAACAGAGCAAGAGGGTGGACCACATGTTTGAAGAGCTGCTGGTCTTTGTAACTGGGGCTGACTTACTTCCACCACTGGGGTTCCCACAGTCCTGCAACATAGACTTTTACGATCAGGAGCCGGGGATGCGGCGCATCCCATACGCATCAACGTGCAGCTTATCCCTGTATTTTCCAAGAGGTGTTGCAGATGAAGATCAATTTAAAGATCTTATGAATGATACATTAAAAGGATCCCTTGGATTTGGAAAGGTGTAGCTGCATACATGAACTGATGCTGGGAAGCTGTGGTTAAAACCTGTGGCCTTTTGGGATGAAGTTGTTATTGTAAGTGTTCTTAAATGGGATTGCTCCTGGCACTCAGGCTTCTTAAAGATTTTACATTTTAAAAGTGTTTTTACTAATGACTCTTCATTGTGTATATAGTTATATTCATAGTCCAGTTAAGACAACTGGGGTATGCATGCATCAAGCCATGCAAAATAAGTGGCGTTCAGAAAGTTTCCAGTATTGGAAGGAAAATGACAATTCATCTAGAAATATTCGTTTGAAAGTTTGTTGTGGATTGTTGTTTGTGTTCAATTACAGTACACTGCATAGAGTGTGGGTTTTGTTTGTGTTTTGTTTTTAATTTGTTTTTTTTTCAAGATGTACAACAGATGCCAAACTTTGAACTAAAAGACACTGACTCTTGTAAAATAAAATATTGTAATGTCAGTTCTCATGGTGTCTTGTCTGTTTACAAATTAAAGTTGAGGCTTACCTGTTACTGTCAAATACTGGTATTTGGTTCCATTGACGAGGGCTATGTAGTACAATTATGTGCTTAAGTCAAGGTAAATGGTTCAATGAATTTACCCTCATCGGTTCTCAAACCAAGAACTCAAGAATCTATCTCAACTCAGACTTAAAAGTTATGAATTCATTTTACTGCTTTCAAGAACAAAGCAGTTTTAACAAGCTGACTTTAAACTGTGGTGTTAACGCTGAGATTGGCACCTGGCCTTTGACTATAACCTGGTTAAAAATCAATTTGAGGACTAATGTGTCAGTGCTGACCATGATATCATTTTGGTTAAACTTCCCGGGGGAGTTTTACGGAAACATTTAAGACTTCTGCCTAATTTTACATTTATATAGTTTGACATGAACTTTGTAGTGAATTATGTAAATGTGGTAGAATTATGTAAGAGATAATGGCTGTAAAGCTATTGCTTTTTGCAAAAAAATAACATCAAGATAATGAACACTGGCATTTAATTATATTTTATACATAAAAGGCACTAACTGTAATTACCAAAGTAAAGAAAATGATTTGTTAGACTCAGTTTGTTGGTGAACGAAGCTTAAAAAGTGTGTAGCAATTCGGACAGTCAATCCAGGGATTGCTTTGCTTTTTCTATGGTCACGGCTTACCTTCTTTATTACAGTCATTTTGCTGTACGTGACAATATATTTAGCTAAAGTTCCTTCTGCTTGTTTAGGTTTCTCCCTGTGTTCTAGGTTCATTCAGCCCAACCTCAGGAAACTCGTCTGCTTGCCTACTGTCATCTCTACAAGCCTCCTCATATTCATACTGTCTGACTCCGCTGATAAGGAACCAAAATCGCTGAAATGAACAGTCGCTTCCTAACCTATATTTTTAAGCCTCAGTTCATTAAAAAACGGGATTACACAGTGGTACATGTTTATAGATCAAACACTCTAAAAATTAATGTTTTTCATTTTTCCTAATGTGTGTGCACAAAGGACACAGCCACAAGTGCTTCTACAGTGTTTTTTTTTTTTTTACTCTTAGCTACAGGGTGGTAGCTAAGAGTAATGGTGTTATTAACAGCAGTGAATTTGTGAATGGTGACTTAATGAGCTGAAGGTTAATACTTGTTGAGTAGTCTATATAAGGCCCATGCTCCGCAGGCTTTGTGGCTGAAGGCTTGCCATCTGTTTCTGCAGACTGATTAAGTATCACTGAAACCAAAGGTAGGTCTCCTAAAAGTCACACTTCTCATAACAGATGCAGATAAGAGGGAAAAATGTCTGAGTAAGATAAATATTTTTAGGTCTCACTCTGGTACAGTAGCTGATGTCTTGTGAAGCGCTGTAAAAGGATGTTGTATGTTTGAAGTAGTGTCAGTGCACACTGTTTATTTTGTTAGAAGGAAATAATTTCCTCACATAATTTTTTTCATTCATGTTTTGAACGTGATTGCCTGCAGACAAACAAGCATGTTGTCTGTCTGGGATTAGTCTAATCAGCTGATAAGCACATTGAGATGAGATGATCTCTTGTGTCCCAAAGTGTAACCTGTTAGATATTCAGCCTGCACTGACAATGGTTTGATAACAAAAGCTACGTCGTTAGATTTGAAGCTAAACTTTTTAAATAAACACACTGTGGGGTAACTGCGAGTGCGCTGTATGTTTTCTGTGTAGTTTGTTGCCACTGATAAGTGAATAAATCACTTATCCTTAGACCGTGCTCTCTAGCTTCATGCCTCCATCTCTCACCACTGCCTCCCAAATCCTTGTAATCCAGACGAGTTGAATCGCTGCTGTTAATCTGATCGTCTATTTCAGGAGCAGGCTGCGTAGGTGGATCTCGTGGCAAACTTTGCCTGTCCTGCAAATGCAGTAGATGATCCAGAGACAAAGCCTGAGGTCTGCACTGCAAACATGCCAGAGTCCTCCCTGGGTGAGTTTTGACGTCTTTAAAGGCCACTGAATATATATCACTGCAGTGTTGTACCTTCAGTTCTGAATGTCGACCTCAGCTTTGCAGTAAAGAACACTTAATTGATAAATATGATTGATAAAAGCCATTTTTAGTGACACCTAATAAATGTATTGTTAGACACTGAATCAGCGTAGAGTAATGTACAATATTTAACAGGCTTCTTTCTTTCTCCACAAGTCAAGGACGGTCGCAGCAGCTCTGTTGAATATGGAGCATCCCCCTTGAGACAGTTTAGCCAATCATCACTGCTGCTGCACAGAAACTCCTACATGCTCAGTACCTTCTGCACAGAGCACAATGTGCAACAATGTCTGTCACACATCAATCAAGTTGGTAGCCTTGCACATTACCACAGCTGTCACTGATGTTAGGTACCCTATTGAAATGTAAAGTGTACATAACTGCAGTCTCCTGGGTTTGTCTTGTACTTGTTTTTCTCTGCTAAAACAAATTAGCCTTTAAAGAAAATCTTTATTTGAATGCATGTTTTCAGGGACACCAGACAGAGATGAATTTGTGTCAGTCCTCCTTCACACTCTTCCCTTTGCTCTGCCTTTAAAGGAAATATCTTCTCTTGGCCTCCCACCAGTTTGGACAGAGTCGGGCGACAGCTCAGAGCTGAATATTGTGGCTGTGCTAAATTGCATGTATGACCTGATTCAGCTGCAGCGCCAGGGCCTCAGAACCAAGGGTGTAGATTTGGCATGGACGGAAGGGACATGTCCCCACCAATATCCAGTGATTATTGAATTGTCCCCACCAATAATTTGATCTCTTCGAGTAAAGAAAAAAAAAACAATAGAAAGAAGAAAAAAAAACGATCTGTCAACATCTCATTCACCTAGCGGTGCAGAAAGAGTTACGCTCTCTACTGGAGTCCTACCTCATGTGACAAATATGGCCAATGTGATTGGCTGTGCCTTTCAGGGAGCTCTGTTTCGTTTTAGCAGCGGCAAGCCTGCGCTGCGAGTATCCGCAAGGAGGAGAGGAGGATGGCAGCAAAAAGGAAGAACCTGGATATAAGAAAGTATTTTTCAAAGAAACCTGTAAGTCACTTAAAGTCAAGTTCACTCATAAAATGTGTCCGTCATAATAACGTTACAGGCTATGCTAGGCTTTGGCCCACATCAGTCTAAAATTGTATGTAACCATGAATAACGTGTTTTGGAAACTAACTGCACATCAGGCAGCACTATTAGTTATCAAAGTCTCCTAGCATTTCTAATTTTGATTGAAACTGTCAGAGAAAACGGCAGCCTTGAGCAAGCCAGGATATTAGTTTACAGAGGCTGTTAAAATTATATGTCTAACATTAAAATGTTGGTGACACAATAATTTCATCCTAACGGCACTGACATATTCATAGGGTTAGTTTTTGAGACAAAATATCATGAGGTAGTTGTGATTTTGCAAATATTCCACCTTGTAGTGCAGTTTGCACAAATTGTTTTAAAAATGCATTCACCCTACAAACATTACTGATGAGTCAAGATCTGCACAAATTGACAGAAACACTGAAGCAGCTACACATTTTATTCTTATTGTCATGTATGTCCTATTTGTCAGGTGACAGAAGAACCAACACAAAGCTCAGAGAGCAATGGTGATACAAGATCACAGGTGAAATTGGATGATGACTTGGTGGTTCATGACTGTATTTGAAGTTATTTTTATTTTTGTATGATACCTGATTTATATGGAATATGGCTGAAGTAAAATAAAGTCTAAAATACTTAGTCAGTCATTTATTTAATAGTAGTTTAACATGATATAATTCACATATAAAACTATGAATTGTAATTTTAAATGGTTTAAAAGCATGTAGAAAAGCATATGTAGGCAAGTATATTTCTCCATTTTTTTTTTAATCAAGAAGCAAAGAAAAAAAGGAAAAAAAAAAAGAAACGGGGCAGGGTTCGGTGGTTGAATCATCCGTCCCCACCAATACCAAAACCAAATCTACGCCCTTGCTCAGAACCCTTGAAAGCATGGAAGTGGAGCAGCTTAAATCTAGCAGCAATATCGATCACCTGCAGCTCACCATCACTCGTCTGAAGGTACACTAGCTCACCTACACAGGTAGCATTATCTGTAATAAAGCAATATGCTGTTGGTGAATTGGCATTAGAGTTTTGTTTCTTCCTTTTATTTCTGAAAAAACAACTTTACATTGTGATGTGCATCCTTTTGTTAAGCTCTCCAAAACACTTCTGGTCTTTTACTGAGTCTCTGCCCATTGTATTATTTTTAGGAGCAGCTCGAACTCTCTAAAAGAGAAAACACGGGACTTCTTGAGAGAGAACGGCAGCTACAGCTGAAAGCAAAAAGTTTGCAGAGCTGTCTGAAGAATGAAAAAGAAGAGGTATTTTTATTAACCAATCTGTGGCTTTCATGGTCTCGTATTTGGGTTTCACCTCAGGAGAAAGGGTGCCAATTTTATTAGAAGTCACAGTTTCTTTTATTCACAATCCCCTAGGTTCAAAAGCTTCAGAACATTATTGCAAGCCGGGCCAGCCAGTACAATCATGAGATGAAAAGGAAGGAAAGAGAATTTAATAAACTGAAGGAACGACTGAATCAGCTTGACAAAAAGGAGAAGAAACAGGGTAAAATCCTCTTTACATCATTCGTTGCATCAATAGTTAATTCAGTGTCTTGTGTGTGAGAGGTGAAAATTCTTTCCTTTCGAGTCTCAGAATTTCTTATTTTCCCACATTTGTTCTCCTGGCTCTTCAGCCATTGATGTATTAAACAACATTGGGAGAGCTGATGGGAAGAGAAGCCTTTGGAAAGCTGAAAAGACAGAAGCAAAGTAAGTTCACTTCTTTTATATGTCAGTACAAATCTGGGTTTCGACCTGCAAAGAATCAATTTAGGGTACCAAGTTAAATTACTACCATTTAACTGTTAGTGTGAAGATGCTTTTATTTCTTGACAGTATTGATTGTATGTGTCAAAGTTATAAAGGTTCAGTCTGATACTGCCTTAGTCACATGATCCTAGAGACTGGGGAAAATGCATATTCTCCAACTAATTCTTGAATAGTTGCAATTTTTTTTTTTAATTTATTGGTTGCAGTGGCGAGGCACAACCTTTACTCCGAATGCCAAAATTCTCTGTTTCCAGTTTGTGTTGAACCTTCCACAGTTTGACTAGCACTCGGTGAGTAGTTGGCAAGTGTTTGCAGACACCATGACAGCTACAGTAACCGCGGCTATCGTCTAGTTGCCAAATTAATCATAAGGTGGTCTTTGGTGTATCACTGCATACCTCTTTGTGATTATGTTCACCTATTCGCCAGCAACTGATCGCCTAGAGACACCTGTGTGACTAAGATGACTGGAGAGTGTAAAGTTGGCGTTAGAGAAATGCCCCCCTCTGCTCAGTCTTCTTTGTTGCTTGCATAAAATGTTACTAAGGGTGGCCAGTGGCACTCTGAGAACCCTAGATATATAGGTGAACCTTTTTTGGATCAGACAAACTCCTCTATGTTCAGGGTTCGTACGCTTTTTTCAGGGTCAAATTCAAGCACTTTTTAAGCTTTTCCAGCCCCCCACCCGCCCGTCAAAAAAAAAAGAATGCATGTTTCAATTTGCATCACCTCAGTACAATTTATCTAAATTCAGACAAAATTTTAAATACAAGTAGAAAGTGATATTTTTGACAGTAAAAACCACAAGCATGAGAGAGAGGATATTAGGCCCCTTATGTCAAATTATTCATGAGCTTTTTGAGTGATAGGTTCTAATGAATTATTCATGAGCTCCGGAAGTAATAACGGAAGTAATAACGGAAGTAATTAAAAATATGATATTCATAAAAATATGATATTCATAAAAAATATGATTTTCATAAAAATTATGATATTCATAAAAATATGCTAGTTCATAGCTCATTGCTTTTTCTTCCCCCAAAACCTACTAATTGATTATTTTTTTATATCAAATAGCATTCTTTTATTTTTAAGCTATTAAAAAAGTTTTTTACTTTTTTTATGCTTAAAAAACGCCATCTACTGGTGGGTCAGCGCATGAGCGCCCAGGGCGCGCACCCGCGGGAGCGCACCTCTCTCTCTGCATCAGGCCTGTGTGTTTCTGGGACCGTGCCTTTTGTGTGTGTGAAAACATGTTAAACCAGTATAAATGTGCTTAGTTAAACTTGTGCTTTTGTAACGTTCAGTATGGCCAGACATACAGGGTGCATGCCTTTGGGGAACACTTTATTTAATTTTATATGCATTTGTTTAATCCGAACAAGGAGATTTAAAATCAAACTCAGAATCGCAAAAAGAAAAAAGTCTCGCGATCTCCCCGAGCATAAACGCACCGCTGCTCCCAACATAAAAAACTTGCTGAAAAAACTCTTTTTCTCCAAAAAACGCACCTGAAAACCCCATAGAATTACTCGATAAAACTCTCTCCCCGCTCCCAAACCCCGATCCTTAGGAAATAAGCAGGGAGAAACTCCTGAAAAAATCCTCCGTATTTCTATCCAAAAAACCCCTAGAATAACTTGTAGCGACCCCCTCGTATACCCTAACCCTTATATTCGATAACTGGGAAAAATCCTGAAAAAACCTTTACTCTTTTTTCTTCAAAAAACCAGCCCTCTCACTAAAAATCCGCGCAGAGTCTAAGTCCTCCTTTCGCTCTTACTCGGCCCGCAACCGCAGCCAGAGCACAGTTTTTTCCTACTTGTTCGTTCCCTGGCTCAGATAGCAATGCTCCTACTCCTAGTTTCAAAATTTGCGCCGGAGACCAACTCCGCCTCCTCAGGTAAACCTTACTGCCCCGCTGCCAATCACATAACAAAGGGGCGGCTCTCATTCGCACCCTGGCTAGCCAATAGCGCTCGGCTTGGATTTACCTGTTCAGCAATAGGTTAACTTGCTCGCTCTCATTCGCACCCTGGCTAGCCAATAGCGCTCGGCTTGGATTTACCTGTTCAGCGATAGGTTAACTTGCTCGCTCTCATTCGCACCCTGGCTAGCCAATAGCGCTCGGCTTGGATTTTTATGATCTCCCGCAGAGGTTAAGACTTGCTTCGGTCTCTCACAAGCCAACTGACTTCGGTCGCGTGGACAACTACCCCCGTCTCCAGACCCTTCAACAATTGGCGACACTCAGACCGAATTCACAATATTACCCCCGTCTCCAGACCCTTCAACAATTGGCGTCACTTTTACCTGTCTGTGCATATCAATCGGTAAGTGGTACTCTTGCTTTCTAAAGACATTTTACACTTTCCTTTTTATAACCATTTTTCTCTCAATAAGCTTTTCAAAGCCATCCAGAAATAGGTACTCTAACACCTGTAATACACTTTTAAAAATATATATATAAGCTCACATTTAACCCTCAGAGCTAAAAACTGTTTGAGTACACTAAACTATAACAGCCAACATGTCCTCCTCAGGTACCTCTTTTTTCTTACTCTTGTTCATATAATGCTTATTTTTTCCTGTTTTTCCTGTTTTAAATACTCGTTGTTATTTCTTCTCAGATTCTGAAATTAGCCTGGTCGACTCTTCTCTTTTCGATTCTCTGGATCAAATCGGTAGGTCTGCTTGATTCTTCTTATCCATCTTAACAGTTAATTGTACATGAAAACAAAACATTAACCCTCTTTTAAACTTATCAAACTTTTTCAGACATATCGGATTTGGACAACTATGTTTTCTCGAGAGATGTAAGTGATTCACCACCGGTTTTAGAGCGAGTTACAGGCAAGAACATCCGTCTCTCGACCCGCGAGAGGCAGGCCCTGCTTTCTGATAGAGCTCGCCCAGCTTCATCCACCCTCGCCGGCGCTCCAGCTCGTCCGGGAAAAAACCTCCATTTGCTCTCCGCCAACCCTACCCGGGCCCCCGTAGGAGGTTCACATCCCCCGCGCTCCGTGGGGAAAAACCTCCATCTTACCGCCCGCCAGAGGCAAGAACTGTTTGCCGCACACGCCCCCACTCCCCCGGCTGCTGCATCATCTCCTACATCGGGACATCCACAGCCCCAGTCTCTGAGATCCAATCGAGGTCAGTCACTCTAGCTTTTTTCTTTTTTTCATTTTATAAAAAAAACTATCGCCTTTTCTATTAAACATCACTAACTGATATGTATCTTCCCCTTAAATTCTTAGGCCCTCTCACAAACAGGAACAGGAGGACCGTTAGGAGGACCCGCAGGCCTGCCAGCACAAGGAGGACAAGGCAAATACGTGTACGGCGAGACAGACTTGCTTCCGTTGCTCTCCGAGCTGTATCTCTGTTCGCTGAATTAGTGCAACTCATCTTATAATAAGGTTTTATTTATTTTAATTGTTTTTATTTTTATTTATTTTTATTTTTTTATTTTAAAAAAATATATTCTTTGTTAAACAATAAAAAAATGAACAACCAGGAACAAGATATTCCAGGGTCTGGAATATCTTGTTCTAAAGCAAGAAATGGGTCATTTCTTGCTTTAGAAATAGAGTTAGCCCGGTTAAATGAAAACGCCCATCATTCACAGAATACACCTCCGCAGAATCATGAACAACCTGATGTGAGCGATAATAATAACGATCCTCTAGAACTGATTGATTTAGCTCTTGCACAACTAGCCCATAGTGAAAGTGCCCCTCAGAATAACACTGAGAATTTAGGAGTTGACCATGTTGAGGCTCATTCTCAGCAAAACATTGCCTCCTCTGACCCTTTCGCAGCTCTTAATAGTGCTTTAGAAGCCTTAGCACAAATACACCATGAGGTTCAAATACCTCCAGAATTATTGAGTCAAATAAACAGGCTAAATGAAAATAATTTTAACGATAGCCAGCATTCGATCTGTTCTAACCCAGACGGGGGGTCTGTTAACCGCAACCCACCCCCATCGTTGTTAAGCGGGTTCAATGAGTCTAATCAACAACAATCGTCCGAGATTGTCTCTGTTAACCCCGTAAACAATGCGCCCGATCATCCCTTTCAACAAGGGGGTAATCCAGAGCAGGGGTGTTCCAGCAATTCAGCACAGCCGCATATAATTGTGAGAAATAAATTTAATAACGTTGAAATTAGAGAAATTTTGAATTTCCCTCCTCCAAATGATTTACCTGATTATGCACACTATTATCAAGGCGTAATGGCCAGTGCCCGCCAAATAGCAGACAGGATTTTCTCGCATTCACGTCCAGGGGATCTTATACAATTAGAGTTGATAGGCCAAGAGCTACAAAATAATGTTTCAGTTATTTTAAGGGATAGTCGTGATTTGAGTGAATTTGAAAATTTATTCCTCAGAGCCGTACAATCAAATTGGTCAGTAATGTGCAGCGCTTCGCTGGAGCTTGTTGCTCAGATTGTCACACCCCCAACCGGTAGTGGAAAGAGACATCTTAGCCAGATACTCAACAATGAAATTGTTAAAAAGAAGAGGCGTTTTTTATATGTGGTTCATAACCCGTTCAACAGGTTATGTTTTTCAATAAGTCTTGCCCACCTGCTGCACCCTGATTTTAACGATCAACAGGCGGAGGCTTTCGGTAGAGAAATTCAACAAAAAGCTGGTCTAAATGATCAAACTCCTGTCGGTTTTAATCAAATAATTACATTTGAAAGGTTACTCGGATGTAAAATTATAGTATTTTACCGTAACGAAAACGATCGTAGCCTTTGTAAATTTCAAACTAGTACGCCAAATACACAAAAAACCCTTTGTTTATTTTTATTTGAGAATCATTACTATGCTATCAAAAATTTAAAAGGATTTGTGGGTACAGATTATGTATGTAATCATTGTTATATCGGGTACAACCATGTCTTATCACACTTCTGTCCTGCTCGATGCTCGGTCTGTATGCAGCCTGAGTGTAGCGATCACTCCATCTCTCCTGTTGTATGTAGCGAATGTAACCGCACCTGTCGCTCTGCCTATTGTTTCGAGAGCCATAAAAAAATCGTGCAGAGGCGTGAAAGACTCGCAAGCAACTGCCAGCTCTATAAAAAATGTGCCATGTGTTCGAGACTTTATTATTTATCAGCATCAGAAAAACCCCACAAATGTCAAAACAAGAAATGTCCAATCTGTAGCCAGGAAATCTCTACTGATCAGCAAACGCATCAGTGTTACATGCAGGTTTTAGAACGCGAGACAAAACATAACAATAAGTTGATTTTTTATGATTTCGAAACGTTCATAAACGAGCACGGTGAGCACACCCCTTTTCTGGTTTGTACAAAAACATCCGATGGCAAAATCTGGACTTGTATTGGTGAGAACTGCGCGGAAAAGTTTCTCGCTCATTTTAGACGCCCACTCTTTAAGGGCTGTATTTTTATCGCTCATAATGCAAAAGCTTTCGATGGGTACCTTATTTTAAGCCGAATGGCTAAACAAGGGCTGAAACCTCATTTAATCATGCAGGGCTCCAAGGTTATCAGCTTTACAGACCCAGGCTTTAATCAACGATACATGGATTCCAGCTGCTTTCTCCCCATGCCCCTGTCAGGTATTCCAAAAGCAATGGGGTTTTCAGACAGCGTAAAGGGTTTCTTTCCACACTCTTTCAGTTCCAGAGAAACTCTAAAATATATAGGCCCCTATCCTCCACCCTCTGCTTACAGCCTAGAGAGAATGACAACAAAAGGCAGGCATGATTTTTACAGATGGTATGATTCAGTCAGCTCTGGCACGTTTAATTTCATGAAGGAGGCAGTGTCGTACTGTGAGAACGATGTTGAAATTCTAGCTCGGGGGTGTACGTTGTTTAGAAACGGTTTTATTGAAGAGACAGGAGTAGATCCTTTCAGCCGCAACACGCTTGCAAGTGCCTGCCTCAAAACTTTTTTAACAAACTTTATGCCAGCCAATTCTTTAGCAATACCATGTCCTCTAAATTACCGTAATCAGGTCAAGTCATTTTCCTCTGCTTCAATTCAATTGCTAGAATATCTCTCGTACACACGAGGTGTTTTTATCAGACATGCGCTAAATCAAGGAGAAAAAAAGCTCGGTGCTTATTATGTAGACGGATATTCCGAAATTAACAGTAAACCCTATGTATATGAATTCTTGGGTTGTTACTTTCACGGGTGTGTTAAGTGTTTTTCAAATCAGTCCGACATTAATCCCTTGTTAGACCTCACTTTTGCAGAGCTAAACAGCAGCACTGAAGAAAGACTCACTAGATTGAGAACTGAGTATAATGTATCTCTTGTTACAATCTGGGAGCATGAGTGGAGCGAGTTAAAGCGTATTGATCAGAGTGTAATCAGTTTTCTCAAAAATTATGAACCGCCAGACCCTTTGAACCCCCGCCACGCCCTCTTCGGAGGGCGTACAAGTCCTGCACAGCTGCGCTGCAGTGCAGGCCCTGGGGAGAGAATCAATTATGTGGATGTTACCTCACTGTATCCGTTTGTAAATAGCACCTGCAGTTACCCGTTAGGACATCCTCAAATAATCTTTAGAAATTTTCAGCACCCTAAAAACTACTTTGGCTTTATCAAAGCGGTTGTATACCCACCCAGAGCATTGTATTTTCCCGTTTTACCCTATAAAACAAACTCAGGCAAGCTTCTCTTTACCCTCTGTCGCACTTGTGCTGAAATGAACAACCAGGAGGGGGCCTGTAACCATAGCAACGAGGAGAGAGCACTCAGAGGGGTGTGGACCACTGTAGAATTTAACCTTGCGTTAGAAAAGGGCTATCGAATAAGTAGAATCACCGAGGTATGGCACTTTGAGAAACAGAGTAACACAATATTCACAGACTATGTACATCATTTCCTGCGCAAAAAACAGGAAGCTTCAGGTTACCCATCAGATGTTGTAACTGAGGCGGAAAAACAGCTTTACATTAAAGACTACCAGGCTAAGCAAGGCATCACTTTAGACCCTGAAAACATAAAACTAAACCCCGCTAAAAGACAAATGGCCAAACTGTGTTTAAACTCTTTTTGGGGAAAATTTGGCCAGAGAAATAATCTCACACAGAGCAAGCTCGTGAGTGACCCTGAGGAGTTCTTTAATCTGATGTTCTCCCAAAAATACAAAGTCTCATATTTCTCTTTTGTCAGCGATCATGTAGCGCTTATTCAATGGTGTTATGGCGATCTCTCTACCCCATTGCCAAACTCCACAGATAACATCTTCATTGCGGCCTTCACTACATCATATGGGCGTATGAAACTCTACAGTTATTTGGATCAGTTGCAGGAGAGAGCTATTTACTACGATACTGACAGTGTTGTTTATCTCACCAAGCAAAATCAATCTGAGCTAGAATTAGGTAGATATTTGGGCGACCTCACTAATGAACTAGAGCAGGATGATTTCATTACAGAGTTTGTTGCAGCTGGACCTAAAAGCTATGGCTATATGACCAAAAAAGGTAAAGTTGTCTTGAAAGCAAAATGGATCACACAAACACACGATGTCTGCGAAAGGGTCAATTTTGAATCTGTAAAAAACCTGGTTGATAATTACATTGATAACTGTGAAGGAGGGTCTATACTTGAGGCACCCCAGCACACTATCCTTCGTAATAAAGCGGGGTTTGCACTGAAAAATTCATCATTCCCCAAAAAATTCCGGGTTGTTTATGACAAGCGGAGATTGCTGCCAGGAGGTCACACTTTACCCTTTGGTTATTGATTATTCTTTCTTTTTCTTTTTTTTTTTTTTTCTTTTTGATTTTGTTTTTAAAAATGTTTCAACCTGCTTTAATCGAGTTTGATCCCAGACTTCATGTTCCATTTTCCTGTATGGTTGTGGGGCCAAGTGGCTCGGGAAAAACATTTTTTGTGAAATCTGTATTGGAAAACTGTGTACATGTTTTGAACAAGCTTATTGATAACATTGTGTGGGTTTATACATCCTTTCAGCCTCTGTATTCTGAGCTTCAAGAGAAAAATAAAAGCATTAAATTCATTGAAGGTCTCCCTGAATCTTTTGAAGATGAGAGCTTGTTTCCCTCACACCAAAGTCATCTCGTTGTACTGGATGATGTTATTTTTCAAGCAGCTTATCATCCAGAAGTGGTCAGGATCTTTACTCAATACAGGCACCATAAACAGATGAGCGTAATGTTTTTGACACAAAATGTGTTTTTACAAGGCAAACACAGCAGGACGATCAGTCTGAACAGTACTTATATGGTGTTATTTAAAAACCCCCGTGATAAATTACAGGTTAATACACTAGCTAGACAAATATGTCCAGGACGTGTACATTTCTTTTTGGAAAGTTTTGAAGAAGCCACAAGAGAGCCACACGGATATTTATTGATAGATTTAACCCCCACCTGTCCAGAGCAGCTAAGACTGAGATCAGGAATACTACCCTCAGAACAGCTCTGTGTTTTCTTACCCAGGAAAAAATAACAGAAACAATGTCTGTAAGATTGAGAAGAAACTTTGCTTTGCTGAAAACACTAACCACAAGCTCCCCTAAAATTCGTAAGGTTATTTTACAAGAATGCTCACCTGATTTTATCCAGGCTATTTGCGAGCTTTGTATGAATCTCTTAAAAGGAAATATTCCAATCACACAATGCCAGCATAACAAATTGAAACGTTACAAAGAGAAGATCAGAGAGATGGCGTGCAGACGGGCTGGTGTCAGGAAGAAGAAAAAGTTACTCACTCAAAAAGGCGGTTTCCTGCTACCACTCCTCACAACAGTTTTACCCATGGTTGCTGATTTAGCTATAGGCGCGATCCGTAAATAACAATGCAGAAAATGTATCTTATCTCGCCCGATCAGATTAAACGTTTACATGAAACACATGCAAACGCCTCACGACCAACCATCAGAGACAAGGCGGAAGATGAGCTGGACAGTGAAATGAGACGTGTATTGGAGACTCAGGGTCTAACACCCGACGAGAAAATTAAAAAGTATAACATGCTTTTACAAAAGTACCTAGTACTTGAAAGACAAAAATCAGATGAAAGCAAACAGATAACACTAAGACTCCCTGCTGAGCGTGAAGTAGGGGAGACTGTGAGATCACATGAACACCATCAGGAAGAAAACGAGCAGGGGGAGCAGCCGGGTAGTGTGAATAAAGTGTTACATGATGTTTTAAACCACGTAAACCCTCGCTCAAAGAGAAACACTGAATATCTTATGCATAGAATATTAGCATCAAAAGGGCACGGAGGATGGACTGAGGACGGGGAATTGATGCATAGACGGAAGCCAATACCAGGAAGTCATATGCTTGATTTGATGAAATTTTTATCAAGCTCAAGGGCAAGTGTAAAACCAACAGGCTGGAGGTCGCTTGCACAAACTTTGGCGGATCTAAAAATACCCCTATCCACTATTACAAACTTATCGGCTAGAAGGGAAATAGCAGAATTAAAAGAATCGAGAGAAACAGGAGAATACCACAGATCCTCTGATGAAGATGTTATTGTGAAGAAAAAGAAGAAAAGGAAGAGAATTGCCTTATCACCCACATGGTTAAGTTTCTGATGTAATCCAAACCATAAATAAAAGATTGTGTTTTTAAAAGTTAATTTTCTCTCATGTTGTTATTTAACTATTAAGCACATTACACCACTTTTTTCACAGAAACATTCTCAGTTTTATTGAAATTATTTCGAGCACAAATTACAATCGTTAAAAGCTTTCAAAGAACATGAAGTTTGATTAAAATTGCCAGCTTTACATATTAATACACATCTGATAAATCGTTTTACAAAACATGACACCATGCTATCATTTTTGTTTTGATTAGAGCTATATAAAGAAACTACATCATCATAACTCTTTCCACGCGATTTCTGAGCCAAGAAAAATATACAATGCTGCCCGCAAACTGTAGAAAGTGTGGCTTGTAGCTGTCTTTGATGGAAAGATACTCGTTTAGCATGCTTTTTCAGAAACATTACAATGCTTTTAGGATAAAAAGCATAATCTGGGGGGAAACCGAATGAGTCAAAAAAGTTAGCCCCTCCGTTTTCCTCTAATGATATTGCAAGCCAATGAGTTCCAGGTTTATCCCGTGGATCTGTATTTATGATCAGATATGCAGGTTTTTTAAATGAACGTTTGAGTAATGATAATAACTCATCTTCTGCATATACTCCAAAGAAACGGTCCCCAACTATCAATCTCATTATACTCTCCAATTGGTGGTTGTTCATAATTCAATACAAAATGTGTGGAGCCTCTCAGTAATAATCGACCAAGACTTGTCTTTTGGAGTTGATCTCGAGAATGGAATCATAACAGGCATAAACGATCAGTGTAGTTGTGTGAGGGAGCGGTACTCTGAAGCGCATTTCTAATCTCAGATTTCCATTTATCACAGGTGATAAGGCTTGGCTGTCATCTGAAGGATTGAGATTGAAAACAAACAGTGTATATCCCTCTTGAAACTCCTGTCTGTCAATGCATAAGGAGAGATCCTTAAGGTTTCTTCCGGTAGCGGTGTACAGGCTGTAAAACTCTCTTACAGAGTGATTGTCAGCAAAATTGGGTTGAAACGCTTTGCCTGGTATTTGTTTACTCTCATGACATAAAGCCAGGAACTCTAAATCATTATGGCGGAAGTTGAAAGGACATAAATCATAACGTCCTGTAAATGCCTCATGGTTGGTCATACCTATGACTAAATAACGGGGGAGTGAACCCAGAAACAGATTCTCATGATGTGATATACGCGAATTCTCGGGTATTGAGAATGTTTTTACATTAATCCGTGATATCGGGTACAGCGCATTAGCATGCATCAGAGCGGAAGCGTGGCCTACACGCACAGCGGGGGACACGGTAACTTTACGTACAAACAATGAAGCCCCCAGAATATTGAGATGGTAATTCGCATTTTGAGGCGCCATAAGGCTGAAAGCATCGTTGGCCCTTGTTAGCTTAACCCTCAAATCCACATTATTGAGCAATAATCGTTCGCAGAAAAAAATATCAGAATGTAACGGTCCCATGACATGGAACTCTCGTGAGCGTTCACTATAAACAGCACGCCGAACTAACCCCCGGTTCGGTCCGTTGGTTACAATATGCGAATCATGTGAGCCTGCAGTATCTTTGTAAAACAACCCGGCACTAAATTGAGTTTTCAGAGATTCCTCTGAGTAATTTAAATATGTTTCTATTATAGCCCTGTAGGGGTGGGTGGAGCTGGCTTGTGAAATCAGTCTGTCGCCCAATGTGACGTCACATTGTGAAAAAATGGTGTTTAACCCTTGTGCGCCCTGGACCAAAAAAAAAAAAAAAAAGGGAGGGGGGGGGGGGGGGGGGGGGGGACACACAGACCCCGGCAGCGCAGACCCAGGTCTCGTCGCGAAACAGGGCCCCGGCTCGGGGTGGGGGCGGATGGGGGTCAGGTGGACCCCCTGCTATAGCGGGTCTCGTCACAGCGTCGGACAAAGGCACCTAATCGGCTGTAACCCTCCATCGATCGGGTAAGTTACGATGGCAAACCTTGGGGTCTGGAGGGACCCCCAAGCGCCAAGGCAACAACTCTCAACTTCACATCATCATCTTCATCATCATCATCATCGTCTCCTTCTCGAGAGTGTTCACGTAAACCGGCCTCAGTGAGGACCTCGGACTCTCCCTGCCTGCTAGTCCTCCTACCTCCTTCCTCTTGGTTCTCCTGCTCCTCGCAGGGTAGGGCTTAGCCTTACGGGCCCCGGGTTACGCGTAAACCGGCCTAAGTGAGGACCTCGGACCTTCCATGCCTGCTGGTCCTCCTTCCTCCTTCTGCTCCATTCTCCTGCTCCTCGAAGGCGAGCACCTTGCCGGATGGGCCCCGGTTTACGCATAAACCGGCCTAAGTGAGGACTGGGGTAGCTCTCTACTCCGTGGGTACTCTGTGACCACTTAGTAATGGCGATGGGTTATTTCGCAACCCCAATGCACGTTCGTAAGTTACGATGGGAAACACTGGGGTCTGGAAGGACCCCCAAGCGCCACGGCAACAACTCTCAACTTCATATCATCATCTTCATCATCATCATCATCATCATCGTCTCCTTCTCAGCAGTGTTCGCGTAAACCAGCCTAAGTGGGGACCTCGGACTCTCCCTGCCTGCTAGTCCTCCTACCTCCTTCTGCTCCGTTCTGCTGCTCCTCGAAGGCAAGCACCTTGTCGGATGGGCCCCGGGTTATGCGTAAACCGGCCTAAGTGAGGACCTCGGACTCTCCCTGCCTCCAAGTCCTCCTTCCTCCTTCTGTTCCGTTCTCCTGCTCCTCACAGGGGAGCGTTTAGCCGGATTGGCCTCGGGTTACGCGTAAACCGGCCTTCGAGAGGAGCAGGGATGTTCTCTACTCCACGATTACTATGGGGTCAAAGCGTACCAACGATGGGGTATTTCGCCACCCCAATACACATTCGTGAGTTACGATGGCAAACACTGGTGTCCGGAGAGACCCCGAACCGCCGGAGGAAACAACTCTCAACTTCACATCATCATCATCATCATCATCATCATCATCGTCGTCTCCTTCTCGGCAGTGTTCGCGTAAACGGGCCTAAGTGAGGACCTCGGACTCTCCCTGCCTCCAAGTCCTCCTTCCTCCTTCTGCTCCGTTCTCCTGCTCCTCACAGGGGAGCGTTTAGCCGGATGGGCCTCGGGTTACACGTAAACCGGCCTTCGAGAGGAGCAGGGATGTTTTCAACTCCACGATTACTATGGGGTCAAAGTGTACCCACGATGGGGTATTTCGCAACCCCAATACACATTCGTGAGTTACGATGGCAAACACTGGGGTCCGGAGGGACCCCGAACCGCCGGAGGAAACAACTCTCAACTTTAGATCATCATCATCATCATCATCATCATCGTCGTCGTCGTCTCCTTCTCGGCAGTGTTCGCGTAAATGGCCCTAAGTGAGGACCTCGGACTCTCCCTGCCTCCAAGTCCTCCTTCCTCCTTCTGCTCCGTTCTCCTGCTCCTCACAGGGGAGCGTTTAGCCGGATGGGCCTCGGGTTACGCGTAAAACGGCCTTCGACAGGAGCAGGGATGTTCTCTACTCCACGATTACTATGGGGTCAAAGCGTACCCACGATGGGGTATTTCGCAACCCCAATACACATTCGTAAGTTACGATGGCAAACACTGGGGTCTGGAGGGACCCCGAACCGCCATTCGAAAGTTACGATGGCAAACACTGGGGTCCGGAGGGACCCCGAACCGCCGGAGCAAACAACTCTCAACTTCAGATCATCATCATCATCATCATCATCATCATCATCAATGTCTCCTTCTCGGCAGTGTTCGCGTAAACCGGCCTAAGTGAGGACCTCGGACTCTCCCTGCCTCTCCATCCTGCGACCTCCTTCTGCTCCGTTCTCCTGCTCCTCGCAGGTGAGCGCTTTGCCGGATGGGCCTCGGGTTACGCGTAAATGGGCCTAAGTGAGGACCTCGGGCTCTCCGTTGCTCCTCGTCTTCCTTGCTCCTTCTCCATCATTCTCCTGCGCCTCGCTAGTGAAAGAGCAGCTGTTTGGCCTGCCTATTACGCGAACACCGCCCTCCAGTTGGACCTCGGGCTCTCCGTGCATCCTCGTCCTCCTTGCTCCCTCTACATCCTTGTCACGCTCCTCGTTAGAGTACGCTTAGCTTTGCAGAGGGCAGGGTTCGCGTAAACCAGCCTAAGCGAGGACCTCGGACGCCTCCTGCATCCCAGTCCTCCTACCTCCTGCTCCTCGGTTCTCCCTCTCCTCGCAGGGTAGGGCTTAGCCGGACGGGCCCCGGGTTACGCGTAAACCGGTCTAAGTGAGGACCTCGGACTCTCCCTGCCTGCTGGTCCTCCTTCCTCCTTCTGCTCCGTTCTCCTGCTCCTCGAAGGCGAGCACCTTGCCGGATGGGCCCCGGGTTACGCGTAAACCGGCCTAAGTAAGGACCGGTAGTGCTCTCTACTCCGTGGGTACACTGTGACCCCTTAGTAATGGCGATGGGGTATTTCGCAACCCCAATGCACATTCGTAAGTTACGATGACAAACACTGGGGTCTGGAAGGACCCCGAACCGCCGGAGAAAAACAACTCTCAACTTTAGATCATCATCATCATCATCATCATCATCATCGTCGTCTCCTTCTCGGCAGTGTTCGCGTAAACCGGCCTAAGTGAGGACCTCGGACTCTCTTTGCCTCCTAGTCCTGCGACCTCCTTCTGCTCCGTTCTCCTGCTCCTCGCAGGTGAGCGCTTTGCCGGATGGGCCTTGGGTTACGCGTAAATGGGCCTGAGTGAGGACCTCGGGCTCTCCGTTGCTCCTCGTCTGCCTTGCTCCTTCTCCATCGTTCTCCTGCGCCTCGCTAGTGAAAGAGCAGCTGTTTGGTCTGCCTATTACGCGAACACCGCCCTCCGTTTGGACCTCGGGCTCTCCGTGCCTCCTCGTCCTCCTTGCTCCCTCTACATCCTTGTCCCGCTCCTCGCTAGAGTACGCTTAGGTTTGCAGAGGGTGGGTTTCGCGAACACCCTCTTCGGTGAAGACCTTGGGATCTCCGTTGCTCCCCGTCTTCCTTGCCCCTTCTACATTACTCTCAAGTGCCTCGCTAGTGAAAGAGCAGCTGTTTGGCCTGCCTATTACGCGAACACCATCCTCCGTTTGGACTTCAGACACTCCTTGCCTCCTCCTCATCTTTGCTCCCTCTACATCATTCAGATGCTCCTCGCTAGCGTACGCTTAGGTCTCCGGAGGGCCGGTTTCGCGAACACCCCCCTTCGGTGAGGACCTCGGGCTTTCCGTGCCTCCGTGTCCTCCTTGCTTTCTCTCCATCATTCTCAAGTGCCTCGCTAGTGAAAGCGCAGCTGTTTGGCCTGCCCATTACGCGAACACCGCCCTCTGTTTATGCTCCTCGCTAGCATACGCTTATGTCTGCGGAGGGCCGGTTTCGCGAACACCCCCTTCGGTGAGGACCTCGGGATCTCCGTTGCTCCGCGTCCTCCTTGCTCCTTCTCCTTCGTTCTCATGCGCCTCGCTAGTGAAAGAGAAGCTGTTTGGCCTGCCTAGTACACGAACACCGCCCTCGGTTTATGCTCCTCGCGAGAGTAGGCTGAGGTCTGTGGAGGGCCTATTACGCGAACACCGCCCTCCAGTTGGACCTCGGGCTCTCCGTTGCTCCTCGTCCTCCTTGCTCCCTCTACATCCTTCTCAAGCGCCTCGCTAGTGAAAGCGCAGCTGTTTGGCCTGCCCATTACGCGAACACCGCCCTCCGTTTATGCTCCTCACGAGCGTACGCTTAGGTCTGCGGATGGCCGGTTTCGCGAACACCGCCCTCTAGTTGGACCTCGGGCTCTCCGTTGTTCCTTGTCCTCCTTGCTCCTTCTTCTTCGTTCTCATGCACTTCGCTAGTGAAAGAGAAGCTGTTTGGCCTTCCTATTACGCGAACACCGCCCTCCAGTTGGATCTCGGGCTCTCCGTTGCTCCTCGTCCTCCTCGCTCCCTCTACATCGTTCTCAAGCGCCTCGCTAGTAAAAGAGAAGCTGTTTGGCCTTCCTATTACGCGAACACCGCCCTCCAGTTGGATCTCGGGCTCTCCGTTGCTCCTCGTCCTCCTCGCTCCCTCTACATCGTTCTCAAGCGCCTCGCTAGTAAAAGAGAAGCTGTTTGGCCTGCCCATTACGCGAACACCGCCCTCCGTTTATGCTCCTCGCTAGCGTACGCTTATGTCTGCGGAGGGCCGGTTTCTTGAACACCGCCATCGGTGAGGACCTCTGGATCTCCTTTGCTCCTCGTCCTCCCTGCTCCCTCTCCTTTGTTCTCATGCGCCTCGCTAGTGAAAGAGAAGCTGTTTGGCCTGCCTATTACGCGAACACTGCCCTCCAGTTGGACCTCGGGCTCTCCATGCCTCCTCGTCCTCCTCGCTCCCTCTACATCGTTCCCCTGCGCCTCGCTAGTGAAAGAGCAGCTGTTTTGCCTGCCTATTACGTGAACACCGCCCTCCAGTTGGACCTCGGGCTCTCCGTGTCTCCTCCTCCTCCTTGCTCCCTCTCATTGTTCTCAAGTGCCTCGCTAGTGAAAGAGCAGCCGTTTGGCCTACCCATTACGTGAACATGGCCCTCCATTTATGCTCCTCGCGAGCGTACGCTTAGGCCTGCGGATGGCCGGTTTCGCGAACACCGCCCTCTAGTTGGACCTCGGGCTCTCCGTTTCTCCTCGTACTCCTTACTCCCTCTACATCTTTCTCAAGCGCCTCGCTAGTGAAAGAGCAGCTCTGTGGCCTGCCTACTACGCGAACACCGCCCTCCGTTTGGACTTCAGACACTCCTTGCCTCCTCCTCATCCTTGCTCCCTCTACATCGTTCTCAAGTGCCTCGGTAGCGTACGCTTAGGTCTGCGGAGGGCGGGTTACGCGAACACCACCATTTTTGAGGAACCCAGTACCTCCTACACACACACACACACACACACACACACACAGACACACACACACACACACACACACGAGGCAGTGAGGAGGAGAAGGAGGTTGTTGCTACGCCTGCGTCGCGAAACCAGGGCTCATTGTGTGCGCGCCCGGAGTAGCTACGGGGAAACACGTGGGACAACTGACCAGTTTGGGGTCATGGTTTATTCAACGCGTATTTTCAGTGTGGTTTAACTTGGTAATCTGATCTGAAAGACTTTCCCTGAATGTGCCTTAATTTCACCTCTTTTTCCTTTCTCCTTTTCTTAGCTTACTGAAAATGTTGGCGACCAAAGGCCGGATTCAGGGACGTGTGCTGCTCGAAACAGGGCCCCGGCTCGGGGTGGGGGCGGATGGGGGTCAGGTGGACCCCCTGCTATAGCGGGTCTCGTCACAGCGTCGGACAAAGGCACCTAATCGGCTGTAACCCTCCATCGATCGGGTAAGTTACGATGGCAAACCTTGGGGTCTGGAGGGACCCCCAAGCGCCAAGGCAACAACTCTCAACTTCACATCATCATCTTCATCATCATCATCATCGTCTCCTTCTCGAGAGTGTTCACGTAAACCGGCCTCAGTGAGGACCTCGGACTCTCCCTGCCTGCTAGTCCTCCTACCTCCTTCCTCTTGGTTCTCCTGCTCCTCGCAGGGTAGGGCTTAGCCTTACGGGCCCCGGGTTACGCGTAAACCAGCCTAAGTGAGGACCTCGGACGCCTCCTGCATCCCAGTCCTCCTACCTCCTGCTCCTCGGTTCTCCTGCTCCTCGCAGGGTAGGGCTTAGCCTTACGGGCCCCGGGTTACGCGTAAACCGGCCTAAGTGAGGACCTCGGACCTTCCATGCCTGCGGGTCCTCCTTCCTCCTTCTGCTCCATTCTCCTGCTCCTCGAAGGCGAGCACCTTGCCGGATGGGCCCCGGTTTACGCATAAACCAGCCTAAGTGAGGACTGGGGTAGCTCTCTACTCCGTGGGTACTCTGTGACCACTTAGTAATGGCGATGGGGTATTTCGCAACCCCAATGCACGTTCGTAAGTTACGATGGGAAACACTGGGGTCTGGAAGGACCCCCAAGCGCCACGGCAACAACTCTCAACTTCATATCATCATCTTCATCATCATCATCATCATCATCATCATCATCGTCTCCTTCTCGGCAGTGTTCGCGTAAACCAGCCTAAGTGGGGACCTCGGACTCTCCCTGCCTGCTAGTCCTCCTACCTCCTTCTGCTCCGTTCTGCTGCTCCTCGAAGGCAAGCACCTTGTCGGATGGGCCCCGGGTTATGCGTAAACCGGCCTAAGTGAGGACCTCGGACTCTCCCTGCCTCCAAGTCCTCCTTCCTCCTTCTGCTCCGTTCTCCTGCTCCTCACAGGGGAGCGTTTACCCGGATGGGCCTCGGCTTACACGTAAACCGGCCTTCAAGAGGAGCAGGGATGTTTTCAACTCCACGATTACTATGGGGTCAAAGTGTACCCACGATGGGGTATTTCGCAACCCCAATACACATTGGTGAGTTACGATGGCAAACACTGGGGTCTGAAGAGACCCCGAACCGCCATTCGTGAGTTACGATGGCAAACACTGGGGTCCGGAGGGACCCCGAACCGCCGGAGCAAACAACTCTCAACTTCAGATCATCATCATCATCATCATCATCAATGTCTCCTTCTCGGCAGTGTTCGCGTAAACCGGCCTAAGTGAGGACCTCGGACTCTCCCTGCCTCTCCATCCTGCGACCTCCTTCTGCTCCGTTCTCCTGCTCCTCGCAGGTGAGCGCTTTGCCGGATGGGCCTCGGGTTACGCGTAAATGGGCCTAAGTGAGGACCTCGGGCTCTCCGTTGCTCCTCGTCTTCCTTGCTCCTTCTCCATCATTCTCCTGCGCCTCGCTAGTGAAAGAGCAGCTGTTTGGCCTGCCTATTACGCGAACACCGCCCTCCAGTTGGACCTCGGGCTCTCCGTGCATCCTCGTCCTCCTTGCTCCCTCTACATCCTTGTCACGCTCCTCGTTAGAGTACGCTTAGCTTTGCAGAGGGCAGTGTTCGCGTAAACCAGCCTAAGCGAGGACCTCGGACGCCTCCTGCATCCCAGTCCTCCTACCTCCTGCTCCTCGGTTCTCCCTCTCCTCGCAGGGTAGGGCTTAGCCGGACGGGCCCCGGGTTACGCGTAAACCGGTCTAAGTGAGGACCTCGGACTCTCCCTGCCTGCTGGTCCTCCTTCCTCCTTCTGCTCCGTTCTCCTGCTCCTCGAAGGCGAGCACCTTGCCGGATGGGCCCCGGGTTACGCGTAAACCGGCCTAAGTAAGGACCGGTAGTGCTCTCTACTCCGTGGGTACACTGTGACCCCTTAGTAATGGCGATGGGGTATTTCGCAACCCCAATGCACATTCGTAAGTTACGATGACAAACACTGGGGTCTGGAAGGACCCCGAACCGCCGGAGAAAAACAACTCTCAACTTTAGATCATCATCATCATCGTCGTCGTCTCCTTCTCGGCAGTGTTCGCGTAAACCGGCCTAAGTGAGGACCTCGGACTCTCTTTGCCTCCTAGTCCTGCGACCTCCTTCTGCTCCGTTCTCCTGCTCCTCGCAGGTGAGCGCTTTGCCGGATGGGCCTTGGGTTACGCGTAAATGGGCCTGAGTGAGGACCTCGGGCTCTCCGTTGCTCCTCGTCTGCCTTGCTCCTTCTCCATCGTTCTCCTGCGCCTCGCTAGTGAAAGAGCAGCTGTTTGGTCTGCCTATTACGCGAACACCGCCCTCCGTTTGGACCTCGGGCTCTCCGTGCCTCCTCGTCCTCCTTGCTCCCTCTACATCCTTGTCCCGCTCCTCGCTAGAGTACGCTTAGGTTTGCAGAGGGTGGGTTTCGCGAACACCCTCTTCGGTGAAGACCTTGGGATCTCCGTTGCTCCCCGTCTTCCTTGCCCCTTCTACATTACTCTCAAGTGCCTCGCTAGTGAAAGAGCAGCTGTTTGGCCTGCCTATTACGCGAACACCATCCTCCGTTTGGACTTCAGACACTCCTTGCCTCCTCCTCATCCTTGCTCCCTCTACATCATTCAGATGCTCCTCGCTAGCGTACGCTTATGTCTGCGGAGGGCCGGTTTCGCGAACACCCCCTTCGGTGAGGTCCTCGGGATCTCCGTTGCTCCGCGTCCTCCTTGCTCCTTCTCCTTCGCTCTCATGCGCCTCGCTAGTGAAAGAGAAGCTGTTTGGCCTGCCTAGTACACGAACACCGCCCTCGGTTTATGCTCCTCGCGAGAGTAGGCTGAGGTCTGTGGAGGGCCTATTACGCGAACACCGCCCTCCAGTTGGACCTCGGGCTCTCCGTTGCTCCTCGTCCTCCTTGCTCCCTCTACATCCTTCTCAAGCGCCTCGCTAGTGAAAGCGCAGCTGTTTGGCCTGCCCATTACGCGAACACCGCCCTCCGTTTATGCTCCTCACGAGCGTACGCTTAGGTCTGCGGATGGCCGGTTTCGCGAACACCGCCCTCTAGTTGGACCTCGGGCTCTCCGTTGTTCCTCGTCCTCCTTGCTCCTTCTTCTTCGTTCTCATGCACTTCGCTAGTGAAAGAGAAGCTGTTTGGCCTTCCTATTACGCGAACACCGCCCTCCAGTTGGATCTCGGACTCTCCGTTGCTCCTCGTCCTCCTCGCTCCCTCTACATCGTTCTCAAGCGCCTCGCTAGTAAAAGAGAAGCTGTTTGGCCTTCCTATTACGCGAACACCGCCCTCCAGTTGGATCTCGGGCTCTCCGTTGCTCCTCGTCCTCCTCGCTCCCTCTACATCGTTCTCAAGCGCCTCGCTAGTAAAAGAGAAGCTGTTTGGCCTGCCCATTACGCGAACACCGCCCTCCGTTTATGCTCCTCGCTAGCGTACGCTTATGTCTGCGGAGGGCCGGTTTCTTGAACACCGCCATCGGTGAGGACCTCTGGATCTCCTTTGCTCCTCGTCCTCCCTGCTCCCTCTCCTTTGTTCTCATGCGCCTCGCTAGTGAAAGAGAAGCTGTTTGGCCTGCCTATTACGCGAACACTGCCCTCCAGTTGGACCTCGGGCTCTCCATGCCTCCTCGTCCTCCTCGCTCCCTCTACATCGTTCCCCTGCGCCTCGCTAGTGAAAGAGCAGCTGTTTGGCCTGCCTATTACGCAAACACCGCCCTCCATTTGGACCTCGGGCTCTCCGTGCCTCCGTGTCCTCCTTGCTTTCTTTCCATCGTTCTCAAGTGCCTCGCTAGTGAAAGCGAAGCTGTTTTGCCTGCCTATTACGTGAACACCGCTGTTAATAGAATGTTAAATATAATGTCAGTATTACCTTTTAATTATATAGGTTTACTTATGGTAGAATGCTGCATGTAATCATTTGTGTTTAGAAGTATGTAGTTGATAGTATCTTGAAAGGATGTCTCATCCTAGGAAGCTTGTGTGCATTCCAGAGCACTCTGGCTTTCACACCCACATCCTGGGAGCATGGGAGAGGTCGTACCTTGTCTTATTGTTTTATGGTAGGATAAACGTATCTATGTCTGTTTTACTCTAAGTGCATTTTGTTTAGATGAACTGCTGGACTTCCAGGCCAGCAGGGTTAGGAAGTCATTTTATGAGCACACACACACACACACAAGGTATTCTTTGTTCACATGTATACCTATAAGATGTCATATGTTAATGAACCTATGCATATTCATGTAACCACAATAAAAGAGCAGTGTTACGGGAGAGCGGACGAGAGCAACTGAGGTCAAGCGAAGGAACAGCGCCTGTCCAGTTCTCTCCCGTGCACGTTAATTTATAAAACCTGTCTGAGTGTCATTTATTCCAATCTGAGTTGAATTACAGGAAAACTCCTGACATTTATTTGGTCCTCCGAGCCGGAGTTAGGACATAACGTTTTGTGTGCTCCTACGGGAAAACCTCATCGAGTCCTGACGTCGTGAGAAGCCCGCGCTGAAGTCTGTCGACAGCTACTGTCTAGGTACAGTATAAAAGACCAGAGACGTGAATTCGGGTTCTGGCTGGCGTTATTACAAGTGGTACACGGCGTTGGGGGTTGATGAGGCGGACCTGAGAGACCGGCAGTGAATCAGCAACCAGGTGAATATTGACACTCTGAGACACCTCGCGTAAAACGTTTAGGCTCGCCCAGAGGGGTTGGTAGCATTCCTAAAAGTAAAGGCTCGCCTGAAAGAGGGCTGGAAGCATTTTTAGGCGGATTTCTAAAAGTAAAGGCTCGCCTGAAAGAGGGCTGGAAGCATTTTTAGAAGGGTTTCTAGAAGTAAAGGCTCGCCTGAAAGAGGGCTGGAAGCATTTTTAGATAAACCTTGTCCGTAAAACGTAGTACGCGTTGAAAAGGCCTATTTTGTGTTGTTGTTGTTGTTGTGTGAATGACTGCGGAGCAGGCGAGGTCTGTGACACGGTTGTTGTTGTTATCATGGGTTCCCGAGCAAGTAAGACTGTCTCACAGGGAGACGACACATTCATGTAAGGATTTACTCCCGGCAGTGCGAGGTATTTATATGCTCATAACTGTAATCACTGTAAACCAGTGGTTGGAGAATGTCACATGTTAAAAGTTGTCAGAAAACACAGCAGCCTCGAAGAGCGTGTGGAGAAGGCCAGCCCACATCAGCAGCCTTTAAACTATGCTCTGGTGAATGGCTTCCCCCACCCCTTGCTGACACAAAATATTTAGATGATTCTTTAGCTTGCCCTGATCAACAACAGCCTGTGCTCCAGACCACAGATTTGATTGAGGTGGATAAGTGTTAAAAGTAATCTGCATTAAGCTTAAGGTTGCTCAAATACAGTACAATGACATATGAGATGAAGTAAAATAGGCAAATATTTTACCTAATTACGTGCATAGAGGCACTTGACCTGTTTAAAAACTGTCATTCTAATATGAGCCATTGTTGAGATATAGAGCACACCTATGAAAACAACTAATAAGCTGAACCCTGTATAAAACAGCTAAAACTACATGATGGAGAAGCTGAAATTAATATGTGTAAGTCTTTGCCACTGTGGGCAAAGCACGCAACCACTGTGTGAGGTTGCGTTACTGTCTCTTCTGAGCTGATGAGCAAGCTACACATTATCAGATCAGGAGCTGGCTGAGAACTCATCAAAGAAAGGGGAAGAGAACTATGATAACTCGAGTATGTAGCGTATCCGTGAGTTCAGCTTCTTCTTTCAGATGCGCAGCAGTTTTCCTGGATCTTGACTCGTGTGTAGAGTGTTCATAGCATCAGCATCATGTTTTTGTTTATTTGCTTTGTTGGGTTGAAAAATAATTAAATAAACTTGTGATCATACTTATGGATCACCATGGCACATGTCATCAGCCATATGATTATTTATGCAGATGAAAAAAAAGTGAGTGTGAATGTGCCTGACGTCGCAGTGTGTGCGTGTGTTGTGTAAACGTAATTGTCACAAATTATGAGAGCGGTGATTCTGCAGGTCACCAGCTAGTGTAAAGAAAAAAGAGTAAAAAGAGACAGAATCTACATTGTAGATGAAAAATCATAGGAAAAAGGTTATGTGTTTATTAGCCAAGAACCACTGCAATCTCATTTTCTGCTTTTAAGAAAGGAGAGTTCTGTGTGTTCGTTAAGCAGTGATGATAATAATGAAAATGTCTTAGTTTTGTCACTTTCAGATGAAAAGCAGACCTGGACCAATTTTCCACATGCAGCGGTCGGAATAAAGTTATAGTTTAAGATCATTGGAAACATTCAGGCCAGGCTTCTGGCTAACTTATCTACAGCTCCATGTGTCCCTCAACCTCACAAACGAGCTCTCACTCCTCCCTGAAGACAAGGAATGCAGTTCCAAAGAGCAATAACGAGGCAGATAAAGAGACAGCAAAGTCCTGAGCAAAGAGACCCAGCAAGCAGCAGCAGTGTGGACAAACAGCATCAGAGAAGAAAAGCAAACCCATCATCCTGATTGATTGATGAATGGCACTGTGTTTCCAACAAGCTGCAACTTCACTGTGCTTGTGAAAAGAACGTTTGAGGAGAACTGAGGAGACTGTCTGGAGTTTGACATTTGCCACCTTTGGAGAAAATGGCAAGAAGAAACAGTGGAACACAGGACAAAGCTGAAGAAGAACTGCCGGCTACTGGACTGTTGAAGTGGGAGAGGACAACAGAGTGAGAGCAGCAGGTGAGAACACAGAGGAATGCTGTTGTTTAATGTGGGAAATCAAAATTTTGGGTTAGCAAATCTGGGCAAAATAATACTGACTGTTTTAAGTGGAAAATTGTGAAAGAGTCTGAAACACTGCAAAAAGAAACATATACAAAATCACACACACAAGCAGAATATGCGTTAACCCTACTAACACAACCACAAGAGAGCTCATGAAGGTTAGACAGCATCTTGAGCATGTGAGTCTGTTTATCATCTTGTCCAAGTCACCTCGTGTGATGCAAAGACCAGTGGACTCATAGCACGTTAGTTAAAAAATGATCAATTAATAGCAGAGAAGTGTGTAGGAAAGGCAGCTTTAAGAACATGCCCTGCTGGAGATGCAGCTCCAGACACATTGATTAAACCTGCCTAATAACACAAACACATATGCAATGAAAATCAGCTTGTTATCTCTCATCAGTGTTAAAATCGTGTCAATTTAACAGACTTGTTATTAAATGCTGAATTTATCCAATGCTGACAGTTAACTCTCTAGGTTGCAGGACAACAGTTTAATTTTTGTGGGAAAAAAGATTCTGGTTTGAACAACCAGTGATCGGACAATAAATTTAGTTGTTAATATAGTAAATTGGGAGATGCTTTCTGCCTGATTGATGCAGCACAAAATATTTTACTGTATGAGGGAAATTCTATTGTTGTGATAATATTTTGAACATGCATTTCTGATGTCCTGTCATCTTAGTGGGTTAATAGCTGATATGCAAATTAGTTGATCGTTCTTAGATCAATGCAAGGTGACTGAATTCTAGCACGAGTGAATGGGATGTGTTGGAGTTTGTTGGAGTGGAGACTCTAAAACACTGAGTTTCCTGTTGTGATGTGTGAGTGAATCCTGCACCCAGATACACAACTCTGAATACATAAGAACGAACTTCTTTTGTGAAATATCTGATGACATGTCACATGTTTTATGATGACGGGGAAAAAAGGAAAACTAAATGAGATCTTTGGCCTAAATGAGTAAAAAAGTACAGATTAAATTCATAGCTAATAAGACATTAGGCTCATGTTGTGTGTCGTGCGGCTGATGGTTGGTTTGGTGTTTATCTAGCTGATGATTTTTCTTTTGTTGTGAAGTTGAGCCTGCCAATTAGTATGATGGTTTGATAAATCATGCTAATGGTATGATTTACCCTCCTGAGATGAGGAGTGTGTGTCATGATTTAACAAGGCCTTTTTATTTTGATACTTTCACAGTGCACTGAAAGTTTTGTTTGATAATCTCTGTTTGAGCAGATCTGCATGATTGGAACAAAAGCGCTAAACGACATGTCGAGAAAACCGTTGCAAACCGTTGACTTTCTCCAAAATATTGAAATGGGCTCAGGAGAAAGTCACTTATCTGGGATAATTTGAATGAAAGTCCCTGTTAAAAAGGATTCAGCGAGATAATCCAGCCTAAATTCTTCTTTTGAAATTTTCTTCTTTCTTTTTCTTTTTAAAATGACGTCATTTTGCTGAGTGTGGAAACTGAATGCGTTGATGGGTTCCACTTTTAGCAAAGAATGAATGAATGCATGAATGAGTGAATGACAAATGAGTAAGAGAAATAAAACTGACTGATTGACAAAAGCTGACACAATTTTACTGATGTAACACGACTGTGCAAAGTTAACCCCCACCTGACAAAGGTGCAGATAAATATGTGTGTTTCTTCTTACAAGGAGCAGGAAGATGATAGCACCATCCGAGGTTGCATGACGATTTAGCCTTTTAAATGCCACTTTCTGTGTTTGCATCTACCAAGGGTGTTATTCACTACCTTGTGTTGCTCACAGAGGTAACTGTGAGAAAGTGTGTATACACCTGCGCAGCGCTAACATTTCTACAACATTATAGTTCTTCATGTCGATCATGTGATTTATACCAGGATAGCTGGTTGATGTTTTTCTACGACAGGATTTCTGGGTTCATGTGTGAAGAAAACTGTGTTTACAGGTTATGAGTTGGTGATGCTGTTACACTGTGTTGTTGGGGAAATGTGAAGGTTATTTTGACGATGTGAATAACATGTGAAACATTTCCTGTGTTGAAACTAGTGTCACTTGTGTCCACAGTTATGGTTGGCTAACTTTATGGTCTTTTTACAGCACCTCTGGACCCTGTCAATTTGTGCCTGACCTCCAGGATTGTCCATGTGTGTTGCTAAATGTTTGTTTTTCTAAGTTTGCATGTAGAGGATTCAGCAGAGACGGACAAGTAACACGAGAAAGCAAAGGAGAGATACAGTGTTTATGGAATAGTTTAATATGGGGCTCATTAGCTGGCCACTACTGAGCTCCTAGTGATAGCTAAGTGGAGTGACTTTGCTTAAGGGAAGTCACCGATTACATTAATGTTAACTGAGCACATGGGATGATCCATGTCTGAGGCAAATTATGCCAATAATTGCAGTTTACTGATTTGAGAAAACCTGCACATGATACTTGTCCTGTTGATGCTGAATGCTTTCATACTCGTATTATACAATTGTTTATAAGTGTGAAGGTTGATTTTACTTCTAGATCTTGTTTTCCAGGCCATGATGGTGTGTATGCAGGCTCCTGGCGGAGCGGGGTTTTAAGCAAACCTAATATGCAAAACACACTAACATCTTTTATTGCAGGGTTATAGGTCCGGGGTGGTGCTGCTCCAGAGGGGGAGACACCCTGATGTTGCCTGGGACATGATCTCGCTAACTTTTTATTTCAGACAGGAATCTAGGTTTGATGAGTTGACTCATGGGAGTGTCCATGCGTCAAGAGGAGGGGTCCAGAATTACAGAGTTACATGAAACTATCTTTTTATGTTTTCTAAACTATGTTTTTATGATTTTTGCAGTGATTTTTGTGTGATTAACAGTTTATTTACAGGTATTAAACCTATGCAAAGTGGTGCATCCATGTTCAGATGAGGCTTTGATGGTCCATAGATGGAGCTCACTGAACTAAAGAATGTGGTTCGATGATGATTGACATGCTTTCCAGATAGAAGTTTTTCCTCCTAGCAAGGAAATACAGGTGCAGCAGTCTTGCTGAAAGGAATCTCTTGAGAAATCTTCTGAGGCCCAGTGAGAAGCGAACCCATTCCAGGCATAGCTGACAGCCAAGGCAGTGGTTGAGGTCAAAGGTCGAGCTGTTTGGGGCCCATCATGAGATCAGACTTTGGAGCCACAGCAAGGACCACGAAGCTGCGTTGGAATGAGAGCTGTGCCAAGGGGGTCTTTCCAGAGACCAACAGAGGAGATTGTGGACGACAGACGGGCACCTGAAGGATGAGGGGAGCGTGCCAAGCTCCAATCGACAGCGCAGGCAGATTTCGAGGATGGCATCATGATTCTGTGAACAGCACGGAACCAGAAGCGATGGTGGTGATGACAGCAGTTTCCTATGAACATCACCTAATGCTGTGTCACTATACTGTGCATACGATGGCACACTGAAGACTGCTGGGATCACAACAGCAGTAAGATAACTGGATCCAGCATCCTTTCCACAGAGTTTTTCCTGCAGAGAATGGACAATGGAGGAGTCATAAATATCCCCCACAGGACAAGGAGGCCTGAAGTGAGGTGATGGGGGTTGGCAGAGGCCGTAAAACTCGAGCGAGGTCTGCAGCTTTCAAGATAGCTGAGACCCATGTTGACAAACAACAAACTCAACTGGTATGTTTGAATGTTTATTCTACATACATTTGGACTCTGATCCTATGGACAGTGATGGGAACAACTGGAAGAGACATATATGCGGCACTGCAGAACTTAACTGTTCTGCAGAAATATGTGGCGGACCACACATTAGAAGGATGACTCTGAAGTTACAAAGGGAAACAATTTTGCTGATAAAGCTGCAAAAGCAGCAGCCATAGCAACCACAGTCTTACTAACGACTTATGAAAATCACACTATCCCACTGTCTATACTGCAGGATGAACAAGAAGCAGCACAATTAAAAGAACAAACGCAATGGCTAAAACACGGAGCATTATTAGACACTGATGACATATGAAATAGCAGGAATTCCCATTCTTCCCAAATCATTACACAAAACAGCCACTCTAGTGAGCCATGCTTTAAATCATGTCTCGACAGGAGGGAAGATGATCTCTATAATAAATCAACAATTTTACACTTTATTTTTTAATTTTATTTTTTATTTTTTAATTTTAATTTTGAAACTTCAGCAAAAGAATATGTGAGAACATCTATGACCTGCCAAAAACACAATACTTAAGGTTGAAGCCAGGTGCTAGAAAGACTACTTATTGGAGTTGGACTATTTTTTTACTTTTATTTTGTGACTTTGTAACATGTATCCTGCCATGTCTAAAACTCATGCTTAACCGTATAATATTTTCCAGTGTTACTACATACATAGTTGTGACAAATGATGATAATGACTCTGACCTGTTGGAACGTGAAGATTTTGTGTGATTAATGAGGAAGTGACAGAAATGTACAACAAGATGTTACATAATGATATCTCATTTAAAAGTTAAACTGACAACAGGAGGGAATGTTAATAGAATGTTAAATATAATGTCAGTATTACCTTTTAATTATATAGGTTTACTTATGGTAGAATGCTGCATGTAATCATTTGTGTTTAGAAGTATGTAGTTGATAGTATCTTGAAAGGATGTCTCATCCTAGGAAGCTTGTGTGCATTCCAGAGCACTCTGGCTTTCACACCCACATCCTGGGAGCATGGGAGAGGTCGTACCTTGTCTTATTGTTTTATGGTAGGATAAACGTATCTATGTCTGTTTTACTCTAAGTGCATTTTGTTTAGATGAACTGCTGGACTTCCAGGCCAGCAGGGTTAGGAAGTCATTTTATGAGCACACACACACACACACAAGGTATTCTTTGTTCACATGTATACCTATAAGATGTCATATGTTAATGAACCTATGCATATTCATGTAACCACAATAAAAGAGCAGTGTTACGGGAGAGCGGACGAGAGCAACTGAGGTCAAGCGAAGGAACAGCGCCTGTCCAGTTCTCTCCCGTGCACGTTAATTTATAAAACCTGTCTGAGTGTCATTTATTCCAATCTGAGTTGAATTACAGGAAAACTCCTGACAACCGCCCTCCAGTTGGACCTCGGGCTCTCCGTGTCTCCTCCTCCTCCTTGCTCCCTCTCATTGTTCTCAAGTGCCTCGCTAGTGAAAGAGCAGCCGTTTGGCCTACCCATTACGTGAACATGGCCCTCCATTTATGCTCCTCGCGAGCGTACGCTTAGGCCTGCGGATGGCCTGTTTCGCGAACACCGCCCTCTAGTTGGACCTCGGGCTCTCCGTTTCTCCTCGTACTCCTTACTCCCTCTACATCTTTCTCAAGCGCCTCGCTAGTGAAAGAGCAGCTCTGTGGCCTGCCTACTACGCGAACACCGCCCTCCGTTTGGACTTCAGACACTCCTTGCCTCCTCCTCATCCTTGCTCCCTCTACATCGTTCTCAAGTGCCTCGGTAGCGTACGCTTAGGTCTGCGGAGGGCGGGTTACGCGAACACCACCATTTTTGAGGAACCCAGTACCTCCTACACACACACACACACACACAGACACACACACACACACACACACACGAGGCAGTGAGGAGGAGAAGGAGGTTGTTGCTACGCCTGCGTCGCGAAACCAGGGCTCATTGTGTGCGCGCCCGGAGTAGCTACGGGGAAACACGTGGGACAACCGACCAGTTTGGGGTCATGGTTTATTCAACGCGTATTTTCAGTGTGGTTTAACTTGGTAATCTGATCTGAAAGACTTTCCCTGAATGTGCCTTAATTTCACCTCTTTTTCCTTTCTCCTTTTCTTAGCTTACTGAAAATGTTGGCGACCAAAGGCCGGATTCAGGGACGTGTGCTGCTTGTGCTACTCGCGTTACGTGGGCAAACTGCTCGCTGTCATCATCGATACAAAGGTAAAGTGCAATCCCAGGGTTGTGTGCTGCTTGTGGTACTCGCTTTATGTAGACAAACTGCTTGCTGTCAACATCGATACAAAGATAACAAAAGAATAGCCTAGTGTAACGTAGTGTTTCATGTTTTGTTTTGTTTTTTTCTAGAATGATTCAAATGTAACCATCGTTTCCCCAACCCCGCAGGCTCTGCGACCCGTGAAGAACTGAGACTCCTTCTGGTCGGTAAAACAGGCTCGAGAAAGAGTGCGTCCGGAAACACCATCCTGGGGGATGCGTACGCTTTGAAAGAGGACGTTTCGCCCGAGTCTCTCACCGACAGCTGTCTCAGAAAAGAGGCAGAGGGCGACAAACTGGTGGGAGAGGATGTGGTGAAAATCGGCCAGCTGCGGCTGGTCACAGAGTGTTACAAAGGAGATTACTGAGATTCGTTTGTAACAAAAGGCTGATTCTTTCAATGCACGCATCCTACGGTGAGATTTATATCATGTATTCACAGCCACCAGAGGCGCTGTACAGCACCGAGTGCCTGAAACACAGACAGTTTGTTGATATTTTTTTAATGTAAACCTTCTTTTTTTTTCATGTAAACCTGTTCTTGACATATCTACTGAGATTCGTTTGTCTTGAAAGGCTGATTCAACCCCGTTGTTGACTTTTATTTTGCCTTCCAGATTGCCTCAGTTGTATCGTGAGTGTAATTTCAAATAAAATAAAATAAAACTCAGAAGCATCTGTGTGTTGTATTCTTCTTCTTCTTCTTCTTCTCATTATTATTATTATTATTATTATTATTATTATTGTGATTATGCTTCATTTTCATGTACTGGGGTATCAATGACCCCCATGGTGCCACAGCAGCTTCTGTGCGTGGTCCCCAAGTGCTACGTTTTCTTTCCCGATCCCCTGACGAACCCATTAGAATCGCTCTGGGGCACTCTTCGACCCCAAATGATCATTCTGGTTTTTTTTAACATTTTCATTCACCGGTCTCTACTGAGGTTGGGGTACTCTGGGACCCCCGGGGTCTGGGGCTGCCCCGAAGGGAAGCATGAGGGTTAACATTTTCATTCACCGGTCTCTACTGAGGGTGGGGTACTCTGAGACCCCCGGGGTCTGGGGCTGCCCCGAAGGGGAGCATGAGGGTTAAAGGGTAATTTATAATTGCAACATTGGCGTCTGCATCAATATCAGAACCGTCAGCGTTAGTTATTTTCAACCTTAAACTCAACAGTGTGTCATTTAAATCCAGGTAATGCAACCCGTTTCCCGGCACGTAAAATTCCAAAGGCCCCCGATCAGTGAGCGCTGTTACTGGTAATATTTCCGAATAACATTTTTCCTCGATTGAAAATTGCGTTAATGGGGCTGTGAACAGGTCCAGTTCACTCAAGGTGCATTCGCTTGATCGCTCGTGAAGTAAAGACATTGTTGTTTGTTTCTTAGTTTTTTAAAAAATATCCTGCTTCGACCTGCGTGTTGCCCGTGTGGTGGTTTTAGCACTCTGTCTCTTTTTGACAGTTTTCCTCCGCTTTTTAAACTCGGTCAGCCGCTGGCCCGGAGGACGTTTTAGTGCTCTGCGGGCGATTATGCTTAACCCTGAACCCTCTTGCTTTTCCTGTGTGTTTGAGCGAGTCAAGTTAGACAGAGAGGAGGTCACAACATCTGTAGCAATTCCTTTGACAGCTGTTTTCAAATGAGGTTTAACCAGGCTGACACCACGTTTTAAGAATGGGGTTACAAATCTAAACAGTTTTGAGAAAATAGATGCTATTCCTCGTCCGTAAATTACAGGTGCACCAGAAAACCCCGGGAGACCATTACCAGCTTGCGATTCGTAATATCTTATGAACCTATTATTATCCATATTTTGTTATTATGGCAGATCCTTGAGAGGCCGGAAATGTAGCTTTACTATCGTTTTACCGTAGGTAAAGTTTACAGGTTCGTTCTGATCAGTTTTGATTTCAATATGGATATTTTCTATGTGTTTCCGAGCAACCGGAATATAGTCTGGTTTGTTAAAGCACAGGTTCACGATATCTCCGTAATTTCCCTCTATTCTCACAGTACGCAGTAGGGGCGAATAGCTATCACCTACCAGCTGTAGCGCTGCTATATCAGAATAGCAAAACAGATGATAACATCCAGCTTTTATATCTGCAGGATAGGGGGCAAATTTGCGTTCAAAGCGCTGCCAGACACCTACTGGTACACCAAGCATATATGCCAGAGGGGGGTAAAACCTGAGCTGATATATCCCTCCAGCTGTGAATTCAAACTTTTTAACAATGGGGTGATATTTCAGATAAATATCCGAGTCAATACGCCTAAGGCAGGCTTCAATCTCTGTTCTCAATGTGGTAGCATCCTCATAAAAGCCAGCGCGTATTTTTGTTTTAACCACTCCATCAGGCCGCTGCTCAGCATCGCCTTTCCTCCTCCATTCAAAATAAGCCTTGTCATTCGGGAGATTAAGCCATGTATAGGGATATGAAATTTCAGTGAGAGCCACCTCCCAGGCCCCATCGAGATTGAGATGGTGAGCCAAATCCACACGAAAGGAGCTACTTGTGTTATTTTTAAAAACATTCAGACTTGCGTTTGATGGTAGTGTGACGTAAAAACCCTGCGCCCTGAGAGTCATGCTGAACCGTTACAAAGGCTAGCCGGGGTGAGAGTGATGTACGGAGTTCGTTACGTCAGGTTTTTAAGCTCACTGGCTTTAATCCAGCTATTAAACTTTTCAGGCCAATTCCTCCATTTCACCAGGAAATAAAGCTGGCCCCTCTGTTTACGTTTTGAGAGAATTTTGTCTATGTGATAAAGCTTATCCTTGCAAAGAGCGATTTTCTGCAGCTCATGCTCGTAAAAACTACCGATAATTTCTTCCCCATCGTAATCTTTGATTTTATAAACAGGAGGCTCTCTAGCTATGCATTGGTCAATAGTAAATACCTCGCTTGTGAATGTTTGCTCATAACGCTTATCAAAGACACCTCTAACTTTAGAGAGCCTGACAAGATCTCCCTTTTTAAATTTCAAGGGCTTTTTTCTACAAGGAATAGTAGAAGTGCGATATAGGTTTTGAAATACTAACGCTACATTGTCCGAATTTACTTGATTAGGGGACATTTTTATGGAACGGTGGTAGCTAGTGTTATAGCTATGTAATAAATCCTGTAGCACATCGATATATCTACGTGTATTTACAGCGGTGAAATATCTATACATTTTACTTTTAAGAGTTCTATTAAACCTTTCACAGACTGAGGCTTTTAGATCGCTGCCTGTAGCAAAATGATTTATACCATGCTTTTTCATTAAAGATTGAAAACTGGAATTAAAAAATTCCTTACCACTATCTGTTTGTAGCTTTTGAGGAATTTGGCTATCTTTTAAGACAGACTCAAAAGCCTTAGTGACATGAGCTCCTGTTTTGTTTTTCAGGGCTCTTGCATAGGCTTTTTTAGAGAAAACATCTATAACTGTAAGTAAATATTGATAGCCATCGTTATGCTCAGCTAACGCTCTCATATCACACAAGTCTGCCTGAAATTGGTTTAGCGGTCTAGGGACAAACACGCGATTTCTCGGAAAGCGCAGGCGTGCAGCTCGGTGTAAGGTGTATGCATCCTGTTCCGCTAGGAAATTCTGAGCAGTATGAGCCTTAATCTTTGTACCAGTTTCATCATGTACGCTTTTAATCAATTTTTGCACCCCGCAGAAACTACCGGGGTGAGATGGGTCGTAATATGCCCGTTTCAATAGAATCTGCTCTGCCATGTGCGCTCTTTCAAGTTATGTTTAACTATGGTTTTATTTAATGATCAACCGGTTACTTATCTCGTGTAACGGTTTTCCACAAACAATTTATTTGATGTAAGGAAAAACATTACATTTGAACGAGTAAAAACAAAATAATGAGTTTGATTCTTGCAATGCTTTTCCAAGAAAGTTTTATTTGATGTAACGGGTTTCCAAAATTATTTTATTTCATGTAATGAAACCAATAGATTTGAACGGGGTAAAACAAATAATTCCATTGATTCTTGCAATGGTTTTCCAAAAGTTTTTTATTTGATGTAAAGATTTTCCACAAACAATTTATTTGATGTAAGGAAAAACATTAGATTTGAACGGGGTAAAACAAATAATTCCATTGATTCTTGCAATGGTTTTCCAAAAGTTTTTATTTGATGTAAGGAAAAACATTAGATTTGAACGAGTAAAAACAAAATAACCAAACAGTAAGAAAAACAAGAAAGCTAAAACAAGAGAAATAATAGGCATGAGGAAGAAAAAACAAAAACAACAAAACAATCTACTAGGAGAGCCAAAGCGAGTAATTGTCATCTAACACTTTATGAATTACGGTCCGGGTAACCTCTGTGATGCTGGCATCGATTTCGTGCAGAGTGCCCTCTATATCGCGGGCATCTCTCAGTTCAAAGAGATACGCCTGGGCCACACCTCTGACTTGAGCCGCTGGTGGTGGAAACCCCTCTAACCGTAAAATTTGTAATAATGTGTTGGTGAAATGTCCATTCCATAATCTTTTGCACAGTTCATCATAGTACTTGAAAAAGTAATATTTTTCCAGCGGGAAAAGACAAGAGTGGCGTCTCTGGGAGGGGTGGGAGACCTCGCATCCTTGACACACGTCTTGTCGGTGCTTCTGGAGCAGCGACATGATAAGGTACTTGACAGTTAATTTTATAAGTTCAAAAACAGCGGTGGGGAGTATAGCCTCGGCCTCGTGGTTGTCCACGGAGGAAGGCTGCCCATTGGTATCCCCGGGGTGGGGATCATTGTCTTCAGGCTCTTGGAAAAGAGCCCGGCATACAGGGTCGCCCAACGCCCACAGCGAAGCACCGGAGATCGAGCTGGTTACAGGGGTCTGCTCGGGTGATTGCCAGCCGAGAGCGGGGTGGCTAGGTGAATTCCATCCCTGCGGTGATGGAGGCCGGAGCGGAGAATCTGCAAGCATACCGGCCGGAGATGACGAGCCCCGTTGGGGACTCGGTGGTGGAGTAGCAAGATCCATCGAGGGGCTCGGGGCTGGAGTAGAAGCAGCAGAAGGCTGAAAGGATGCTGGAGATAGAGCGGAGGGAGTCCCAGAGCTGTGATGAGTCATGGTTGTTTTTAGGAGATGTGAAGGAGAGAGCCGCTGTGGTTTTTAAAAGGACTGGGTAGGAGGAGGCGGGGTAGAGGGGGACAGGATGAGGGGCGGGGTTATGTAGACTGCTGCGGGTTGTTTCCAACCAGAACCATGTCAATTGTGCTTTTACTCAGCTTAAAAAACTCTAAAATCCTGCCATTCTTTTCACCCACCAACTTGAGCCAGTCCTGAGTGGGAATCCGAAGCAATGTGTTGAAAACACCGGAGTGGGTGTTTGTAAGGTCCAGCACGAAGTCATCCTTGCCACCGTCGTCTGATGTTTGACGACTTGCCCTGCAGATCCATCTGCAAAATGGAGTGGTCTTGGTCTCCCATTGTGTGTATGTCACGGTTTTACTTACCGTTTTTATAGGCCGGCGCTGACTGAATGGCGGAAACGCGTGAGCCTCTTTGAAAACACGATGCGTCTGCGTTTGCTGGTCCCTTGTACGCGGTGCTTGCGAACTGGTTTCACGCAAGCTCTTGTGGATTTCAGGGGTCGCGATGAGGGTGAGAACAGCCCAGTCAGAGCAGGTCAAGGCGATCCGCGGTGTGAGTGGACCAAAACTTTCACCCGCTTTAAGCTGGTAGAAATAGATTTCGCTCTCTGGGAGGCTGAAAGCATAGCCCCAAAACCCACCAGTGTTGAGAGGGAATCTCTCCTCCAACGGGATAGAAGCTGCAGGCTGCACTTTGCAGAGATGCAATCTTCTGACTTGCGCTGGGGTGGCAGAGAGTCTGTAGCTGGTTACGGGGGTCTGAGAGACCACGGTGAGGTTGGTAGGTCTGGTGGCCATGTTGTTTTAAGAAAAAGAGGCTTGCTTGTTTTTTCTGAGAGAAAAAAACAGTTAAATTTAAGTTGAAACGTTAGATTATTTATCCTGAGTGAGAACGAGCAAGTTAACCTATCGCTGAACAGGTAAATCCAAGCCGAGCGCTATTGGCTAGCCAGGGTGCGAATGAGAGCGAGCAAGTTAACCTATCGCTGAACAGGTAAATCCAAGTCGAGCGCTATTGGCTAGCCAGGGTGCGAATGAGAGCCGCCCCTTTGTTATGTGATTGGCAGCGGGGCAGTAAGGTTTACTTGGGGAGGCGGAGTTGGTCTCCGGCGCAAATTTTGAAACTAGGAGTAGGAGCATTGCTATCTGAGCCAGGGAACGAACAAGTAGGAAAAAACTGTGCTCTGGCTGCGGTTGCGGGCCGAGTAAGAGCGAAAGGAGGACTTAGACTCTGCGCGGATTTTTAGTGAGAGGGCTGGTTTTTTGAAGAAAAAAGAGTAAAGGTTTTTTCAGGATTTTTCCCAGTTATCGAATATAAGGGTTAGGGTATACGAGGGGGTCGCTACAAGTTATTCTAGGGGTTTTTTGGATAGAAATACGGAGGATTTTTTCAGGAGTTTCTCCCTGCTTATTTCCTAAGGATCGGGGTTTGGGAGCGGGGAGAGAGTTTTATCGAGTAATTCTATGGGGTTTTCAGGTGCGTTTTTTGGAGAAAAAGAGTTTTTTCAGCAAGTTTTTTATGTTGGGAGCAGCGGTGCGTTTATGCTCGGGGAGATCGCGAGACTTTTTTCTTTTTGCGATTCTGAGTTTGATTTTAAATCTCCTTGTTCAGATTAAACAAATGCATATAAAATTAAATAAAGTGTTCCCCAAAGGCATGCACCCTGTATGTCTGGCCATACTGAACGTTACAAAAGCACAAGTTTAACTAAGCACATTTATACTGGTTTAACATGTTTTCACACACACAAAAGGCACGGTCCCAGAAACACACAGGCCCGATGCAGAGAGAGAGGCGCACTCCCGCGGGTACGCGCCCTGGGCGCTCATGCGCTGACCCACCAGTAGATGGCGTTTTTTAAGCATAAAAAAAGTAAAAAACTTTTTTAATAGCTTAAAAATAAAAGAATGCTATTTGATATAAAAAAATAATCAATTAGTAGGTTTTGGGGGAAGAAAAAGCAATGAGCTATGAACTAGCATATTTTTATGAATATCATAATTTTTATGAAAATCATATTTTTTATGAATATCATATTTTTATGAATATCATATTTTTAATTACTTCCGTTATTACTTCCGGAGCTCATGAATAATTCATTAGAACCTATCACTCAAAAAGCTCATGAATAATTTGACATAAGGGGCCTAATATCCTCTCTAGCATGTTTAACGAATCATTTTCATAACCTGAAATGCAAATAGAAATTGGACATTTTTAAAAAATATGAACAAGTTTTGCAAACAACAAAGTTACATGGTACTATTTACTGTGGCTGTAGCTCAGGAGGTAGAGCAGGTCACCTACTGATCGGAAGGTCAGTGGTTCGATCCCTGGCTCCTCCAGTCTGCATGTCAAGTATCCTTGGGCAAGATACTAACCCCAACTTGCTCTCCGATGCATCCATCAGAGTATGAATGTCGTTAGAAAGCACTAAGTGTAGATAAACTGCTTGTGAGAATGGGTGTGATTGGGTGAATGAGGCATGTTGTATAGAGCGCTTTGAGTACTCCGTGAGAGTAGAAAAGCGCTATATAAGAATCAGTCCATTTACCATTACCATTTAGCTAAAAATGCAGCCAAGGCTCAGACGTATTTTATATAACCATTCAAAACTATTTACAGAACAATCAGGTGTGCTGCATCAAATAAGAAGGCACACAAATTATTTATGCAACTCCAAAAAATAGTTTGTGTCACTATAACACAGAGGAGAACAGCACAGGGATAAACCTGCAGGTCTGAGAGCAGGTGTGTCACTCAGCGTTTACACTGCAATCTGCCTTTGGTGGCTTTTTTGCAGCAACTGTGACGTTCACTAGTAGAACTGACACACAAAACAAAACGACTACACTACACACTAACTACACAAGGCAACACACTAACTTCAGACTCCAAACACGATAAACGTCACAAATCTCTCACGTATCAAAACTCTCTCTCTCCTTTTCGCTCACTCGCTCTCTCTCTCTCTTCCCTCTCTTCCCAACAACCAAATACCACATGTTGCCGTATCATTTTTTGATTGGTCGACATGGTACATTTTTCCACCAATAGGGAAGGAGTGTTTTTTCTTTTCTTTTTTCACTCACAAGCAAAGCGTGTTTGCCAGCGCTCTCCATAAAAAAACGTCGTTTTTACCGTTTCTTCCCGTTTCTTTATTCAGAACCCCCCCCCCCCCCCCCCCAAAAAAAAACAAAAAAAAACATCGGTTTTACGTGACCTATCAACACAATTTAAAAACTGGTATATAGCTTGAAGTCCGCACGTTCGACCCAAGTTGAAATGGAGACTCTGGGTCCGTCGACCCCAGAGGGTTAATCAGAAAGCCTTAAGTTAGCTAGTTATGTATCGGCTAATGTTTAAAGCTTTCACTTGAGTAAATTAACTCATATTACTGCTAAGTAATGTTAGCTAAGTTCACAGCATATTCCGTAATAGCGCTGCCATACTGCATCACACTCAGTGCATTTCAATCATTTCTCTAGCGAGTTTGATAGCTAGCAAAATAATAATCATAATTTTTTTTAAAATAGCATGTGTAACGTACGCGTACTGGAAAATTATTTACTAGGACTCACTTATCATGCGACTGGAGAACGCAAACTCCTCTATTGTTGTTTTCCATCAAACACTCATTAAAACAGCAACCTACAGGTATGTTAGCGCACTCATCCCCGACTGTCCGAGGGAGGGGCGGGGTCACATATTGAAACAGACGCAAGGCAGCCCAGGCGGGGAAATTTTGCTTTTGCGTCTCATTTTATTTCTCTATCTGATAAGAAAACAATTCAATCAGATAGCTATTTATTGTGAATGAAATACAGTTACATTTTCAAGCACTTTTATGCACCACATCTGAAATTCAAGCACTTGTCAAACCTTGAAAAGACGACATTAGAATTCAAACATTTTCAAGGATTTCAAGCACCCGTACGAACCCTGTATGTTAGCCACTATACTTTGGAGCCTCAAACAAGAAGCAGATTAGTGCCTTTGTCAGTTTTCTAGGTCACTCTAATGAACATTTTTGGCAGCATGGACCTCAAACATGGCTGGCACTAATCTTGGATGTTTCCTCTTAAATTGAGCGCAACTGTCTAACTGATAAGAGACCTGTGTTTCTCTTCATAAGGCATGAAGGGGAAATGTATAAGACTCTGCTGAGCAACTATGACGCTCGCCAGAGAGAGCTCGTGCTGGAAAATGCAGAGCTGAGAAAAGTGTTGCAGCAGATGAAAAAAGACATGGTGTCCATTCTAAGTTCAAGAAAACCAGCTGCGAAAAGCGACAAACGTGAACACAGTGGTGTACAGGTAGTGTTTGATCACCTTTTGTATACCTTGTATTTTTCTTTTGCGACTCTTCCGTCACATTTTAAAGCTGTTGATAACATTTCCTCGCAATTTTAAACAATCAGCCTCCTTCTATGTTTCACTTAGTCGTTCAAAAATGTTTGTTAGATGTGCTACCAGCAGACTGAAAAATGTTGTATTTATTTATTCACTCCAGGCCACATCGGAGGAGGAAGAGGTGTTCGATTCCAGTAAGGAAAGTGTCGAGCTTTATTGCTTTCATGCCCGGGAGAAACTGACCAACAGTATTCGCCTCCAGTGGAGAAGACTTAAGAGCCACGTCGAAAGACTGGACAGCCAAGGTAAAATACTGTGACATCAATGATTCCTCACTAATGCAAATAATTGTTTAAATTATGAACTGAAGCCTCTGCTGTGATTGCTCAAAGAATTAAAAGTCAGTATTCTCACATGGACCTGTTATGTTTTTTTTGTCTGTTAAATCAAGAAATGTTATGAGCTGATTGGAAGCGAAAGATAATGTATGGTTTGAATATTTTATATACATCGGCTCTGTCACTTTGTGTTTGATGTTTACTTCTTGTTCCTTCTTCTTGTTGAATTCAGTATTTATAAGACGCATTTAAATCTGATTAATTATTTGGGCTTTTTGCTTAGCATCCTTGGTTCAGATGGTGGAAAGCAAAAACACTGATGCTGTTCCACAAGAGACTCAGGAGGAAGAGATGGACAGACTAAAGCTGGAGATCCAGCAGTGCAAAGACTTTATTCAAACACAGCAGCAGCTTCTACAGGTACGGATGAATTAGCCCTGAGGTTTTGTGGATTTAAAAGCTGAAATTCGCACAGTGTCTTTAACCTCCTAAGACCCGAACTCTTCCATGGCATGCATTTTTAATTTCTCTTTAATATTTGGGCATATTGGGACCCGGTGAATGTAAAAACAAACAATTACCAGATTTTTTTTTTTATACCTGATTTTTGTTTCTAAAAAAAAAAAAATGAGAGCCACGTATGAGGACATTCATTCAAAATTTTGATAGAACAGTAGCAGTATAACATCCTCGTAAGTGGATATCAGGCCCTGATATTGAGTATTTTGGTCTAAATAACCCAAAATGTGATGTCCACATATGTGGACGCCAGGTCCTAGGAGGTTAATGTTTATCGGTGTTTAGTGAAAGGTAATATGCATTTACCAAAAACAGGATCAGAGATGTCTGCTACTTCTCACGTTACCCTGTAATGAACACCTGATTTACTGTTGTTTGTGTTTTGGTTGAAACTCATTTTGTTCTATAAATAATCGATAAATTGTTGATTAATCCATCCACGTTCCTTTCTTTCCTATAGCAGCAGCTAAGCTCTCCATGTGATGAGGAAACTGCATCCCTGCTAAGCAATTGCTACGTGCTTCAAGAGAAGGAGCGCCTCGGGGAGGAGTGGAAGACTCTGGAGGAGCAGAGGAAGATCTTTGAGAGGGAGAGGAAGAACTTTACAGAGGCAGCCATCAGACTGAGCCAGGAGGTGATTAAAAACAAATATTAGTTTAGATCTTGTGCAAAGTTGTGTGCATCTGAATTCAATTCAATTCAATTTTATTTATATAGCGCCAAATCACAACAAAAGTCGCCTCAAGGCGCTTTATATTGTACAGTAGATAGCACAATATTATCTGACAGGTTACTGACTTTAGTTAAGATGTTTGAACTGTTTTTAAAACCTTTTTTTTGGTTCATTTTGCAGAGGAAGGCCTTTGAGGAGGATCGAGCAACATGGCTCAAACACCAGTTTTTAAACTTGAGTCCATTTGCAGACTCAAAGAAAACCCCTTTGTTAAAATCTAAAAGTGCCTTTTTGATATGTGAGTCTCTCAGTTTTCTATCAATTTCCCTAAAATGAAGAGCAGCAGTTGCTTTAGATGGTTTGAAAATGTTACATATTAACAGGAGTTGAAAAAAGGAAAATATATCCAAGTAGACTTATGACTAAGTTTCTTTTTAAGTGATGAGTAATTTCCATCAATTCCAGCAGTCATTAAATCAGCCTCTTTTTTTCCCAGCAGCTGAAACAGAGGCGGCTGCGACGGTGGCTCCAGAAAAGCTCATCAAATGTCATTCAGACACAGCCTCCCCCACACCCAGGTGTGTCCCGCTCACGTCAGCTTCCACGCTTTGCCTTATCCCAGAAAACAGGTGTGGTTGCTTTATGTGTACCACAATTTCTGAATTAGTAATAAGCATGGCATAATGTACCTGCATGAACTTAATTTGAAGTTTTCCCCTCAATGTGATTGCAGCTCAGTGCAACCAAAGACAAACGGGGAACTTGTGGAGGAATCGAGCATGTTTTGTGGAGATGTTTTCGTCCAGCACCAACAGTGGGAGTACAGCGAGGACCACACACTCTCACAGGAGAAGAACAGCTCCATCTGAAGCCAAAAACTCCTCTATCACTTGAATCAGACTTATCATTAATGTCCAGTGTTTATGTCTCACATATGCGTCTGATGGGTGGAGGCCAAAGGCCCACAGATGGACTGTAAAATGATTAAACAGCTTAAGAAGGAAAGAGCGTTAAGAGTGACGTTCTGGTTTGCTGGATCTGATGGTTTCTTCTGTATTAATGTACTGCATATAGTATGTAGTTAGTTTATTTATTTATGGTACTGTAAATCATGAATTGGCATATCTTACATTTAGATGCTGCTGATTCAATGCAATATGTGACTGGGTAAATCAAATCAAGTATGCCGGCTCTCTGTTTACAACACTGAGAATGTGACTGAGTGACAGCTGCATTTTTCCAGTAAATGTTGCTGTTAGGTTTATAACAGGTAGTATATCTGCTGCTTTTGAATAGGAAGAATGTAACATCTTGCACAATTTACATATTATGTAGAAGATAGTGACTTTAGACCACTGTGATGTTAATATGATTTGTCATGAAACAATTTGTTTCTTTAACCACTTAAGCCCCACGCCCCCGGTACCGGGGGCAAAAAGGAGGTCATGTTTAACTGGTTATAACGCGGGTTGAGAAATATAAGTCCAGACATGTGTGGTATCCACAGAAACCTCTGAATCTCAGCTAAAATGTCATATAAACCATTTCTACAACCACCAAACACACCGAAAACAAGCCGTGATTAAACGAGCAGTTACATAAATGCGCAGAAGTCCGCTAAACAAACAAAACCAAACCAGAAATTCTTCAGACTTCATGTAACCGGCTAAAGATAGGCTGGTTAGCTTCCAGGGCTATCACTGACTCCACACACCAAGTTTCACCACGATCAGACCAAAATTCACTGAATGAGCCGCAAAAGAAGACCACAAAAACACACAGCGGCGCAAATGCGCTAAGACAGAAATTGGCTTACCGTCCCGATTTCCTCCGTTATTTTAGCCGGTAGCCGGTAACCACGTGATTAACTGTAGTTACCATGCCTACCTAGCCGCATCGGAGTAGTGATGGGATTTCCGGCTCTTTTTAGAGAACCGGCTCTTTCGGCTCCGAACTGGCTCTTCAGGTTGTTTTGTTGCTTTAATTAATTTATTATTACAATAATATAAAATTACGCACAAAAGGAATTACTAATGTAAAAAAAAAGTGGTTTTATTTATATATGTTTATATATAAATATATACAGTGGCCCCTAGAGACACGTACAAACTCCAAAAAGCACGTACAAACTCTAAAACACATTCCTAGAGTTAACTGAACTTCCAAAACAGAGCTACCTAGATCACTTAAATTACACAATTGAAAACATATGTGTATTGTTTGTGTATTTATACACAAGCACTCATATATATTCAAATAATTTAAAAAAAAAGTTCATTTACCTCTTACTACCACACACCGGTCGTTGGTACTTGCTGGCTTGTGTAGCCTCTAGGTAACAAAAGCTCAACACTGCGCCTAGCATTCTGGAGCACTTCTGTTGTCTTTTGTACATGTTTTGGAATTTTTACGTGCTTCTGAGGCTACGTCCACACGTACACGGGTATTTTTGAAAACAGAGATTTTCCGTTTTCGTTTTAAAAAATAATCCCGTCCACATGTAAATGCAGAAATGAAGGAAAACGCTGCTAGGAGCATGCCAAAGCAACAGGTGCCGATATATTCCTAAACGTGTAGAAATTAGTGATGGGTCCGTCGCGAACGAAATGGCTCTTAGAGCCGGATCTTTGACGTGAACGACGCGAGCCGGCTCCTTATCGCGAGCCGTGGAGTTTTTTTTCTCTCACCCTCTCTCTCGCACTTTTTTTTCCGCTTCACTCCGCACGCGAGCCTTGTGCTTTGCGCTGGGCAGAGGGGGAGGGGCGGTAGTTACACTCGCCGTAACACAGGAACAGAGCGGGAGGGAAAGAGACAGAAAGAGAGCCAGTGTCATGATTCGGCTGTGTGGCAGGCAGGAAGTGGACCCAAACGCAAGCTCACAGAGGCAGAAATGAACTCAAAACACAGCTTTATTGCTGGACAGGAAAACCATACAACTAAACTGGAAACTATAACATTACTTGGAGAAACACACAGCCATGAACGAGGGCAAACGCGACACAGAACTGAGGAGGACGCAGACATAAATACACAAAGGGTTAACGAGGGAAGTGGGAGCACATGGGGAACACAGGTGACACTGATAATCATAACAAGACATGGCAGGAGAAAACGCAACACTGACGGGAGACTGACACAGTAAAACAGGAAGTACAGAGGTTCAGACAGGAGGAGAGAGTGCACGACATAACGGGCTGGGGAAAACATGGAATAAAACACAAGGAGGGGAACGAGGGTCTACAGATACACAGAGGAGCACACAGGGGGTAATCAAATAAGGAGCATCTTAACAGAACAACATAAAAACCAGGGCATAAATGAAGAACAAACCACAAAACACACGAAAACTAAGAATACTGGGCCAACATGGCCCAGGATCATGACAGCCAGGGACAACAACTTCACATTAGAAAGGTATAGTAATCATCCACAACTATTTTCAGTTGCGGATGATAAAGGATTCAGAAAGTTTATTCATGCAGGCCTATATGACAGAGAATATGCATGTTCTTTTTGTTTTCATATTGTAATTTATATTTAATTGTGTTGTGGTTTGCAGTGTTTTGTGTTGTTTCATTTTAAATTTGTTTAAAAGGAAAAAGCTGAAAATTTAAATAGTTAAAGGTTGAACTGTGACTAGTTGGTTTTTGTATTATATGATTTATTTATTACATTTTATGTGGAGTGAATAAATAAAAGTATATTTATGGTGGCCACTAGAGATAAAGCACGTAAAAACTCGAAGTTTGTAGTTTGAGTTTGTAATTGCAGAGAAATAATCAATTAAATTTGGGCATCACATTTTCGAGCAGGAAAGCTCAGAAACCCCCTTGGGGCTTAAGAGGTTAATGTCACTTTTCTTTTAGGAGCTTTGTGTTGACAGGTGGCCATTATTTATGTCTCAAATGTTAAATGACATGTTCATGTTCACGCTCATTATAGTTTTACAGACACAAAAGGTTTCTGTCATTTGACTTCTGTCGGGAAAGTAATCACTGATTTTTTTTTTTTTTATCATCACTGCCTCTCAAGGTTCCCATTCCTCTGTGGTGGACTGAGACTGGAAAACAAAATGCACTATAAAAAGAATACCATGGCACCAATAATTATAGCGATTCAATGGGTGTGTTTATTAAGAGGTAAAATGAAATGCTTAATCTATATGAATAGAATACACTTGTTTTTGTATACTAAACACGGCATCATTCATTGTGTGTTTCAGTGTTCTTCCTTTGCACAAAATGAGTGGATACAAAACTTCTGTTGACTTTAGGACATCACTATGTATGTGTGTGTGTGTGTGTGTGTGTGTGTGTGTGTGTTGTAAAGACTTGATTCCCACAGTCCAAGTCAGGGTTTTAAAATGCGTTGCTGTCTCCATCCAGCATCAAAGCTGCAGTGAAATTTCCTTCAATGAAATTTTGGCTCAAAGAAAAACAGTGTTGTTATTGTCAATCTCCAATTAAAATAAAAGTTTAATTAAACCAAGGCAGACTTGTATTGACTGGACGTGGTAGAAATCTGCTGAATTACCCCCTTTGTTGCTGAGTCATGCAAATGGTCTACAGATGGTCGCAGGAAGTGCTCCACCGCAGCTTTCCTGGGCCGCCACGACTTTCGACTCTCATCTGATCATGCACGAGATAGCACGAGTCTGCACCTCAGCTGCCTGAATGCAAAGCAGGGAGGATCGTGTAAGGATCGCCAGAGTCTGCGTCTTTCACCGAGCCACAACTCAGTCGACATTTGAATACACAGATGGGGTTTTTATTCGTTTGAATACGACTTATGCTCAAGAAGATGATCTTTAACACTTCCCCATTCCTGGTTACTCTACAAGTGAGAATCATCAACCATGAGAGCATTGCAAATATGAACTTCTAATGCATATTCAGCTCCATTTGTCATGGTTCAGAAAGCAAAAACAGGCTGAAGGCCCCAAGATGATGACATCTGTAGTTCAAACAACTTTAGTGTTAAATATGCTCCAGTTAGCAGTGACGCTGATAAAAATGTGTGCAGGCTGGGAGCACAGAAGTATTTACTGTAACTTAGGGGGGACCCACAGAGTCAGAGTACTTCAGACTAACGGGCCTGTCTTATATGTCATCAGCTTCTCCAGTGGGACTGAAGCCATCCATCCCACCAGCCAGCGGCCCTTCGGGTGAGAGGAAGGGTCCCATCGTCATGGCTCCTGTCAACGTGGACACAGAGAGCCAGCCGGGCGAGTTTGTCCTAGAAAGCTTATTTGCCATCTTCACCTTGCTCTCTGAACGCAAGAGCTGTATCATCATAGCTGAACCACTGGTGAGCGACCGAGCTGCGATTCTTTCTTTTCTCTCCATGATGCTTAGTCCACTTCGGTCTGTGTTACAGCATCATTGTCATGGTCCGTGGGAGTACCTGGAGGGGGTTTCCTTCTGTGGCTGCTGAGCCATCCCTTTGGGGCGGGGACTTCAGTGCTTCAACTGAGCCTCAGCTGCGAGCAATCAGCGGGAGACCTACTTCAGCTGACTCAACCGGCTCCTCCTCGCCAGTTTGTTCTACTCAAAATGTGGCATCCGAAGCTGTCTCTCAGTCTGCGGGTTCTGGCCCGGAGGCTCTTCAGTATCCTTCCTGATGGCAGCAAACTGAAGAAGCTGTTGAAGGGATGAGTGGAGTCACCTGTAATGGAGAGGACCTTCCGGAAGAGGCAGGCGCAGTAGATCTCCTGGGGAGGGAGGCAAGAGAGGTCCCCACAATCCTCTCCGCTGCTCTCACTACCCGTTGTAATTTTTTCCTGCAGGACCCAGTGCAGGAGTCATACCACACAGTGATGCAGTTGGTGAGGATACTCTCAATGGTGCCTCTGTAGAAGGTGCTCATAATGGGGGTTGAATCTCTTGCGCTTCTCTGTTGGTCTTCTCCACATTCAGGGACAGGTTTTTGTAGCTGCACCACTCTGCCAGATGGTTAACTTCACCCTTGTAGTAGATCTTATCATTGTTGCTGATGTGACCTACCACAGTTGTTTCGTCTGCAACTTGATGAAAAGGTTGGAGCTGTGTGATGGTGTGCAGTCGTGGGTCAGCAGAGTGAAGAGAAGGCGGCTCAACACACATCCTTGAGGAGCCCCCGTATTCAGTGTTATTGGGCTCGAGGTGTTGCTGCCGACCCGTACTGTCTGCTGTCTTCATGTCAAGAAATCTAGCAGCCAGTTACAGTGGCTTCCAAAAGTATTTGGCCCCGTTGAACTTTTCCACATTTTGTCACATTGCAGCCACAAACATGAATCAATTTTATTGGAATTCCACGTGAAAGACCAATACAAAGTGGTGTACACGTGAGAAGTGGAACAAAAATCATACATGATTCCAGCTGCAATTCCAGCTGCAATTACAGCTGCCAGTCTTTTAGGGTATGTCTCTACCAGCTTTGCATATCTAAAGACTGAAATTCTTGCACATTCTTCTTTGCAAAACAGCTCCAGCTCAGTCAGATTAGATGGACAGCGTTTGTGAACAGCAGTTTTCAGATCTTGCCACAGATTCTGGATTGGATTTAGATCTAGACTTTGACTGGGCCATTCTAACACATGGATATGTTTTGTTTTAAACCATTCCATTGTTGCCCTGGCTTTATGTTTAGGGTCGTTGTCCTGCTGGAAGGTGACTCTCCGCCCCAGTCTCAAGTCTTTTGCAGACTCCAAGAGGTTTTCTTCCAAGATTGCCCTGTATTTGGCTCCATCCATCTTCCCATCAACTCTGACCAGCTTCCCTGTCCCTGCTGAAGAGAAGCACCCCCAGAGCATGATGCTGCCACCACCATATTTGACAGTGGGGATGGTGTGTTCAGAGTGATGTGCAGTGTTAGTTTTCCGCCACACATAGCGTTTTGCATTTTGGCCAAAAAGTTCCATTTTGGTCTCATCTGACCAGAGCACCTTCTTCCACATGTTTGCTGTGTCCCCCACATGGCTTGTGGCAAACTGCAAACAGGACTTCTTATGGTTTTCTGTTAACAATGGCTTTCTTCTTGCCACTCTTCCATAAAGGCCAACTTTGTGCAGTGCACGACTAATAGTTGTCCTATGGACAGATTCCCCCACCTGAGCTGTAGATCTCTGCAGCTCGTCCAGAGTCACCATGGGCCTCTTGGCTGCATTTCTGATCAGCGCTCTCCTTGTTCGGCCTGTGAGTTTAGGTGGACGGCCTTGTCTTGGTAGGTTTACAGTTGTGCCATACTCCTTCCAATTCTGAATGATCGCTTGAACAGTGCTCCGTGGATGTTCAAGGCTTGGGAAATCTTTTTGTAGCCTAAGCCTGCTTTAAATTTCTCAATAACTTTATCCCTGACCTGTCTGGTGTGTTCTTTGGACTTCATGGTGTTGCTGCTCCCAATATTCTCTTAGACAACCTCTGAGGCCATCAGAGAGCAGCTGTATTTGTACTGACATTACATTATACACAGGTGCACTCTATTTAGTCAGATTTAGGCTGAATAATTACACACATAATAATTCTCTTCACTCTGCTGACCCATAACAAGAGATTCAACCCCCATTATGAGCACCTTCTACAGAGGCACCATTGAGAGTATCCTCACCAGCTGCATCACTGTGTGGTATGACTCCTGCCTGCCTCATCCAGAAGGTCCTCTCCATTACAGGTGACTCCGCTTCTTCAGTTTGCTGCCATCAGGAAGGATACTGAAGAGCCTCCGGGCCAGAACCCGCAGACTGAGAGACAGCTTCGTCCATCAGGCTGTCAGGATGCTGACCATCTCTGAATCGAGAATGGGGGCCCAAGGGTACATCTTTCGCCATCTTTCAATGCTGAGATTGCAGCCATTCCCCAACTCTCTGTGAATGGTACTCATGGCCATTCGAGAATCTGTGTCTTTGATTAGTAGTCGTTGATCAATGGTCATAAGAATTTGCATACTAACAATCATGGAACTAACCCCCCAGCACATTGTTCATTCAGTGGTGCTAGTTTCCTTCGCTGTGCAAATGTACTGTTTATAAGGTTGGGGAAACCTGCAGTCAGTTGAGACTGAAGAAGTCACTTGGATGAGTGACGAAACGTTTCTCCCACTGAAAATGTCCAAATGAACAGAATCAACCTTTTGGAATTTACTTACCTGGATGATTGAGCACGCATCAAGACATTATTTTATTAATATCTTTGAAATGATAGCAGCACAAATGAAAATTTTTGCAGCACAAACCAGCACAAACGTTTGACATCAAATTTGTTTGATTTGGGTAATGTGGGGGGGCTGGTTGACCTTTTGACCTTTACATTTTCATTAATATCTTGAAAACAGAGGCAGCACAAACAACAATTTTAGTAGCACAAACCAGCACAAACGTAGCACAAACAACTGATACCACTTTTGTTGGATTTGAAGAAGGTGGGGGGGGCAACTTCACTCACATGCCCCAACGGGATGGCTCAGCAGCCACAGAAGGAAACCCCCTTCAGGTACTCCCACGGACCATGACAATGATGCTGTAACACAGACCGAAGTGGACTAAGCGTCATGGAGAGAAAAGAAAGAATCGCAGCTCGGTCGCTCACCAGTGGTTCAGCCATGATGATACAGCTCTTGCGTTCAGAGAGCAAGGTGAAGATGGCAAATAAGCTTTCTAGGACAAACTCGCCCGGCTGGCTCTCTGTGTCCACGTTGACAGGCGCCATGATGACGGGGCCCTTCCTCTCACCCGAAGGGCCGCTGGCTGGTGGGATGGATGGCTTCAGTCCCACTGGAGAAGCTGATGACATATAAGACAGGCCCGTTAGTCTGAAGTACTCTGACTCTGTGGGTCCCCCCTAAGTTACAGTAAATACTTCTGTGCTCCCAGCCTTCACACATTTTTATCAGCGTCACTGCTAACTGGAGCATATTTAACGCTAAAGTTGTTTGAACTACAGATGTCATCATCTTGGGGCCTTCAGCCTGTTTTTGCTTTCTGAACCATGACAAATGGAGCTGAATATGCATTAGAAGTTCATATTTGCAATGCTCTCATGGTTGATGATTCTCACTTGTAGAGTAACCAGGAATGGGGAAGTGTTAAAGATCATCTTCTTGAGCAGCAAAAAAGGGGGTAATTCAGCAGAATTCTACCATGTCCAGTCAATACAAGTCTGCCTTGGTTTAATTACACTTTTATTTTAATTGGAGATTGACAATAACAACACTGTTTTTCTTTGAGCCAAAATTTCATTGAAGGAAATTTCACTGCAGCTTTGATGCTGGATGGAGACAGCAACACATTTTAAAACCCTGACTTGGACTGTGGGAATCAAGTCTTTACAACACACACACACACACACTCTATATAGTGCTACATAGGGGGTATGGTGAAAATAGAGGGTGATAAACTGGGAAGGTGAAAACTAGTGAGTGAAGGACAATGAAAAGGCAGTTTTCATACCGCTGTAGCTATAATGGAGCAGACTAACAGCACTAATGTTTCTATTGTTGTTCTCTTCTGTTTCATATTGTGCTGAGTGAGCATGCCGTCAGCCTGACCAATAAGAGCCAAGAGTTGCAGTGATAGGCAAGCTGAACCAGCAAATAGCCAGAAACAACTGGTCAGTGCAGCACCGCCTCAGGTACCACGTACAGATTTTAACTGGCTTCTGACTTTGTGTGGTGTGGAGTATGCTAGATTTTATATAAATATGGATGAGATCAGCTGGGGATGAACAAAATCTCCTTCAGCAACTATTAAGTAGCCAGAAGGGGCCAGACAGTCAATATATTAATTCAGCTTTGCTACAGAACAGACTGTAAAGCATTCCCAAAATGCCAAAAAGTCAATACAATTATTTTAGCAGCTGATTTCTGTACTTAAAAAAACCCCAAACAAACATTTATTATAGCTCTATTATGTAGGAAATGTAGGAGACGCGGACATAAATACACAGAGGATTAACGAGGGAAGTGGGAGCACACGGGGAACACAGGTGACACTGATAACGAGACACGGCAGGAGTAACACAACACTGACGGGAGACTATCAAAGTAAAACAGGAAGCACACAGAGACGCAGACCAGATTGGAAGAGAACACAGACATAGCGGGCTGGGGAAAACATGGAATAAAACACAAGGAGGAGAAAGGAGGCATGGGGACTGGCAGATACACAGAGGGGGCACACAGGGGGTAAAGTCACGAGGGGAAATCAAATAAGCAACATCTTAACAGAACAACCTAGGGACCCTAAAACTGACATCAAACAACAACAAGAGACACACAAAACCAGGTAGAAGTTCTGGGACCATGACATGCAGGTGGTTACATATGGTTAAAATGATTCAAATGCAGTAAGTATGCACGTTTTTCATATCAATATAGTCCATAACTTGATTATTGTCTGTAGCCCACATGATTAAACACTTTAGTTACATAAAACATGTGAGTTTAGATTTTATCTACTGTATAGCCTGTATAATAAATTAATATGTAGCCGGAAAAGTATAAAATCCAGAAAGCTACACAACATGGGGCGGTTCATTTAAACCTAATTTTTCATGATTTGTTGATTAACCCTCCGAGGTCTGAATCCCACGTTGTGCACATCAACATCACAGATTTGTACAAATAAAGTTTATAACAAAGACATGTTAAATATTAAGCACTGGAAACAGCTTGGTTGTTGTTGTTTGGAACATGTTGTTTTGTTGCCATAGCAATGCCTCCAGGGACCATAAAATGACATCACAGCATTTAAACATGTTTTGAATGAAAACATCAGCATATGAACACAAAACTGAAGAGACACTGCAACCGTATGAAAGCAGACCACTATTTAGTGACATTTCGACGTTTCCCTGAGGATTAACTGCTCTGTAATTTACCAAGAACTAAAGTAAGCTCAAATTTCAGTTTATAAACTTAGGATCATTTACTTAAATATATAAAGCCTGATTTTCCTGCCTGCCAGGACAGTATTTATGTACTTTACATTGTGCAAGACTAGACTATATTTTCCATCATAGAGAGGATGATGTGGATCGATTATTCAGGAAAACAAATGAAGACTTAACTATTTGTCAGCTGATGTAATATTTGACAAATTATACATAAATTAGAAAATGTTCTTAATCATATCTTAGAGTGACAGAAGCTCTTTTTAACACGATTATTTCTGAGATGATTTTGTTCATTTAGGAAAATAGAGACAAACTATTAGAATTTGTGAGAAACTGAGGCTGCATCCACATGTACACGGCTGTTTTTGAAAGCGCAGCTTTGTCTCTGCATTCGGGCCTTTCGTCCACACCTAAACGGCAGATTGAGTCACTGAAAGGTGAGATTTTTAAAAACTCCTGCCAGGGTGGAGATTTTTGAAAACGACGTTTTTGTGTTTAGGTGTGGACGAGGAAAATGGACATTTACTCAGGCAAAGTGTGCGCCGCTGTTGACGTCACGCTGTGGCCACGTTAGTGTTTACGTGAGATCAATTTCTACAATGGCGGATGTAGACAACATACTGTGTCTGTTAATCTTAGTATCTGCAGTTTTTACACGCTTACATATACACACACAGTTACTGTGCCTCCATTTAGAAACACAGAGGCATCAGAGTGAGCATCAGACGTGGCTTCTACATTCAACACAGACGCTCTCACAACCCAAATCCTGACGTCGCTTTGGAATAAATGTCATTAAACAAAATTACATTTATGTATGCTGTATGCATTTTGTCCATTCCAAAGTTTTTGCTTTTCCAGAAAAAGACAAAAACTTTTCAGAAGTACGTAAGGTTTTGTGAGGTTTTCCCACCCAGGCTTCTAGACTTCTGATTGGCCAACATTTCTACACGGTTAAGATTTGGCGTGTTCTTGAAAGCGTTTCACTTTGTTTTTAGCGTTTACATGTGGAAGGAGATGTCTTGATGCATTCTCAATCATCCAGGAAAGTAAATCTCCAAAAGTTGAATCTGTTCATCTGGACGTAGCGTTTTGTGGGAGAAACGTTTTGTCACTCATCCAAGTGACTTCTTCAGTCTCAGCTGACTGCAGGTTTCCCCAAACCTTATAAACAGTACATTTGCATAATGACTGAAACCAGCCCACTGAAGGAACAATGGGCTGTGAAGTCAGTTCCTTAATCATAATTATGCAAATTCCCATGACCATTGATCAACAATCACTGACCAAAACCCACTGATCAAAGAAAACTGATGAATGGCCATGAGTACCATTCACAGAGAGTTGGGGAATGGCTGCAATCACAGCATTGTAAGATGGTGAAAGATGTACAGTCATTATGCAAATGTACTGTTTATAAGGTTTGGGGAAACCTGCAGTCAGCTGAGACTGAAGAAGTCACTTGGATGAGTGACGAAACGTTTCTCCCACAAAACGCTACGTCCAGATGAACAGATTCAACTTTTAGAGATGTGGAAGGAGATATTTTTTCAAAACTGCACATGTGGACTGGATTTTTTTTTAAACAAAAAAGGAAAACGTCCGTTTTCGAACATAGCCGTGTACGTTCGGACGCAGCCTAAAGTCATCACAAAAAAAGCAAATTCTCTGAACATTCTGAGTTGAGGTTTAGTGATCATTGTTGTTTTGTGTTCCTTGTAGTCAAAATGAGTGGAAGCGGAGATGGATTTCAAAATAACCGTTACGGTAAGCACATGTGCTCAGTCTTGAAATTGATGAAAAACAGATTTTCAGCAGATAGTTATGAATGCTAATTAAAAGATTAAATGATCTTGCAGGCCAACAGGTTAACCCACGATCAATTGCAAGTGGAGATCAGGAACCTGCTAATCAACCAGTTAACCGACGAGCTAACCGGCGAGCTAACCGACCAGCTAACCGACCAGCTAACCGACCAGCTAACGAAGATATTGGTGGACTCCGGGGCTTCGCGAACGATCTTTATCTTGCTCTCCGTGATATTTGTTTGTTCCTGGATGAGCTAATAGCTTCAGTACTGGAACAATATGACGATTACCTTTACAATGACAATGACAATGACACTGACGATGACGATGACATTGATGATGACAATGACAACAATGTCATCGTTCAAAATATTAATGTGAGGGAATTTAATGCCAATGCTGACAACAATGAACAGCATGAGGATCATAATGCTGTGGTTGTTGTTGGCATTGAAAATGAGGATTCGGATGAGGCATTTGAAGACTGTGTGGATGTTGACCAGCACATCCCAGAAGAGGACCCTCAGCCAGGTGTATCCAGGAGGAGGTCTAGAGAGATGGATGAAGAAGAAGATGTGGAACCAAACAAAAGAATCAGATGGAGCGAGGAGTTTTCTGATGATGACTCTGACTTCTTCTCTGCTTGTGACACTGATAGCGAGGGCTGTCCTCATGTTGGTAATATTGCCAATGAGGACATCAATCAGCAGGTAACAGAAGAAGAACCGCAGCCTGGTGGATCCACGAAAAGGTCCAGAGAGGAAGATGTTGACCAACAAGAGCGAAATAGCAAAAAATCCAGGCTTGCACACTCTGATTCGGGGACCAGCTCAACTGTGTACGACCACTCTGAGAGCAGCAGTGATGAACTTTTTGAAGATGCACACGAAGAGCTTGACAACCGTGGAAGTGGAGGCTCGAGGAAGTGTTCCCGAGAGGATTCTGAGGAAGAAGAGGAATACTTGCCTGTGTGCAAATTTCGGAGGTGTTCAATTGAGTCCAGCAGCAGCAGTGATGAAGACTAAGACTACTTCGACGGGTTTTTTCAGTATCCTTTTAGTAGGCTGATGGCCTACTCAGGTGACCCTGAATCCTCCATGCTGGAATAAGCTGGGCATACACTGTGCTGCGATTTTTTCAGTCGCGTCATTCAGCTCCTGCTCAAACTGATTGACTCGCAGGGGTGAGAAGTTTGTGCCTCCATCGCTTGTGTCCAGATCACACGCCGCACCGCCGTTCTACTCCGTCTTTTCACTCTCATTTCTGCATTTGCGCGTGCGCAGTGTGAGCCGCTGCGGTGACACCCTCAGGACGACCGACGGGATTTCAAACAGGTTTGATTTTCTTATGAGCAAACGATTGATGATCGGGAGCTGGTCGTGAGGCGTTAATCGCTCCTCGTTACCCCATGTAGACGATGCATGACACATGATCCTCCAAACGGTCGCACGACTGAAAAATTGGCTCAAAATGGGCCAAAAATTGCACAGTGTATGCCCAGCATTAGGCTGCCGGGGGATTCCCATGATGCACTGGGTGTTTCTTCTTCACCCACTATGTTTAATAGACCTCTCTGCACTGTCTCTCTTCCACAGCATGTCTTTATCCTGTTTTCCTTGCCCCTCCCCAACCGGTCGCAGCAGATGGCCGCCCCTCCCTGAGCCTGGTTCTGCTGGAGGTTTCTTCCTGTTAAAAGGGAGTTTTTCCTTCCCACTGTCGCCAAAGTGCTTGCTCATAGGGGGTCATATGATTGTTGGGGTTTTCTTTGTAAGTATACCTTACAACATAAAGTGCCTTGAGGTGACTGTTGCTGTCATTTGGCGCTCTATAAATAAAATTGAATTGAAAATTGAATAGATGTCACTGTGATGATTTCTTCCCTCCATAGAAAGCTTAGACCCAAATGCAGATTCAATGCACATGGTTAAACTATTTATGAGACTTTGTTTAAAGAGAGGGAATGGAGAATGTGGCTCGAGCTAGTAGTGTCAGCAGAGAGCAGGAACCAGAGGAAAAGCTATCGAGAGACTGAACACCTGGCTCCTGATGGGAACAATCCAACGGGAATTCTGCAACAGAGGGAGAAGAAGTTTCTGGACGGGTAAGGGAGTTTGAGGGTAGGATGAGTATGTTGGCAGAGGAGGCCTAAACACAGAGAAAACAAGGTTAAACACAGGGAAGGAGCAAGCCAGAACTGGCGCAGAGGTGAAGCCTAGTTACCTCTGGAGATGGCAGAACAAACTGGCGAGGAGTAGCAGGCAGCGCTGGTTTAAGAAGCCCTCCTGCTGATGGTTTGCAGATGAGGCCCAGGTGAGATGCTGGAAACTCCACCTCTGAAGTATGGACACAGTATCCCGATTCCAAGTGGAAAAGCCCCTCAGACACTTCCATGGTGCATGACAAGAAGGATGAGAAAGCATTCATTGTCCATCCGTCCGTCCATCAGCGTAATGCCTAAAAGTTTATTCAGATGTAAATATATTACATTTTTAAATAAAAATCATCAGTGTTTTTAATGACGCTGCATTTCATTCATGTGTCTCTATTGGACAGTGTTGTAGAAGTTACAGAAGACAGGAATCAGTTCCAGCTTGGCCTGACGTTTGATCACTAGTGATGTGCGATACCACTGATTTCCTTTCCGATCCGATACCAAGTAAAATTCAGGGAGGTATCGACGATACTGATCCGATACTTTGTACAAAAACTTTACTCTTTTATTGTATCTCAAATTATAGCATCATAATGATTACAGGACATCAGGTTACTTGTTCTTATCACTTAATAATGCAGAATTCATCATATAGAAATAAAAAACCTGAAGTTGTGCGCTATTTGAGCACCTTGCCTGCCTGCAGCACTAAAGGACTCCCTGAGAGACGTCTGTCTCGCCCTAGCAGCACCTGTCCCTCTCCTGCTCTTCAGTTCGCCTCAACATAAGCTCTTCATATTCTGTGATATGATTTACTCTGAGGTGTTTGACAAGGTCAGTGGTGTTGCCACAACACCTCACTTTCTTGCCACATGTATCGCAAACCACGTCTCGGCTGTTTGTGGAGGTAAAATATGTCCGCACATGACTCCAATTACGCTCAGCCATTGTTGTGAGTGCGCACGCCAGAGGCTGCCACACATTTATACAGCCGTATTTCGCACATGAATATAAAAGGCGAAAGAGGGAGTAGTTCCTTCCAATGTAGACAATCCAAATGATATAGTTTCTTTCCACTGTGTTCCTGATAATGTTAAACTACAATTTTACCCTAAATGATTAAAATATCGATATTTTAATGTGGAAACCTTCTGTTTCCACATCTGGACTTTCTGTTGCTGCCCACGCAGGTGAAACTTTCTTTGAAGTGGCTCATCGAAGTTGTAATTAATCATCAATTCCCACACAATGTGAGAATGCAATCAATTTGTTTATCAGGGGAAAGGTGTGATTTTTTTAGGACACTGGAGCCTAACATTAACTGGTTTAATCTTAGCTTATTTCCATAAGAAGAAAAACATACTGAGAAAGAGATCACCAAAATATACATGTACAAATGTGAAATGGTCATATGTAGTGTGAAAGAGCTATTTGACATCTTTAAATTCAAAGTAATGTATAAAGCCACTTACATAAAACATGAAAAGGCGGAGCAGCGATGCCCATCTCAGCCAGCGTATGATGGTGGGGCAAGATGGCAGCTTCCACAACATGACGCCAGCTCCTATGTATTTTTAGTAGATAAATGATACGTTTATGACAATGTATCAATTGTTGGAAGATGTAATTACACATCTTTAATCAAATCACCTCAAAAAATTACTGTACTTACTTTCTAATTGATTCTTTACCTCTAAAGGGGGTGGCTGTGGCTCAGGAGGTGGAGCAGGTCATCTACTAATCAGATGGTTTTTGGGTCGATCCCTGGCTGCTCCAGACTGCATGCTAACTGTCCTTGGGCAAGACATTAACCCCAAGTCACTCTCTGATGCATTCATCAGAGTATGAATGTGTGTGAATATTAGATAGAAAGCACAGAAAAAGGGCTTCTATGAACAGGTGTGAATGAGGCAGCCTGTACAGAGCACTTTGAATGTTCAGGTAGAGTAGAAAAGCACTGTAAAAAATTTCTCTGTGTTGATTTCTGTTGGACCTTAAACATTACTCACCTTGTTGCAGGTTTCTTTATTAATGCTGAAAACCCAGAATGGAAACTGACCTTACTGCTTCCTTTAAGCATCTAGAAGCTGCTTGACATCTTTACAGATCTATCTATATCTTTCAAAACTGTCTATAATATTTCTTTACAAATACATAGTACATATTGTAATTTTGCTGTTAATTCATCTTTCCATCTGATAGAAGAATCCCTCCCTATTATGATTTCAATTTCATTGCTGGACGAAGCTTCAAAATTTTTCATTCATGCCAGCAGCATTCTCTATATCCAAACTATTGCGGCTCCTCCAACCAACGGCCGCGGCAGGCTAAACATGAGGACACAGATGACGCACAACAGTAAACACATGAGATACACTTCTGTACTATTTGCTACTTTTATTCCACATACAACTGTCCACTATACAAATCGGCACATGGGCTCAAACCATTAAACAAATGCACAGACTGCACAAATAACTGCACCATTTACTATGCCAAATTACAACATTGGCCTATTGCATAACTTAGTGCATAAGTATACATAAACCATCAAGTTACAGTCAAAAAATGCATCAAAATGATTCAAGCTGCGCTCAAGCTGCGCTCAAGCTGCGCTTAAGCTGCAGTCAACAGAAGGTTTCGCCTCATGCTCACCCTACCTTTCTGCTCATTAACATCAGGTGCCGTGAACAGGTGAGTGCAACCACATTTATCACCTAACACACCCATGAGTCACGCCCCACACCCGTCTACCAATACAGTGAGTGCTTTTAAACCAACCCACTTAATCAAAAAAGGAACAACTCATATGACTCCTACACAAACTACTGCCTAACACATAGATTAAGCTCGTCAAACATCTTTCTCATCAGTTCTTTGGCAACAACAGAATGACTTCAAGGCGTTGCCGTGCATTTGTGTAGTATGTTGGGTTGCATGGTAGCAGGGGCAATTCTAGGATCAGAGCTTTGGGGGTGCTGAGCACACAGAGAGCTGCTCAGCCAGGCAAAATCAACTTTACTCATCACGATGAGACCTCTTCCCTGTCTCTGTCAGTCCCTGCATCCCTACATGTCTCCAGTTGTCCCGAGTTCTCTCTGTCTGTCTCCTCGGTGCATTTAAACCCCTGTACCTCCCTGTCCTCATCATCTGTTGTCCTCGTCTCTGTTATCAGTCATCATAATTTTACCATCTCTGTGCAAGTCTGCAAATTTCTTTTTTAAATCACAAGATTCTTAAATTCATCAAGTCTCTCTGTGCCTGGGTCCTCGTCACGATACATGACATCACTGTTTTGCAACTTTGCCTATGGTACAATGTATGCAAAGATCTTTACTGCAGATACTACTATGGCTCTGTAGATTTTTTTTAAATTTATTTTAACATATGTCGCCTGACCTTGACTGGCAAATCTGTCTATCACTTTTTGGTAGTCAACTCTCTCAAGCAGTTAAACGGTTTCTGTTTTGCCTGTCACTGTTCCTTGTCTGTTTTCTTACCTGGCTCTTCCTGACCTTGTACTTTCTCCTCACGTTCCCCTCTTTCCTCTCTCCCTCTTTCGACTGACAATCATACACAAACAGATTATATTCAATTAGATGAACAAATTACATTAATATGAAAATTTTTTACTGTTAAGATCACTAATAAAAAGTCCTCTCTCAGTGTGTTTTCACCACAATGTGAATGTGTGTGTGAATGGGTGGATGACTGGTTGTGTAAAGCGCTTTGGGGTTCTTAGGAACTAGTAAAAGCGCTATACAAATAAGGGCCATTTACCATTTACAAGGCAAATAACCAAACCATGTGTTCATCTAATAAAAGATGTACATTTGTCTGCAGGCTACGGACAATTTTAAGTTTTACATTTGAAATATGCTATATAAAATTCAACGGGGAGCAACAGGACGGTCAAATGTCGCTGATTTTACTACAGAGTAGGACGGGTTGTAGGGTAGCAAACATCGTCGGAAAACACGTTTTCAACACTGCAGGTTACCTGGGTGTAATGTTTTTCAGCTAAAAAGGAACATGGTCTGACTCCTACCTAACTATATAAAGGGTAACGGAAGGTAAATGCGACTAACATGTCCTGTTTTAAGCCAGGCACTTACACCTCTGCTCCGCTGTGTCTCAGCCACCATTGTTCTGGCAGAAAGGGCGCTAAAGCCAGAGCAGGGGAGAGTCGAGCTGGAACAAACCAGTTTTTTTCGGAGGGGGGATATCTATGCTTTTGATGTTAAAAGTTTTGTTGTTAGTTTTTAGTCGACCTCGGCCGCTACATGATCATTTCCTAGCACCAGTTCTTTGTTTAATTTGTTGTGATTCGGTGACTTATTTTCATCAGTGCTCCTCGTCTCTCTCCTATAGGAGTCGTGTCGCCTCAGCTGACAGCGCTACTGCTCGGGATATGAGTGCCCCTCCCTTACTAACCAATCGAATGCCAAGAAGCTGGTAACTGAGGCAAGACACGCTTCCTATTGGTTAGCAGCTGTTTCCACAAACGTATTGCTAGGGGCGACACGTTTCATAGCAGGACACCTGCTATGAAAGGATGCTGAGAACCACAGGTGAGGCCAAATCAAGAGAGGAAAAATCCGTGGAAAGCAAGTCCACAGACACGTTGCAGCAGGATAACAGGCACCTTTATGATACGTAGCTGCACAAAGTAATATGGAGGTGAAACACCTTCATTTTTGGATCATGATTATTATTACCCTTTTTCACCAAGAACTCCCATTGATAACAGAGTGTCTTTTACAAAAGTAATCTTGCTACACTATCAACCATACAACCTAAAACATCTAAAACAAAAAAGAAGCTAGAAATACAAAAAATATACAAAGTCCTCAACATACTACACAAAAAACATTACTTATTATGCTTTTGAATTGAATAAATATATTACTTCATTCTTCATTTAAATTGATTACAAATTTTATTTTTTCAAATATTTTTATAATTTTTTGTATTAAAAATGTATACTTTTTATTAATATTTTTTAATACAAAAAAATCAGCAAGGAGGACAATTTGTATTACCCATAGCGAGAACCGATGTAGTTATAGGAAGTCTTTTATATGGAGCTATTAAGGAATAGAATTTGGTGTCACTGCAGATAAAGAGAAACACTTTTGACTGCGGTTAGAAACTGTTAACGTGAGCCTGGATCTGTAAAAGTTATATGAGTCATAATTTGTGCTTTGAGGAGCAGTTTTTGTTGTGTGTGTGTGTGTGTGTGTGTGTGTGTGTGTGTGTGTGTGTGTGTGTGTGTGTGTGTGTGTGTGTATTTTATAGCAAACCATCAAAACGTAAGGATTTGTGACCCCAGGAATAAAGCTGCTGCAGTACTTCAGGGATTCTTGATAAAATAAACTGAAAATAGAGGGATGTTTAAATGTAGGTGTTTTTTATAAATGATCCCATGTCCAAAGTAACCAGGAAAGTAAAAAGTAACCATTTAGAGTGTAGCTGGTAGTTATTAGTATGTGGACAGAGAGGGATACTGAGCTAAACTGGAAGTTTACCTAGAATGGGTTTACAGAGGGAAACATGCCAGTGCTGTTTTAATAGGGAAATGTGTGTCTCTGTGTGCATGTAAATAAAATTGACATAAAATACACCACTGGTTATTTTTGCTTGTGCTTTCTTCCCTTCAGGTTACAGAAAGCCTTAAAGAATGACCAAAAAATACAAAACAGCCAAAATTATTTGATTGTGCTTCATGTTTGTTCATGTCTTTTTATTGTTGTTATTTCAGTTAAAAAGAAAAAACTTTTGGGAAACCAGTATAGAGCCTGACACCAACAAACACAATCAAAAGCACACAACTCACACCGAGAGGATCCGTGCCGAATTTTATACACTAAACGTAAACATATGCACATCAAAACAGCATAACAGGAAAAAAGGGCCTTGTTGGGATTCCATTGCTTGGCATATTCATGAGAAATGTATGCAAGCATTAAACAACCATTTTTATTTATCTGTGCAGCTTTCCTTTTTCATGTCCTCAGTGTGTAAACTCCTCCACCTTTAATGATTGTCACTGAGTTAAAGCAGCTGTTTAAAGGTACATTGGTGCACTGGTATAGAAAAAATCAGAGTCATCAAAACATGAAAGAAAGCTGCAAAAGTCCAGCTGCCTGAGGAAGGAAACATTTCACAAGCGATTGACATTTAGAGAAATATAACTGTGTTGATGCTTTTCAGCAAACTATTCTATAAAGTAACACAGTGACCTATATTAAAAATCCGTGTAAAACCTCTAAGATACTATAAGGCAGCTGTTTCACTTCTTACCAGGTATCTCCACCTCCAGCAGTGGGAGGACTTTCACCAAAAATATAGGAATCCAGCAGAGGGCATCAGAGAACACTTTGAAGGAAAACCTGCTGGCCACAGCTACATCTCTGTGCAGTCTGCTCCTCAGGTCGGTGGCATTGATGCCGGTTTTAAAGATGGAGCAGAACATACTGGAGTAGGAGAATACAATCACCAGGAAAGCCACCAGGTTCAGACCTAAAGAGATGCTTTTCATGCTGGCTGGGACTATCAAACAGCGTTATGCAGTTCATACAGTATTAAACAGTACTGAGGAAAAGTGTGCAAGCTGACAGTTCTGCTTCACAGATTTGTACTGCGTAGTTTTTGTACTTTACACTTTGTATATTTTGTGATAATGAACAATTTTGCATTGTTTGGATTTGCAATTTGCAAATCTGGAAATGGTCAGTATTTTGGGGACTTCTGGTGATATTCAGGGGTTACTTTATGCTTCATATCATACCAATAGAACAAAGGATATCACTCTTTTGTTCTCCACACAAACTGTTTTCCCTTACAGCTAAGATTACTAGTGGACTAAAATGAGCCACCCGCACTTTACACCTACTGGAGGCATGAAGCTCGCAGCAAACAGTTTTTGTGCTGATGTTAATGCCACAGGAGGGTTTTGTTGTTTTGATGTAACTTGAACATGTGTTGTTTTTTTGTGCTTTAAAAACAAATTCTCTCACTGAAGTCTTAAAGGTTGTTCCACACTTTCTGATCCACTTAAACACCAACCTAAAGATGATATTCCAGCAGCACAAACCCAGTCTTTCTTCAAAATAAGAGCGATAATTACTTTGTGGACAAAGACAACAGTTGGATGACCTTCATCAGGCACATTATTATGAATAGTGCAACTTACCCCTGTCTGAAGTTTGCCTGGGTGCAAACTGCTAAAAGGGAAAATGATGACGGGGAACTTCTCCAGAGTCAGGTAGGTCAGGAGGAGAACAGAGACCTGAGGAGAAACATGCACCGCAAATAAAAACATGTTTTTAACTTAAAAACTGTAACACTGCTTTGAATACTGAATGCACTGTTATAAGTAGAACCTCTATTATAACACAGGAATCAACATGCAGAGGACGGAAATTGGGCTCAGATCATTTATAAAGTCAATTTTGTGCTAATGCAGTCTAATGATGATTTATCCTGGAAAGTGCAAGTTCTGAACAACAACAACTAAATGCAATGAGTGAGCGTGAATTATAAACACAATTTTAAAGTAAAAGAGGGCTTGATTTGAGTACTTTACTCTGAAAACATGACACATGTATAATGCAGAGCTGAAACAAGCTGATACGGTAAGTGAGTGGAACAAAGGATTATTTAAATCTTGAAGCTACTTTAGCTGAAAACAGCAGGGCAAAAGTACAAGCAAAGGCTGTCAGTCTGCTGTTTGCCTCAGATGTCAGTTTGTCTGCTGTCTATTTACTCACTAGGAGGCTGTAAAACTTTGTGAAAGGAGTCCCATATGAGTCGATGAGCCAGTGAAACTCAGGTCTGATGACAGCGATACTGAAGTGATTGTTGTATGAGATATGTTGAACTTTTGTGTTTGGAAATCAGATGAGAAACCATTTGTTACTTTTCAAATTCTATATTTATTAAGTTATGCAGGCTTGTTTGCACAACAAGGCTAAATAATTATATAAACCTTTCTGAATCTAAATAGTGTACTTTGGTAGAATTAAAAAATAAGTGTAGTGCAGGTCTATGATGATTTTTAGTGCTACTATCATCTAGTTCTGATTCTGGTTCTGTCTTGGTTAAGTCCTCAGTAGTCCTGATGTTGAACTGTTGTAGTCCTGTTTTAATTCTGGATCAGTTCTGGGTCTGGTTGAATTGGGGTTTAGTCCCTGTGTCTTGATACAGCCCGACTTTGTTCTGCCTTGCTGCTTAATAAGGTTTCCTGCATATGTGATATATATTTTTTTCCTATATGAAGCCATTCTTTTTTTTGAGCAACACTCAAAACAGAGCCTATTAATCTTTCAGTCATTTCTACCCTCACTTAATTTCCTTTGGCTGCTCAGCTCTCACACAGTGGCTCAGCTCCATATTCACATGTGAGGATATGGGATAATATCATGGTGCTGCTGCCAGAGAGCAGCAGGTGTTAGCACGGCCCCTCCCGAGAACCCTCAATGTCTACATGGATTTAAAATTGAGAGGTGGGTATTTACCCATGCTTATTAGCACAGAGGAGCATAGCTGACGCTATAGCAGTGGGACAGAAAATAGTTGGGCATTTTAAACATTCCGCCTTAGCCTACTCCCGCCTCGAGGACATTCAGGGACAGCTCAACCAGCCAATAAAGAGACTGCAGCAGGACGTACAGACGCGCTGGAACAGCACGTATTACATGCTCCAGTCCCTCATTGAGCAAAAGCGAGTGTATGTGTCCGAGCATGAACTCCCTGACAGGCTCTTATGGAGACGGCTGTTGTCATCCTCGTCCCCTTTGAGGAACTAACTAAAAAAGTGAGCAGCTACGACGCACTAGCCTCTGATGTCATCCCAGCTGTGACTGTGCTAGTGAGACTTCTAAACAGAGAAACAGACGAGTAAATACCTCTCAGCCCCATGTAGCAGTGTGGAAAGTGAAAGGCTTTTTAGCTCAGTGTCACACATTATAGATGAAAACAGAAACAGTCTGACTGCTGATCATGCAGAAAAGCTACTTTTCTTAAAAAAAAAACCTGCCACTCACTTTTTCTCTCCATTAAGTGAGTCGTCCACAGTTCTATGTTGGTGGATGTTGTTAGTTTATTCAAATATTGTGCACTAAATAGCAAAGATGTTTATTAATGCCCCTTGTGTTGTTCAAAGCGGCAGAGTTTACAATAAACTGAAAAAAATACTTGAGTTGCACTGACACTGTTTAAATTTTTTTTTCATAATTATTTATTCTGTAATATGTTGCATACAACATGCTTTTCATTTTAAATAAATGTTCTTAATTCCAAACCAGTCCCTTGTTTTGTTTTTGTTAAATTATAGAACTAAAGCTGTTACCTGTAAATTTAAATCATGTTTTTATTAAGTACTCGGTATCGGCGAGTACTGAAATGCAAGTACTCGTACTCGTACTCGTTTCCAAAAAAGTGGTATCGGTGCATCCCTAACCAGGACCATCTCTGAATTGTGGCCACCGCCCTCACATCTTATATACAGACACACATACATTTTTCCCAGTTTATCATTAAATCCATCGACCCATGTTTCCCAATTTATTAACTGTTTCTGTAAAAGACCCTCTTCCCCCGTGTTATTAGGGATTGAGGCACACACGCCTCACCGAACATCACACACACTCCTTTGTGCCATTTGCTTTGCCCTGTCCAGATGTTTGCCATCAAGGACAGTGAATATGTCTGAACCTGAAGGTAAATTAATACCACAAACATATACTAACACTGATGTTAGTGCTTCTTGAGTTTTAGAGTAAAACCCAAAAGTAGCCATGAATTTCCACTCAGCCAACATGTATCAAACACTTCTGAGCTACATTTTACAACAGAATTATAGATCTTTCCTCTCTGTCTATGCAGTGTATTGTACTCTTTACTATTGTAGGGCCATCAGCCCGTTTAAAAGGTGTAAACCCTCTCAAGGGCATTTACAATTATCTTTACTGTCCCCACATCAGTGATTGGGGAAACCAGAACAACCACATTTAACTCTGGAAGAACAACCTCCTTCTTTAGGTGCGTCCAGCATGTTTGAGGCCGATCAAAATCCCTCAATGAAATGTGATAAACCCAAAATCCTATCTTTACGGTGTCAAATGTGTCAACATTGAGTACACATCTTGATGCATTCTCAATCATCCAGGAAAGTAAATCTCCAAAAGTTGAATCTGTTCATCTGCATGATCAACTCGGTCACCTATAACATCTCCAAGTTTCTGGCTTCGATCCTCAACCCGCTGGTGGGCAGCTCTGAACACCACATCCAGAACACCCTGGATTTTGTTGAGAAGGTGAGAGATGTCATTATGGAGGCAGATGAAACCATGGTCTTGTACGACGTTACATCTCTCTTCACTTGCATCCCAGTCACGGAAGCGTTGGAGGTAGTCCGTAAGAGATTACAGGATGACACCAACCTCAGCAACAGGACCACTCTCAGCATCGACCAAGTGTGTTTGCTTTTGGAACTGTGTCTTCATTCCACCTACTTCACATACAAGGGTTAGTTCTACAGGCAGAAACATGGGTGTGCCATGGGCTCCCCAGTTTCACCCATCGTGGCCAATTTGTACATGGAAGAAGTGGAAAAGAGGGCTTTGCTATCCTACCCTGGAACTCCACCAAGCCATTGGTTCAGATATGTGGATGACACCTAGGTGAAAATCAAATCTCAGGACGTACTACATTTCACGGATCACATTAACTCGGTGGACCGACACATCAAATTCACCAGGGAGGATATGAAAAGTGGCAGGTTAGCCTTCTTAGACTGTGAGATTTCCATCAGTAATGGGGGACATCTAAAGGCTGACGTGTACCGTAAACCTACACATACGGATCAGTATCTAAGGTTTGACTCTCATCATCCACTGGAGCACAAACTGGGTGTCATCAGGACGCTACAACACAGAGCGAACACCATCCCCACTGACACAGCGGCCAGGGAGGCAGAAGAACAGCACATCAAGAAGGCCCTGAGTAAATGTGGTTATCCCAGCTGGACTTTTGTCAAAGCTGGAAAGGCACCTAAAGAAAACTCCAGCCGATCCAGGAGAGAAGGACAACCGCTGCCCAAGCGAAAACCAGTAGTGATCCCGTATGTGTCAGGAGTATCGGAACAGTTGAGACGCATTTTTTCTAAACACCGGGTCTCTGTGGCTTTTAAACCCCAAAACACGCTGCGCCAAAAACTGGTCCACCCCAAGGATCGGGTCCCCCGACACAAACAGAGTAACATAGTGTACGCTGTTAAGTGCCAGGAGGATTGCCAGGATTTATACATCGGGGAAACCAAACAACCTCTAGCGAAGCGGATGGCACAACACAGAAGAGAAACCTCGTCAGGCCAGGACTCTGCAGTCTTTTTACACCTACAGGCCAGTGGACACTCTTTCAATGATGAGGATGTACACATCCTGGACAGGGAAGAACGCTGGTTTGAGCGCGGAGTCAAGGAGGCCATTTACGTGAAAAGGGAAAGACCATCTCTGAATCGAGGAGGGGGCCTAAGGGTACATCTTTCGCCATCTTACAATGCTGTGATTGCAGCCATTCCCCAACTCTCTGTGAATGGTACTCATGGCCATTGATCAGTGTTCTTTAATCAGTGGGTTTTGGTCAGTGATTGTTGATCAATGGTCATGGGAATTTGCATAATTATGATTAAGGAACTGACCCCACAGCCCATTGTTCCTTCAGTGGGCTGGTTTCAGTCATTATGCAAATGTACTGTTTATAAGGTTGGGGAAACCTGCATTCAGCTGAGACTGAAGAAGTCACTTGGATGAGTGACGAAACGTTTCTCCCACAAAACGCTACGTCCAGATGAACAGATTCAACTTTTGGAGATTGAGTACACATGTCAAAAGAACTCACAACTGTAGTTACTATGTTTACTCAGACAATGAGGGCCTAATGCACTTACGCATCAGGAACTGACATGCTAGATCATTGACTGTAGAAAACATGGACGACGCGACCCCGTCTCCTACCATTGTGCAAAAATGAAGCCAAAATACCCCGCTTGTGGAGGCTGCCATCTTGCAAATTTGGAGCCAGAGTCTGCGCAGTAGTGACTTGAGGTGGAGCGACTGTGTAACGCTCCCGCCCACACACCTGCTGGACGTGACCGCAAACACGCCCCTCTACACTTTTTACGTAGTCCGGCTGCTCCAGTTTTTTTGCTAGTTTACCGCGACTGATGACTCGTTTAATTAAGGTAAATACAACCATGTCACTGTTATAAAAAAGACACACAGCTTATCATCTTATAGTTCTAAAATCACTCTGTTGTTAATTCGTTAGTTAGATTAGCCGCTAGCATACGCACTGTGTTGGAGGCTTGTTGCTAGCTAGTTAGCGATGCTACACACCTGCTACTCTTAATAGTCTTCAACACTTATGTTTTTTTTATCCATTTTTAGACAGCGATGAGATCAGCTGCACACTCCACAGAGGCCCAGAGTTACTGTTAATATCAAAAATATAATGCTGTCCTTTGAGATTTTAACATAAGACTGTGAGTGTAATGGATCTAAAACTGTTTAAATCTTCAGAGCCCTCTACAGCCTGGTAACATGGAGACTTTAAAAACATCCGCAGAACGTTTCAGTAGTGTAGTCTAATTTGTTCTTTTCATTTAATAATAGAGTCCATATTATATCAACAGCTACATTCACCCTGGAGAGAAACTACTGAGGGAGACCATCAGGACTAGAGGTCTGCGCGGGAATGTTTTTTTAGTCCCGCTCCCGCCCGCTCCCGCAAGGTTTTGTACCGCACCCGACCGCTCCCGCTGTATATTCAGTCTTTGTTCACCCGCTGCCCGCTTAGAATAATTTTCTACCCGACCCGACCGTCCCTGCTAAATTTAGATCTGGTTTCCAAAAGCTCACATTTAAATGGGGTACCACCAAAAAATAGAGATAACAGATAAAACTGCAGGTTGTGCAATGATTGTATTTATTTTTCTTAAACAAGATGCATTTATCTGTCAAGATGCAACATTTATCTTTTAACATGGAAAACGTGTTGCAAAAATAAAATAAATAAAAACGAATACAGCATTGTGGCCTATTTGTTATTTTTATGTAAAATACAAACGTAACATTTTTCTGTCAACACAGTAGGGAAAGTGTCGCGAAAAAAAAAAAAGTCACTTAAAATTGTAAACAAAAGAACAAAATAGTTGGCCACTGCGAAATTAAATGATTGTTTAAACTATCAGTTTAACGAAAAAATGTCCCAATGTCGAATTCAAGGTCTCTCCTACAAAAGAAAATATGCATATATAAATACAACAATAAACGACATCTCAAAATTATAAACTATTAATCAAATGAACGAAACTTACTTAAAAAATCCAAATTATTTTAAATTTCCATGCAGGAAAAGAATGTCACTGACTGATGAGGGTTTCAGTACTGAACGTCTCTCCTCCAAAATCCGACCACAAAGGCTGAATGCTCTCTCGGAAGGTGCACTCGTTGCCGGGATGCAGAGGACAAATCTTGCAAGGTTGCTCAGGGCAGGGAACTGGGAACTGTTGGAATTCCACCACTGCAAAATGTTTTGTTGACTTGATAATTCAAGTTTCATGGTCCTGTACTCCTGAATCTGAACATCTAGTGATTTTGATCCACATGATTCTTCCTCTTCCTCCCAATCTGAAAATTTATGAAGAACAGTAGGCCTTTTGGCAGGTGTTGGTTCAACATCCTCATCATGTGCATGATCAAACTTTAAATCTTCGATCATCTCCTTGACTCCCTGTATCACATTCTGTCGCCCTCTTTCATCTAACATTCTCAGACCTCGCAGATTTGGTGTCAGAAAGGTTGCTATTTTATAAAGCATGTGAACAGAATGGGATGAAGTGCTGTCTGCTGACAGTAATTCTTTCAGCCGTGTTACACAGACGGTTGCAATTTCAGAGAGCAGAGGGTCTTTTGTGGCTGATGTACAGTGCTCAATTAATCGCACAGACCACGGAAGAACAAGTGAGGCACTGGGAGCTGTGTTATCAGTTTCCAAGTCGTCAGTTGCCTCTTTGAAGGGTTTTAGGAATGATACTAGTAACTTAAGAGTACTGATGCTAATGCGTCCGATCTTGTCATAATTATTGCTCTCAGTCAGCACAGATGCAATGTCTTCGTACTGTTCCAAGACAGAATTTAACATGTCAAAGTTAGAGTTCCATCGTGTCTCTATGGATTGTTTCAGTGGCTTTTTAAGCTTGCCCTGCTGTCCTGAGTGTTTGAAATATGTAACCAACTTTTTAACATCAGTCAGAAGGCTAGCAATCTCTGGAGACTTTTCGATTATGGCAGGACCAAACGCACTGGAGAGAGTCACGTTTAGTATGTGCGCTGTGCAGTTTAGCCTCGTGTATTCTCGTAAGGCACTGATCATGTTGGCTCCACGATCTGTGACAAAAATAATCTTTTTGCCCATGTCTGTCGCATCAGTGCCAAACACTCTGAGATTCTGCAGCAGGTGCCTTCGAATGTTTTCACCTGTCTTTGAGGTGCTTGGGTCAAAAGGGGCAGCAAAAAGCACTCTTGAATGTAGCTCAGATTGCTCATTAACGTAATGGATGGTTGCAGACAAAAAGGACGTTTTTCGATATGTTTCTGTCCATATGTCTGCTGTAACAGCGCATCCAAACTTCGATATTGTTGCAGTGATTTCCTCCACAACATGTTTACGTAGACTCTGAGCCCTCATTTCAACATTTCTTGACACCGTTGTGGGGTGTGGTAGTATCTCACAGACATCGAATTTTCCTATTCTTGCTGCTGTGTCGACCAAATGTTGGGCCAGCTGTGTGAAGCCTTTTCCAGAGATGGTATCATATGGTCGAATGTCTTGGCAAACAAACTGAACACATTTGTCTCTGGTTTCTTTTTTAAACTTCTCTGGCACCAGCAAAGATTTAGTAAATGCCAGTTTTGTTTGCCCCTTTGTGATGGGACATGAGTGCCGCCTTAAACCTGAGGTTCCAGTCTTGTGACTGCAAAAGGGTAAAACTTTGAGGCATTTATCGCATTGTACAAAGGGTAATTGTACAAAGGGAGATGGATAAACCCAGCATTTCATGAACACTGTGATGGAGACCTTTGGTTTGTGTAATGTTAAAAATACTCAGATACTCCCCAGAGGCTCCGGACTTTTACATAAAGATATTATATTCAGTCCTGTAGAAAGTTATATATTAAAAAAGATGTGATCCTCTCTGGTTACTCTGGTATGAATAACTCTGCATCACTTTATGGTAAATAACACACTATCTGCAAAAAACTGTGAAAGAACTCCAGATCACAAGTTTGTAGTTAAACATACAAGTGACGACCTTTGACCTTCATCGGGTTTTATTTAATTGTGTTAGAGAAAATCTCATGTGCTCTTCATGCAGCTGAGTACATCAAGTGTTTAAAAGAGAAGCTGTGCAGGTCTGAGATCAGCATCTTTATGAAACACCAAACTGAGGTCCTGTTAATGCTGATATATAGTGACACAGTTACATGAGTGATTAATCCTTTTGTTTTTTTGTCTTTAACTTTATCAATAAAGCTGCAGCTTTCACTGACAGCACATGTGGTACTTTAACCTTTGTACTATTTTCATCAGTTCATTTTGCAGTTAACATGTGAACATGTTGGATGATCTGTCTGCTGTCACTGGGTGGTGCTGAGGTCTGAATCTGAGGGCAGCTCCTGTAATCACAAAGACAACAAAACCATCAAACTCAAGTATACATTTTATCCCTCAAAATTGAAATAAAGCTGATTCTTCTGTCCTCACACACTCAGGATCTGAAGTTCTTCTCTTACATTTTTTCAGTATTACAGTAGTGTACTGTAATACTGAAAAAATGTAAGAGAAGTACTTTAATCCGTACAAACAGTACTTTAATCCATAGTTCCTGATTAATGAGGAGTTACTGAAGTACAAGCTTTTAAAAAAATGTTACTGTCTTTACAGATGTGGCAAGAGACTGAAAACATGCTGTTGTTTGCACATATTTAATATTCAGCTCTGCACAGGAGCTGAAGCTACAGCCTGTTGCTTTTACAGTATAATACTTGCAATAAAAGTACAGTAACAGTAATTAGTGACTGAGTAGCCCGGGGAGTTTCTCTTGATTTCTTTAGTAAATTCATTCACCTGCACAGATTAGCTAAACGAACCCTGACAGCCGATTGCTCATTTTAGCTAGCTAGGTCTCAGGAGCTAGCTAAGGACGGTAGTTACGGAGTAGCTTACAAACACGTTTAACTTACCGAAAAAGTGCAGCGGGGCCTCGGGTCCTTCTGTCGGGTAGTCCAGTTTATTGAAGAACACCTCAGGCTGTCAAGTTAAAACACTCGGTCGTGTTTTCGTAACGTAAACGCTGGCTTTCCTCTCAGAGCCTACGCTCTATCTGCTATTCCCGAACAGAGATACGCAAGTTTCTCCGTGACTGCAGCTGCCAGTCAAAGCTGCTATGATGACGTTTCACCCCAATTTAACATCACCGCGGTAGGAATTAGAATCAAACTTATGGGAAAGGAGACCCCTTGGACATCAATCAGTGTGATGAGAACTATTGATAACAAAAGAAAGAATCTTTGGAAAAAAATTATCTGAGGAGAATAAATTTATTTTAGTCTGACCCCAGTCCCATCCACTAACACAGAGGAGGCGGGGTTTATGACCTATACTGCAGCCAGACACCAGTGGGCGATAGAGACGTTTTGGCTTCATTTTTGGGGAGCTGTGGCGTCGTCCATGTTTTCTACAGTCAATGCTTTAAACATGGAAACATTTCTGTTTCAGAATTCCGGTTTCTTGACGGCGGCGGCAGCGGTTTCCCGGGCAACCGAGGACCGACAACAAACGAGATGGAGCTTTCCTCTCCTCAGGAATTCTCTCTGCAGGAGGGGGAGATATAGGAGAGGTGGAGGAAGATCTCAGCCTGGGCGTCTATTGTCTTGTGTAGTCTGGAAGATGAGCGGATGATGGGGTGGGTGCAGTTTTCTCTGTAGTGGGGTCAGGTGGGCTGTCCCGGGCTCTGTGGGGCCGGGCGGCGCTGCTGCACTGGGCCCTGGTCCGGATGGGCCTGGGCCCCCTTTCCCTGGCGGGTTGCAGAGCATGGGGGTGCCTACTGGGGTCAGCGGGGGAGCTGGCCCCAGGGAGGGGTCACTTGCCCCTCCCTTTCTTCCCTCCCCATCTCCAGCTGCCTCCCTCTTCCCGCTCCACCACAATCACCCACACATGCAGGGCCTTGGGGTAGGGGTGTGTCACCAGGGTGCAGAGGAGGCATCCCCCCCCTCTGTCCCCTTCTGGCTGCCTCTGCCTCAATTTTATCTCACAACTTAGACATTCACATTACTCACACTCTCATAACACATACATATAGGATCTTGGGGGTGGGCTCACAACACGGACTCCAAATTACCATCAGGGTGTACACCTCACCCCTGGCGTCGTTGCCCACCTCTCAATTTTAAATACACGTAGACATTGAGGGCTATCAGGAGGGGCTATGCGCTTACCTGCTGCTCTCTGGCAGGTAGCTCCATGCCCTCCTGGGTTTTAATTGCACCTTAGAACACATATACATCAACACTACATATGAGCGGGTAGAGGGAGGTTTGGAGTCTTCTCACACCCCCGGTCTCTGCGGCCTGCTGGAGCGGGGGGGCTAGGAGGAGGAGTTGGCCGTCCGACTGGGGTCTGGTGTGTGGGGCCTCCCTGCTGCTGCGGAGTCGGGGCAGTCTGCTTCTCCCCACTGCAGGGAAAAGGGTAACACCACCTGGGTCTGGGTGCAGTTTCCCCCTCCAGGGGCAAGGGTACCTAGACCCGGTTCTTAGAGTACGCTTGGGGAGTGTGATTGTGTGTACAGCGTCTCTTTATGTCTGTCTCCACGTTGGTTGAGTGTGGAGTAATTGCCTATGAGAGCATGAGGGTGGGAATGGATGTTTGTATTTGAGTGTGCCTGTATGTCTGTGTCTATATGTCAGGTTGGGTATCAGACGCCACCTCTCTGGGGACATCTCAGGCCCTCCAAGGTTTGGAGGCCTATCTCCCCCCACCACTTCCCCTGCCGGTGGCAGACGCCCTCAGACATCGATGCGTTGGTGGTTCTTTGTGTCCGGGGGTGGGCGTCCGGGTACACACCGGCTCACTCCTTGGTGGCTGCTTATCGGGGCCTGGAACCTGGGGCTCGCTCGGGCCACTTCGGGGGTGGGGTGCCCTCGGCCTCTCGGCCTGGGGCTCGGTCACTCAGGCACAGCTGGCTGCCGGCGGAGCTCACGGGCACGTCACTGCAACCCCCCCGGCTTCTGCTCCGCGGCTGCTGAGTGATCCCTCATCTGGGACTCTCCTCAGCTCTTTCTGGGACAGTGGCGCGGCTGCCCCTCTGTTGGTCTTCCTTGGTCTCTTGTGTTCTGGGGGCCTCTGGATGTCTGGAGTTTTGATCTCCTCCATACCTGCTTCATGCCCTGGAGGATGGGACTGTGGCCCCCCACACCCTCTAGCAGATCATTACATTAAGGAACCTTTTAAATACAAGCGCGCTCATGCTCACAGGTGTACACACAGGTGATCACACACACAAACTACACCCTTTTTGGCTCCTACCTCAAAGCACACTGTGCGCTGTCGATCTTACGTGCTGCACAATAATGTTTAATATTAAGTATGTAGTGTTATATTCCCATATATCATTGTGATGTTGTTTATTCTATTACTCTCGTTTTCTTCTGCTTGTTTTCTTTTTTCTTTCTCAACAGGTGATCCAGGTGATCGATATATGTATTTTTTGTCTGCTTATTTTGTTGGTTTTTGTTTTTTGCCCTTTATCCCCGTCCCTCTTCTTCGCTGTTTTTTCTTTTTCTTCCCCCTCTTTCTTTCTCCCTTTTCTTTTCCCCTGTCCCGTATCTAGCAAGTAAAAAAAATAAATAAATAAATAAAATAAAATAAACAATAAAAGGTAAATCAAATGGACCATTACGGCAAGGCTGGGATGGTCCATTTGGTAAAGTAAATCCGTTGGGCATCTTTCTTCGCCTTTAGACAATAATTCTGATGGCAAAAGAACCAAACGGGACAGGTTTGAAAAAAAAAAAAAAAAAAAAAAAAAAAGACAACAAACGAGATGGGACGAAGTTTAACCAGAGGGCGACAAGCGATTGCCCGAAAAAAAAGTGACCAGGTGTTACCGTGAATTTGTGTTTATTGATTCTTGTTAATATCGTGATAAACAAGTTGAAGAGCTCCTTTAAAGACATCAGGACGTCATGAGCGAAGGGTGTGTGCGGGTGGCGGTCCGTATCCAACCTCTGCTCAGGGGCGGATCTAGAAGGGTGGCATGGGGTGGCAAGTGCCACCCTAAAATAAGCCCTTGCCACCCCAAGTGCCACCCTAGTTTTGCATATGGCAGTGTTGTTTATTAAAGTAAGATAGCATTAATGCTTCGATCAAGCTAGCTTCAATTTGTACTGAGCATGAATTTTAAAACTAACTGAATTGACAATCCCCCCTTCATTTCATTTCAAAGTGGGAAATGAAGATTCTGGTGTCATGGTCCTGGGCCATGTTGGCCCAGCATTCTTAGTTTTTCGTGTGTTTTGGGATTTGTTCTTTATTTATGCCTTGGTTTCTAGGTTCTGTTAAGATGTTTCTTATTTGATTACCCCCTGTGTGCCCCTCTGTGTATCTGAGCCCTCGTTTCCCCTCCTTGTGTTTCATTCAATGTTTTTCCCCAGCCCGTTATGTCGGTCCTCTCTCTCTCCGCCTGTCTGAACCTCTGTGCACTTCCTGTTTTCTTTGACAGTCCCTCGTCAGTATGCGTCACGTTGTGTTCACTCCTGCCCTGTCTCGTTATGATTATCAGTGTCACCTGTGTTCCTCGTGTGCTCCCACTCCCCTCGTTAACCCTCTGTGTATTTAGGTCTGCGTCCCCCCTTAGTTCTGTGTCGCGTTCTCCCTCATACATGGCCGTGTGTTTCCCCGTGCAATATGTTTAGTTTCCAGTTTAGTTTGTATGGTCTTCCTGTCCAGCAATAAAGCTGCGTTTTGAGTTCATTCCTGTCTCCGCGAGCTTGCGTTTGGGTCCACTCCCTGCCTGCCACACAGCCGATCCATGACAGAAGAACGCGACCGAGTCATGGACCCAGCAGCTCACAATCCCTCCGCTGAGCTCCGCGAGGATTTAATCTACACGGTGGAGTATCACTATCAGGAGTGGGCAGCGCTGCCAGGGGCAGAATATCGGGAGACCGTAGCCATCCGTCTACAGAGGATGGTGTCCGGACTCCCATGGCTGTTCGGCGCGCTACACCCCCACATCCAGGATTTCCTCGTCTCCACTGTACGCATCCGCCCGGAGCTGCCGCTCCAGTATGAAGAGCTGGAGGACGTTCAGCCCGGTCCGCTGGAGGATTCGCGGCCTGGCTCGTCTCCTCCCCCTTCTCGGCGGAAACGGCGTTCACGCCGCCGTCGCTCCTGTACAGCCAAGCAGGCTGCACCCGTGGGAGAGAGTGACTGTGCGTCACTCACTCAGCCCAAGTTTTCTGATCCCGGACTTCATGACTTATCCACCACTGTGAGTAACTCTGCTTTGCCCGCCATTGTGTTGCCTGAATCGGATAACTCCGCCACTCTGTGTTTGGACTCTAAAGACGTTATTCCGAGTGACACATCCGTGCCGAGTTATTCACCGGCTGTCCTAACCAGTGATCTTTATGTTCCTGAGCCATCAGATTCTTGCAATGCTCGCAGTGTTTCCTCTGAGTTAGCCAGTATGAATGTTTCACCTGTGGAGTTAGCTGAACCAAAGACTGTTATCCTACACCAGACTCACCTACATACTGCTACCAGCATTGTAGCCCCGCAGAACTGTTTTAATCAGCCTGGATGTTCTGAGGTTTCCCAGTCTGAGCTCAGCCACACACCACCACCACCATCAGCTCTAGATGTAACAGTGCATGCTGTGGAGCACAAACCATCCGAGACTGAGTGTTCTATAGCTGATGCTCCTTCAAATGACTGTTTCATGTTCCAGCCCGCTGTGTCTTTAGATATTTCTGATATTTCTCCGCCAACTTCTCAACCAGCCACTGCTCTCTCAGCTCCTCAAAGAGTTACTGTGAATGAGGCCTGTGTTGCTAAGCAAGCCAATTTACCGTGTACTCCTAGCGTTCTGCCTGAGCCAGGTGACACAGAGACTATTAGCCATTCCTCTGCTATGAACAGTTTAATCTTTAAACCAGCTCTTGTATCTGTGACTCCCAGTGTTGCTCTGTCAGTTTCTCAGGCTGTGGTTTTTTCTGTGCCACAACTTGAAAGTGCTAACTCGGACGCTACCTGTGAAACCTCACCTTCTCCCGTGCCTGCTAAGCAGGAGACTGTTTCTGTTTTTCCTCGTGGACTCCTTGCAACTGTGTATTCAATGCCCGCTAAGGTTAAGAGCCGCAAGGTGTCATCTGCTATACATAGACTGGCAAAAGAATTTAGTTTGAGCACTGCAGAGCTGGTTGCACAGGTTAACTTTTCTGTTCCCCGGTCATGTCAGTTTAACTCTGTGCGCTATGCTTTTCGGCCAAGTTTCATGGACTCTGTGTGTACTACGTCTCGAGCTACATTCTGTACAACTGTGTGTAGTATTGCTTCACACCCAGGTTATCCAGACACTACTTGTGTGAATTCCCCAGTACCTGTAACTGCTCCTGAACTCACTCTTCCAAAGACTGCTACCTCTAACATGGACAACTTAAGTACAGCAGAGTTGCTTGAACCAGCCCACCATAAGTCGCAGATTGCTAGTTCTGTGTTCGGCACCACTAACCTCGTTTACCCAGTGACTGTAACTGTTCCTGTGCTTCGCTCTCCACCTCCAGTTCCTGTACCCAGGGCAGCGCGGGCCCAGCTTTCCCTTGCACCCGTATCAGTTCCTCGGGTGAGGGTGGCTGAGGTCCAGCTGGTCCCTGCTTCTGTCCCCAGCCTGGCAGAGGCGCCGTTCATCCCGGCACCCGTACCTGCTTCTCGGGTGGGGTTGATGGACACCCAGCCGTTGCCTGCACCTGTTCCGGTTCCCCGGGTGAGGTCAGCTGTGACCCTGCCGACTCCTGCACCCGTCTCAGTTCCTCGGGTGGGAGCAGCAGAGGTCCAGCTGTCTCCTGCACCTACACCGGCCCCCAGGGTAAAGGCAGCCAGAGCCCAGCTCGTCCCTGCACCCGTCTCTGTTCCTCGGGTGGGGATGACTGGTGTTCGGCCAGGCCTAGTACCCGTTCCTGTTCCCCGGAGGAGAGCAGCCAAGAGTCAGACACCTGCTCAGTCACAAGTTCAACTGCCTGCTGTTCCACCACCACTACAACTTGCACTTTTGTCCATAGCGCAGTCATTAGCTCAGTTATTAGTACAGTTTCCTGTTTTGTCACCAGCACAGTTATCAGCTCCATTGTCTGCTCAGTCATCCGTTTTGTTACCACCTCAGTTTCTTGCTCCACTGCCTGTTCAGTTATCAGCTCAGTCATTACCAGCCCAGTTTGTAGCTCAGCAACCTGTTCAGTCACTGCCATCCTCGGCTGGAAGCTCTTGTGTGCTCACTCAGTCAGTTGAGGACAGCGAAATGCTGACAAAGTTTGGACAGACTGTTTGCACTGCACAGCCCCAGTCGTTGCATCCCAAGCCGACTGCGTGCCCTGTGCAGCTACAGTTAGCGTCCCCTCAGGCAGAAGTCTGCGTACCCGCTGGCTCTGTTTCTGTTCTCGCTGGGGGTTCAGGAGAACCTCTCCAGCCGCTCCTCGTCTCCGCTGGCGGCTCTGGTCAGCCCGGCCAGCACCTCCTCGTCTCCGCTGGGGGTTCAGGAGAACCTCTCCAGCCGCTCCTCGTCTCCGCTGGCGGCTCAGGTCAGCCCGGCCAGCACTTCCTCGTCTCCGCTGGGGGTTCAGGAGAACCTCTCCAGCCGCTCCTCGTCTCCGCTGGCGGCTCTGGTCAGCCCGGCCAGCACCTCCTCGTCTCCGCTGGGGGTTCAGGAGAACCTTTCCAGCCGCTCCTCGTCTCTGCTGGCGGCTCTGGTCAGCCCGGCCAGCACCTCCTCGTCTCCGCTGGGGGTTCAGGAGAACCTTTCCAGCCGCTCCTTGTCTCCGCTGGCGGCTCAGGTCAGCCCGGCCAGCACCTCCTCGTCTCCGCTGGCGGCTCAGGTCAGCCCGGCCAGCACTTCCTCGTCTCCGCTGGCGGCTCAGGTCAGCCCGGCCAGCACCTCCTCGTCTCCGCTGGCGGCTCTGGTCAGCCCGGCCAGCACCTCCTCGTCTCCGCTGGAGGGTCCAAGTCAGCTTCTGCTCCGCCTGGCCTGGCCTCCACATCTGCTTCACCCGCGCCTGGCCCGGCCCCTGCATCGGCTCCAGCTTCGCCCGCGCCTGGCCCGGCCTCTGCATCGGCTCCAGCTTCGCCCGCGCCTGGCCCGGCCTCTGCATCGGCTCCAGCTTCGCCCGCGCCTGGCCCGGCCTCTGCATCGGCTCCAGCTTCGCCCGCGCCTGGCCCGGCCTCTGCATCGGCTCCAGCTTCGCCCGCGCCTGGTCCGGCCTCTGCATCGGCTCCAGCTTCTGCACCTGGGAATCACCGGTCCCTTTCCGGGCCACCAGCCAGATGTCACCGCCGTCGAGGCCGGCCCCCTGAACTGTTCCCGCAACGTTGCCGCCCGCACGGTCGGCCCCCAGAACTTTGTCCTCTGCGTCGCCGCCGTTGCCCTCCGCACGGTCGGCCCCCAGAACTTTGTCCGCGTCGCCGCCGTTGCCCTCCGCACGGCCGGCCCCCGGAACTGTGTCCACGTCGCCGCCGTCTTCCACGCGGCCGGCCTCCGGACCCGTGTCCACGTCGCCGCCGTCTTCCACGCGGCCGGCCTCCGGACCCGCTCTGCTGCCACTGCCGCTTTTCGCGTGGGCGGCCTCCGGAACAGCCGTACTGTGAACTTTGGTGCTGTCGCCCCCGGGTCGACACTCTGTTCTATGTGGACATTGCTTCCCTGTCTTGGACTATTTTTTGTGTTCCTATGACCCTGGTTTTGTATCATGCTCTTTGTGTTTCATTTGGTTTCGGTCCCTCCGTCCTGGTCCCCCGCCTCCCGCCCTGGGTGGGTTGTTTTGGTTTTTCTTGTTTTTGGTTCTCGGGTTTCGGCTGTCAGGAGCCAGCCCTTGAGGGGGGGGTGGTGTCATGGTCCTGGGCCATGTTGGCCCAGCATTCTTAGTTTTTCGTGTGTTTTGGGATTTGTTCTTTATTTATGCCTTGGTTTCTAGGTTCTGTTAAGATGTTTCTTATTTGATTACCCCCTGTGTGCCCCTCTGTGTATCTGAGCCCTCGTTTCCCCTCCTTGTGTTTCATTCAATGTTTTTCCCCAGCCCGTTATGTCGGTCCTCTCTCTCTCCGCCTGTCTGAACCTCTGTGCACTTCCTGTTTTCTTTGACAGTCCCTCGTCAGTATGCGTCACGTTGTGTTCACTCCTGCCCTGTCTCGTTATGATTATCAGTGTCACCTGTGTTCCTCGTGTGCTCCCACTCCCCTCGTTAACCCTCTGTGTATTTAGGTCTGCGTCCCCCCTTAGTTCTGTGTCGCGTTCTCCCTCATACATGGCCGTGTGTTTCCCCGTGCAATATGTTTAGTTTCCAGTTTAGTTTGTAGGGTCTTCCTGTCCAGCAATAAAGCTGCGTTTTGAGTTCATTCCTGTCTCCGCGAGCTTGCGTTTGGGTCCACTCCCTGCCTGCCACACAGCCGATCCATGACATCTGGTTCATCCGTTTCTCAGAGAAGACAACAGCAGGGATAATATTATCGTTTGATCCTGGTGTTGAAGCTGTATCACGGCTTCCTAATGCATTGTTGCCAAATGCATTGATCTAATTGGTCTGATTTGTGTATTCGGATCCGAAACATCTGAAAAATCGGTTTGAATTATATGCGCAAATTCGTCCAGTGAAATAACACGGTTGGGGCGGAACGCCTGCGTTAGCAGGCGAGTCTGAAAAATATTTTGAATGCATTAAATATTCGCACTGATTTTGTGAAAGGGCCTTCATATTAAATCTGCATTTGCATAATTTCAGACACTACTGAGAGGTATGAAGAGAAAGGGTGACATCACTAGTTTCTTCCACACAAAGCGGAGAGATCAGGGAGACAAAGGGCTACAAGCTGGGCCAGGGCAAGAAGCTGAGCCAGGGCAAGCAGCAGCAGAGGAAGAAGAAATATGGTCCAAAACAGAGAAGGTGATGGGGTCAGACAGCAGAGGGAAGGAGAGACAGCCTGAGTTCTCTGTGTTTATTCAAAGCGATCCCCATGGTAAGATGTCTATCTGAATTTTCATAAATGTGGAAAAATAAAATATATAACTAACATGTAAAACTAAATTACAGTAATGGTTTAATCATATTAAATATGCATTAGCAATACAAATCTAATTAATTAATTTGTGCATATCAGATTATTTGAGCAAATAGGTTTTTCAAAACATAGTTGAAGCTCATGCAATATTTTGTGTTTTGTATGTGATTTTTAGACATATCCAAAGTCAGAAGTGACAACCCAACACAGCCACATCTGAGTTTTCCTAAGACATATCAAGGATGCAGAAGGAGGAGCTTCCGCCCAGAATGGTACAAAATGCACCCTTGGTTGGAATATTCCCAGAGTAGAGACTCTTGTTACTGCTTTGCTTGCCGGCATTTCTCTCTCCCTGATGCTCCCAAAAGTGTGTTTACTTCAGTTGTTGGATATCGTAATTGGAAGAAAGCAATGTTTAAAGACAGTGGGTTCTGTTGTCATGCAAAGTCTCAGAGTCATAAAACAGCAATGATTGCTTGGGCAGAGAATAACAAAATGAATGAAAAAAATGAAACTCTGATGATGGCAATGGATGACCATTGCCAGAAACAAGTGCTTGAAAACAAGAATTACATTAAGACTATAGCAGAAATTTTAATCTTGACTGCTACAGAAAATATAGCTCAACGTGGACACAGGGAGTCTGCTGACTCAAATAAAAGGGGCATTTTCCTAGAAATGTTGAACATGGTAGGCAATCATGATCCTGTGGTTAAAAGGAGACTGGAACAACAAGCCAAAAATGCTTTGTATACCAGTAAAACCATCCAGAATGAAATTGTTTCATGTTTGGCTGAAATGGTTGCTGAGGAGATCGTGCGAGAAGTTAAAGACAGTGCACAATTTTCAGTCATTGTAGATGAGAGTAAAGATGTCAGTAAATCAGAGCAAATTTCTTTTATAGTTAGATACTACGATAATGGTGCAATACACGAGAGTTTCTTAGGGCAGCGGTCCCCAACCCCCGGGCCTCGGACCGGTACCGGTCCGTGAGTCGTTTGGTACTGGGCCGCGAGAGTTGAGGCTCAGGTGTGAAATGTATGGTTTTCAGGGTTTTTATCGGTTTTCAGCGTTATTTTGTTATCTTTTTTATCGTTAACTCGGTTTTCCTGGGTCTTTTCACGTGTGTTATGAATAAATCTTCTTTTTTTCGGTACCGGTACTAGTTTTATTTTGTTGCATTTATCCGCGACACCTTAAAGGCCGGTCCGTGACAATATTGTCGGGCATAAACCGGTCCGTGGCGCAAAAAAGATTGGGGACCGCTGTCTTAGGGTTTCAAGAGGCAGTCAGACTGGATGCTGCTGGGCTGACCAGCAAGATTATTGACTGTTTAGAAAAACATGGGCTGAACTACAGACAGAACCTTGTTGGCCAAGGGTATGATGGAGCATCTGTGATGAGTGGGTCACATTCTGGTGTACAAGCTAGGATAAAGGAGGTGGCAAAGTATGCTTTCTACATTCACTGTAGTCCCCACTGCTTAAACCTTGTCATAGTAGATGCAGTCCAAAGTGTGCCTTATGCAGGAAATTTCTTTTCTTTGCTCGAACGATTATACACATTCATATCTGGATCTTACGTCCATCAGAAATGGCTGACAGTGCAGCAGGAAATGTTTCATGGGGTACCAAGAGAACTGCAGTGCCTTAGTGATACACGTTGGTCTTCTAGACATATAGCATGTCGCAATATCATGGACAGGTTGCCTGCAATTTTGCGTGTACTAGAAGAGATCTCATCAGAGAACAATGCACAGAGAGCTGTAGAAGCAAAGGGCATTCTGGTTCAAATGGATCTGAATTTTGTTGGATGCCTTGCACTCTTCAGAAAAGTATTGAGTGATTCTAATATGTTATCAGAAATGCTTCAGTCCAAAACTGTTGACCTGTCTAAGGCTATAAACTTAGTTGAATCACTTAAGGAGACAATGGTTTATTACCGAACTGAATCCTTTTTTGATGACCTGTGGACTGATATTGTAGAAACGTGAAAAAAGTGGCATTTCAACCCAACACATCCCAAAACGATCAATACAGAAAGCAAGAAAACTTCATGATTCTCTTGTTAATTCTACCCTTGGACAGCATGCAGACCCAGACAGCAAACAAATGTTCAGAATCCAAGTATTCTACCCAGTTATAGATTGTATGATGGGAGAAATGGAAAGACGCTTTTCTAGGCTGAACTGTAATATTATGAAAGGTGTTCAGGCATTAAATCCATCAAGTGGCACATTTTTGAGAGAGGAGGATGTACTACTTCTTGCCCGTGCTTATGACTCCAATACTGATGATCTGAAGCATGAAGTACCTCAGATTAGGCGAGTCTTAGAAAGACTTGCAAAGAGTGATGAAACAGTTCCTACCACTCTCATACAGTTTGTGAGTTTCTTGGAGTCGTATAATGATGTGTTTTTTGAACTGTTCCGGCTGTGCAAAATAGCTGTAGTGTAGCCTGTCAGCAGTGCATCTTGTGAAAGGACCTTTTCTGCTTTGAGGATAATTAAAAACTATTTACGATCAACTATGACAGAGAAAAGACTGTCCAATCTGTCTATACTCAGTATTGAGTCCAAACACACAAAAGCATTGGATTTGGATGAGTTTGTCAGACGGTTTGCTCATCAACATGGAAATCGCCGCATTCAGTTGTTGTAGACACAATATTCTTCAACGTGGCCTAATGTAATGAAAAATAAACTTTAAGTACTTGACTAGTGAATCCTGATGGTGAAAAATGTTTTTTTCATATTATTTTGTTCAGTGTTTTCTGTTAAGTGCAGATTTCTGACCTTTTGGTGTAAATGTAAGGATGTAATACACTTTTGAATGTATTTCCAACATAAAAAGAGTATGAAACTTAATACAAGTCCAACTTAATCCACCTTTTATTGTGTAGGTTTCTGGATTTTGTACTTATTGGGATATATGCTTATTTGTTGTATAGGCTATACAGTACATAAAATCCAAAATATTTTTTAATGTAACTGAAATATGTAGTTATTTCGGCTAATGCCAAAAAGAATGTTAGACTACGTTATATTAAACAAAAATTGATGTATTTTGACTATATATGGCATGTATTAGAAAACGTAGCACCTGCAAATGTGTAAAGAAATGGCTTCGACTTTGCCACCCTATCTGATCTCCATGCCACCCTCATGCCACCCCAAAAATTTTTCTCTAGATCTGCCCCTGCCTGGTGGAGCGTTTGGTCAATGGCGAAAATGCAACCGTTTTTTGTTACGGGCAGACTGGATCAGGCAAGACGTACACACTGGGTGGAAGGAGCCAAGGTAATGTGAAGTTTAACCAAAAAATGTGGTTAAGCTCCAACACAGAGCTTAACCACTCTGTGACTGATAAGTGACTGATAAGTTCAAGGAATGTTTGTGCTCTCTAAGGCCCATTAATCATCTGAACTTTCTAACTTCATAACCATAATTCTCTTTTTCCAAAACCTTCCATAGATGAAGAGGGGGAAATTATTGACCGTGCAGCCCAGGATCTGTTCATATACTTGGCGGAGAAGACGAAGGAAAGTGATGTTGTGGATGTCACAGTGAAGGTGTCCTACATTGAGGTGTACAAGGAGGAACTACGAGACCTGTTGCAGCGGCAGACCACCCACAAAGAGCTTCATACACAGCAAAATCGCCAGTGTCAAATTGACACTGTGAGTGTTAAATTTAACACTAGAAAAGTGTCTATATTTGTCCACTCTTTTGAGTGTTAAATTAACACTTTTTAAAGTGTTATATTTTTAACAATGAGCTAGTGTTATTTTAACACTGCACAGAGTTAAAGATTAACACTGAGTAACACTGACCAGTGTCAAAAATATTCTACACTGGTGTTAAGTGTTAAAAAATTAACACCGAATTGTGTTGGTAGTACTTTACACTAGCCCTGGTGAACACTGAATAGTGTTAATTTTCTAACACTAACACTAGTGTCAGTCAAATCATTAATACCACCAGATTACAATAAACTCCCATTAATCTCTGATATCTCTACTGCTACAATTAACCCCTAACATCTACCCATTACAAAGAAATACAAGACATTAACGTTCCAAAATACTTTGTATTCTGATACGCCACATGTAAACAAGTTATACAAAATTACAGTATGGGACAATGTACATTTTGTCATCAGTGCCATTTGAAAATTGCCTATCATAAGGTCTATAGTACACCAGATCATCTACAGAGATCAGTGCAAAGACATCTAATCCATCCTCAATAACAAATGCATTTAAGTGATCATTGAAATATACTGTTGAAGCCTTACAAGTTAGAAGATAAGCATTGCAATCTCTAACAATTATACTGACAATCTTACTGAACAAAGGCATCTCATTTTCAACACCAGAACAAACATACATCCCAACTTGATATTCTGTACCATAGCTTTTGACCCAGGAAGTTGTAGAAACACTAGAAGAAACGTCAAACATTTTATTCAGTGCTTCACTGCCTTTTAAACTGCTGGCCAAGACTTCATTAATGGAGCCAAACTGTCATCTTTTAAAATAAAAATTTTCAAAATGAAAGGCTAATTGATTCTGATGTTTTTTTACTAGTGTTTTTGTGATATTTTTAAAGTTCTTTACAGATCTTTTGAAGAACTTGTGCTTTGCTTCAAATCTCATGCACCACATATGTATGAGTGGCTCAATTTTTCTAATGCAGCGTGGGTAATGGATCATTAGGTGGTGCTTTGGAATCAAATTCCGTTCTGGAAAGAGAGATTTGAAAGCCTTGTGATGATCGGCAATCAGATGTTTCAAATAGCAAGTCATGCCGTGAGTTATAATGGGTGAAAAAACAATGTTCACAATTTGAACTAACAAAAGTAGCAAGTTCCAATGGCCATCATTTCTGCAAACGATATCTCCAAAAATCAATGGGCTATTCCGCAAAAGACACCATGACTGCACAGCATTAAGCCCAAGATCTTTGCTGTTGTCATCCAGTTTTAGCCCACCTGGCCTGTTCCTTCTCTGTGCATATCCGTAGTTAAAGCTTATAATTCTCTGTGACAATGAATTCAAGGATATCAAAGAGGTCTTAATCAAGTACTGAAACACAAGCTTTAACTCATACTGCACCACTCCCTCTAGTAGATCATGCATAATGTCTACAGCATAGTTGTCTGAAATATGGAACAGCCAAAGTGAATTGCGTAGACAATTTCTTTTTACACCAAATGTTGAGGCCAAAGCAGGATTTTGTTGAATGGCACCACAGTGTTTGTAATGAAGTTCTTTGGAATGTAGTGTTAAGCCTACATGATCTTCACTAAAAACTGACTGCAACTCTGTCTTATCAGTTAAACAAAATCTACAACAATAGTTTGCATTAAATGATTCAACAAAACCAAAAATGCTATGTAAAGCCAAGTTGTCGCCTGTAATCTGAAAAAGCGAACCTCTCACAGGTGTGGCTGAAAAGGGCACTTGCATTCCTTCAGTCTCTAAAATCTTTAGATCATCAACAAGTGGCTTTAGGATAGGATCAAACCCATATTTTTTTAAGTCTTCTGAATGAAAAAGGGCTACAAGATGAATGTTCATCAACAGAATTTAACTTTGGTGGCAAATTTCTCAAAACAAAATAAATACAAGCAAGTTTGTGCACGCCCTTTTTTGAGCCTAAAGCAGCGGTCCCCAACCCCCGGGCCTCGGACCGGTACCGGTCCGTGAGTCGTTTGGTACCGGGCCGCGAGAGTTGAGGCTCAGGTGTGAAATGTATGGTTTTCAGGGTTTTTTATCGGTTTTCAGCGTTATTTTGTTATCGTTTTTATCGTTAACTCGGTTTTCCTGGGTCTTTTCACGTGTGTTATGAATAAACCTTCTTTTTTTCGGTACCGGTACTAGTTTTATTTTGTTGTATTTATCCGCGACACCTTAAAGGCCGGTCCGTGAAAATATTGTCGGGCATAAACCGGTCCGTGGCGCAACAAAGGTTGGGGACCGCTGTCTTAGGGTTTCAAGAGGCAGTCAGACTGGATGCTGCTGGGCTGACCAGCAAGATTATTGGCTGTTTCACACACAAATTCTTTTTACACATACAAATCTTTTTTACACACACACAAATTCTTTTTACACATACAAATCTTTTTTACACACACACAAATTCTTTTTACACATACAAAACTGATTTACAAGTGCAAAATATTTATGACCACATATTGAGCCCATACAGGAGGCCAGATCACGTGTCTGCGGTGAACTAGAGGCGGCGAGACAGTGCTCTACCTCCCACGGCGAGGCGGGCCGGTGCCGATTGGTGGGTTACAAAGAAGCGGCGGGCAGAGTTGAGAGCTCTGCCCACCCGGGGTCAGGGTTAGGGTTAGGGTTAGCCTAACCCCTTCTGACCCCTTCTGACTTATCCCCCCCTTAATGAACGATAGCGGCTAAATGAGTAGTGACTGTCGCAGCCTTTCTTTCTTTAGCGCACCGGAGCGGAGAACACGGAGAGGAAGGCGAGGACGCCGCCGGGTTTCCCTTCTGCACCGCTTCCCTGGATTTTTAATTTTTTAGTGACTTTTATATCGTGGCGGACGCCACCGGACTTTTAATGTTGTGTTTTATTGATTTTTATTATGTTGTTCCCTGGCCAGGGTTGTTTTAATTCATTTTATATTGTAACGATGGTTAAATGTTATTTTACAGTGACATGTTGGTTATCTCTGCACACTGTTGTTATTTCTTTAAGATACATGTTTGGTTGTGCTGCAGGAAAAAGGGAGTTAATGTGTGCAGGAAGGGGAGGGGGGTCCTTGTTGTTGTGTGACTGTGCGGGGCTGAAGTGAGGGGTTGTACAAGAGCACTCTCCCCGGAGTTAACGGCCCGTTTGCCTGTGTTACCGAATAAACAGACAAACTGAGATCAAAACGTCTGGTTCTTGAGAACGTTACAATATTTTTAACTGTTTAAATATAATAAATTATATTTTAGTCTTACAGTATTTTAATCAAGTCTATTCCCTTGGCTGCTCACTGCTCCACTCCACTTTGCGGAGGGTTTCCCTCCGCTCAGTAACACCTGTGTTAATTCTTAAATCACACATTACACCCGTTATATCTTCATGTCAAGAAATCTAGCAGCCAGTTACAGTGGCTTCCAAAAGTATTTGGCCCCCTTGAACTTTTCCACATTTTGTCACATTACAGCCACAAACATGAATCAATTTTATTGGAATTCCACGTGAAAGACCAATACAAAGTGGTGCACACGTGAGAAGTGGAATGAGATCATACATGATTCCAAACATTTTTTACAAATAAATAACTGAAAAGTGGGGTGTGTGTAATTATTCAGCCCCTTGAGTCAATACTTTGTAGAACCACCTTTTGCTGCAATTACAGCTGCCAGTCTTTTAGGGTATGTCTCTACCAGCTTTGCACATCTAGAGACTGAAATTCTTGCCCATTCTTCTTTGGAAAACAGCTCCAGCTCATGGTGTGTTCAGAGTGATGTGCAGTGTTAGTTTTCCGCCACACATAGCGTTTTGCATTTTGGCCAAAAAGTTCCATTTTGGTCTCATCTGACCAGAGCACCTTCTTCCACATGTTTGCTGTGTCCCCCACATGGCTTGTGGCAAACTGCAAACAGGACTTCTTATGGTTTTCTTTTAACAATGACTTTTTTCTTGCCACTCTTCCATAAAGCCCAACTTTGATCACAGTCACCATGGGCCTCTTGGCTGCATTTCTGATCAGCGCTCTCCTTGTTCCGCCTGTGAGTTTAGGTGGACGGTGGCCTTGTCTTGGTAGGTTTACAGTTGTACCATACTCCTTCCATTTCTGAATGATGGCTTGAACAGTGCTCCGTGGATGTTCAAGGCTTGAGAAATCGTTTTGTAGCCTAAGCCTGCTTTAAATTTCTCAATAACTTTATCCCTGACCTGTCTGGTGTGTTCTTTGGACTTCATGGTGTTGTTGCTCCCAATATTCTCTTAGACAACCTCTGAGGCCGTCACAGAGCAGCTGTATTTGTACTGACATTACATTACATACAGGTGCACTCTATTTAGTCATTAGCACTCATCAGGCAATGTCTATGGGCAACTGACTGCACTCAGACCAAAGGGGGCTGAAAAATTACGCACATAATAATTCTCTTCACTCTGCTGACCCATAACAAGAGATTCAACCCCCATTATGAGCACCTTCTACAGAGGCACCATTGAGAGTATCCTCACCAGCTGCATCACTGTGTGGTATGACTCCTGCCTGCCTCATCCAGAAGGTCCTCTCCATTACAGGTGACTCCACTCATCCCTTCAACAGCTTCTTCAGTTTGCTGCCATCAGGAAGGATACTGAAGAGCCTCCGGGCCAGAACCCGCAGACTGAGAGACAGCTTCGTCCATCAGGCTGTCAGGATGCTGACCATCTCTGAATCGAGAAGGGGGGCCCAAGGGTACATCTTTCGCCATCTTTCAATGCTGTTATTGCAGCCATTCCCCAACTTTCTGTGAATGGTACTCATGGCCATTCGAGAATCTGTGTCTTTGATTAGTAGTCATTGATCAATGGACTTAAGGTTGAACTTCACTCACATGCCCCAAAGGGATGGCTCAGCAGCCACAGAAGGAAACCCCCTCCAGGTACTCCCACGGACAATGAAAATTATGCTGTAACACAGACAGAAGTGGACTAAGCGTCATGGAGAGAAAAGAAAGAATCGCAGCTCGGTCGCTCACCAGTGGTTCAGCCATGATGATACAGCTCTTGCGTTCAGAGAGCAAGGTGAAGATGGCAAATAAGCTTTCTAGGACAAACTCGCCCGGCTGGCTCTCTGTGTCCACGTTGACAGGCGTCATGACGACGGGGCCCTTCCTCTCACCCGAAGGGCCGCTGGCTGGTGGGATGGATGGCTTCAGTCCCACTGGAGAAGCTGATGACATATAAGACAGGCCCATTAGTCTAAAGTACTCTGACTCTGTGGGTCCCCCCTGAGTTACAGTAAATACTTCTGTGCTCCCAGCCTGCACACATTCTTATCAGCGTCACTGCTAACTGGAGCATATTTAACGCTAAAGTTGTTTGAACTACAGATGTCATCATCTTGGGGCCGTCAGCCTGTTTTTGCTTTCTGAACCTTGACAAATGGAGCTGAATATGCATTAGAAGTTCATATTTGCAATGCTCTCATGTAGTGCTGGGCGATATGACGATATATATCGTGTGGACGATAGAAAAGTGTCTATCGTGCCATTTGTCTTCTATCGTTTATATCGTACTAACCCAAGTTTTATAAATTATTACATAAAATATATAATTAACCCTTTACAACCGGTCGGAGCAGGCACACTCCGTTTTACCTAACTATTTTTAAATCCCTGTAGAACTGGAACCACATAAGGTAGTGCAATATTTTTTTTTTTGCATGTGAAACCGGAGGAATTGTACTTACATCTTATGCCATTAGCTTGTCCAAGGTCACGGTTTCCTTCCACATATAACTTTGCAAAAATTGCATAAGAAGCACTTGCAGCAACAAAAACATAATATTCCAAACTTGCAGCAACAAAAACATAATATTCCAGAAACACGCTTTGCCGACATTCATAACACTTCCTACGTTGGCATATACGTCAGCGCAAACTATCGCATGTCCGCCATTACCTGCCCGAAACCGGAAGTGACGTCATTTTCGCGAAAGGGCCTTATAAGCCTATGTTGGTGTTTTTAAAAGACATGTTTGACTTTATGCTTTTCTGTATCATTTCTGGGATGCTTAGAACTCAAATTACACTGTTGGAAATAGTTTATTTTGATGCATTATAATATTTATTTTCATTTTTCCTGTAGTGTATAAAAATTAGTGTATCTCAAAAATAAAACTATGAAGACACTCAAAATAAATTTCTCGTGGTTGGAAACTTTTGTATTTACAGTTTTGAGGGATACGCCTCTTAAATTTTTTTTAACTAAAAATATATGTAAAAAACAAAACAAAAACGATTTTCAATTTTTTTGTAGTTTATTGCACTACAAGTTTTTGCAATTTATGTAGTTACTATGGACTTAATGCATAGATATTATTAAAATTTGTGCTATAACGGTTGTATTGATATATGGAAACTTGAAATACTCCCACAAGTGGCACTACAGCATGTAAAAACATAAAGATAAGCTCTGGCGGACTTGGTTCTATGGTAGCTCTTAAAGGGTTAAATAGCCTGTGGCAAATATATTAGTGTTGTCTTCTCATTATACATGCTCTTAACTTTATGCAAGAAAAAATAAAGTGTAAAAAAAATGATATTTTTCGTGGTTTGCGAGCTGGTACTGCTGTACGTGCACCCAGATTTGCGACATACTTTACGGTAACTCAAAACAAAGACTGCACCCTTGGCACTCGCTGTTTACAGACTGCGTACTTTCTAGATGACCACAGGTCAGGTCGTATATCGTGATATATATCGTTATCGTGATATAAAATAATTCATATCGTGATAAATATTTTTTCCATATCGCCCAGCACTACTCTCATGGTTGATGATTCTCACTTGTAGAGTAACCAGGAATGGGGAAGTGTTAAAGATCATCTTCTTGAGCATAAGTCGTATTCAAACGAATAAAAACCACATCTGTGTATTCGAATGTCGACTGAGTTGTGGCTCGGTGAAAGACGCCGACTCTGGCGATCCTTACACGATCCTCCCTGCTTTGCATTCAGGCAGCTGAGGTGCAGACTCGTGCTATCTCGTGCATGATCAGATGAGAGTTGAAAGTCGTGGCGGCCCAGGGAAGCTGCGGTGGAGCACTTCCTGCGACCATCTGTAGACCATTTGCATGACTCAGCAATAAAGGGGGTAATTCAGCAGATTTCTACCATGTCCAGTCAATACAAGTCTGCCTTGGTTTAATTACACTTTTATTTTAATTGGAGATTGACAATAACAACACTGTTTTTCTTTGAGCCAAAATTTCATTGAAGGAAATTTCACTGCAGCTTTGATGCTGGATGGAGACAGCAATGCATTTTAAAACCCTGACTTGGACTGTGGGAATCAAGTCTTTACAACACACACACACACACACACACACACACACACACACACACACACACACACACACACACACACACACACCATATAGTGCTACATAGGGGGTATGCTGAAAATAGAGGGTGATAAACTGGGAAGGTGAAAACTAGTGAGTGATGACAATGAAAAGTTTTCATACCGCTGTAGCTATAATGGAGCAGACTAACAGCACTAATGTTTCTATTGTTGTTCTCTTCTGTTTCATATTGTGCTGAGTGAGCATGCCGTCAGCCTGACCAATAAGAGCCAAGAGGTGGGTGGCGTCACCCCTGCTGGGAGACTCTATGTACCATCCCGGTGCCGTCAGGAGGCCTTGTTCTGGGCTCACTCCTCCCCGCTCTCGGGTCACCCGGGGCCTGACAGGACCCTCCAGCTCCTCCGCCGTGCCTTCTGGTGGCCCTCCATGACTCGGGACGTCCGTGAATTCGTTTCCGCCTGCGACACCTGTGCTCGGGCTAAGTCCTCCACTCAGCCTCCCGCTGGCGACCTTCGCCCTCTCCCTGTGCCGGGACGTCCCTGGTCCCATGTCGGCCTGGACTTCGTTACCGGCCTCCCATCCGTGGACGGTCTCGACACCATCCTCACCTTTGTAGACCGGTTTTCAAAGGCGGTGCACCTGGTCGCCCTGGCCGGCTTCCCTTCCGCCAAACGGACAGCAGAGCTCTTCTTGGACCATGTCGTCCGGCTTCACGGGTTCCCCAAGGACATAGTCTCCGACAGGGGGCCCCAGTTCACCGCCAGGTTCTGGAAAGCCTTTTGCCGCCTGATTGGAGCGTCTCCCAGCCTCTCGTCCGGCTATCACCCTCAGACCAATGGGCAGGTCGAACGGACCAATCAACAACTGGGGCGCTTCCTGAGGTGCTTCGTCTCCACCCAACCATCGCTTTGGCCTCGTTACCTGTTGTGGGCTGAGCTGTCTCATAACCTTCACCTCTCTTCTGCCACCGGTCTCTCGCCCTTTGAAGTCTGTCATGGCTTTCATCCTCCTATCTTCAGCCACCAGGAGGTGGAGGTCGACGTGCCTGCTGCTGAACGGATGGTCCGCCGCTGTCGTCAGGCCTGGATCAAGGCGCGAGCCGCCATTTCCCGAGCCAACGCTCTGTACGCCAAGCAGCATCGTCACCGCCACCGCCCGGCTCCTCCTCTTCAGCCGGGGGATCGCGTCTGGCTCTCCACAAGGCACCTGCGGCTCCGCACCGAGTCCAAGAAGCTCGCTCCCAGGTTCGTTGGCCCATACGAGGTCGCTGTCCGGCTCAACCCCGTGACTTATCGTCTCCGGCTTCCGCCCGCCATGAAGGTCCATCCGGTTTTCCACGTCTCGCAGCTGAAGCGGCACGTTACTTCCTCGCTGGCACCCCCCTCCCCGGCCCCGCCCCCGCCCAGGTTCGTCGATGGGGGTCCTGTCTACACTGTCCCGCGGATCTTGGACTCCCGTCCCCGGGGTCGGGGGGTCCAGTACTTGGTGGACTGGGCTGGCTACGGTCCGGAGGAGCGCTCCTGGGTGCCGTGCCGCTTCGTCTTGGATCCCTCCCTCATCTCGGATTTCCGTCGCCGCCGTCCTGGCCGGTCGGGTGCCGGTCTTCGGGGGGGGGGGGGGGGGTCCTGTCAGCCGGTGATCAGCTGATCACGGGGCCGGGGTTAAAAGAGAGACGCCACCCACCTGTTCGCCGCTCAGACATCGTTCTCTTCATGTCAGGAGCTCCGAAACCCTGCCTACGTCAGTCCCCGCCTGACTCAGCAACTGTGAGTGTTTTTCCTCTCGATTCTCGTTCTCATCCCGGCTCCGCTTGCTCTCCGTCTGTAACGCCAGTTCCGAAGCTACGCTTCGTGCACTGACCGTTACTAGAATAACTGCGTGTCTGTTCCAACCCACCGCTAGCCTTCGCCGCGTTTGGGTCTAACCAGCACGCCACACGGGCACGCCGAATTACTGTGTGTAGTTCGCCCGATCGTGACAATAGGCAGGCTGAACCAGCAAATAGCCAGAAACAACTGGTCAGTGCAGCACCGCCTCAGGTACCACGTACAGATTTTAACTGGCTTCTGACTTTGTGTGGTGTGGAGTATGCTAGATTTTATATAAATATGGATGAGATCAGCTGGGGATGAACAAAATCTCCTTCAGCAACTATTAAGTAGCCAGAAGGGGCCAGACAGTCAATATATTAATTCAGCTTTGCTACAGAACAGACTGTAAAGCAGGGGTCGGCAACCCTAGGCATGCGTGCCACCGTTGGCACGCGAAGGGTTAACTGATGGCACGCACAACCATAGCTGGACTGGCCATGATTTTTTTTTTTTTTTTTGGTGGTGGATCGGCCAGACGCTGGGCTGTGTGTAAAAATAACTCAGCTGTTTGGTGGTGGCTATGGCGGAGCTTCCACAGATTCAGTAAAATTAACAAGTGGTGGAGGCCAGCAGGTGGATGAGGGAAGGGGAGGCAGGAGGAGGAGAGACCCGAGGCAGCTGCCGGTTGGAGCCTCAGGTGAACTGAACTTCAGGTAAGAAGTTATGACCTGCAGTCTATCTGGGTCAGATATAAACCAAGTTTAGGTGTAGTTTATTTTTGTTGTGCTGACTTTTTACAGTCAGTTACAATAACTCGTACTGCGTGCTAGCTAGCATGACCGAGTTTCTATACTGCTGGGTGGGTGCTATGATTTTATTGATAGTGAACTTTATTTTATTCATAAGGTTAGTTAGTAGAGTTGCCAACCATCCCGTACAAACGGAATCGTCCCGCATTCAGAGAAATTATTAAGCATTTCGTGTTGAGCTGAGAAGGAACACAGTTTGTCCCGTACTTCAGCTAGGATGGAAAAAGACACAAAGCTGGAATTATTCTGTGTCTTTGCTGCACAGCTGCATCTTCTTCTCCTGTCATTCTCTCCTGTTGCTACTTTAATCATGAAACTGATCAATAATCAGCTGATCGGCTTTTCTCTCTTGTTTGTTTATCTCCCACTTTGCGCCAGAAAGAGGAAACCAGCGGATGTCGCACTAAACAACAGCAGCACGTTTAAGCTTGATCAGCTGTTGTTAGAATTTATTTAACATTAATTTCTAGTATCAGCTGATGTTTTCTGGAGCCACAGCTGTAAAAGCTGCTGGTCATGATATGGTGAGAGGGAAACATGAAGATGACTATTACTACAACCAGGAGATGTCCTTACTGAATCATCAGAGCTGAACAGCTGATGGAGAAACAGGTTTACCTTTTAGGTGACATGAATGAGTTGAAGCGAAGTTATGAACTGTTTCTGAGAGACAAATAACACCAGGATCCTTTTCTATGTAGCTGACAGCTGGTAACTATGCAGGGGCGGATCTAGCAAAGTTTTGCCAGGGGGCCAGGTGGGGCATTAACAGGGAAAGGGGGGCACAAAGAAATACTTGCTTATTCTCATTTAAAATGTCTGGCTGTTATTAAATAATTATCTGAAACTTACAACCAAAGTTTTTATCTGACGTAAAATGAATAGAAATCATACATATACCAACAAGACAGTGTACATCACTGTCACAACAGCGTTGGTTTTCATTCAAAGGCTTTATGGCTTTAATATCTGGGGGGCCGGTCTTTAGTCAAAATGCATCCATAGACTCGAGACTAGGGATGGGTATCGTTTAGGTTTTATCCGATACCGGTGCCAAACCGGTACTTTTGAAACGGTGCCGGTGCTTAAACGGTGCTCAAACCGGTGCTTAAAGAATGGAGAACACAAAATTGGTCCAAAAACCTTTCATGTTTAGCTGTTTTTTTTGTAAAAAGATAACAATGTAAGCCTTTTCTTCAGCTATAGGGCATATATGGTATCACTCTTGGCTGGAAGCAGTGCTTAAACAATGGAAAAAATACAAAATTGGTCCAAAAACCTTTCATGTTTAGCTGTTTTCCACTTTTTCTTTGGTCATTTTAGCCTTTTTGGCCAGGGTGAAGGGAGTATCTGCCGTCAAAACAAGAAGACAGCCGCATGTAGCTATGATGATGTTTGCTAGTTCACCTTACATGCATTAATGTAATAATGTGGTTAGCCTACTCAACGTAAATTACACATGAACAACATTAAGCTACTCACGCAGAGAAGAACGGCTGCTGCTGCCATCATCATCCTCATCATTTCTGCTACACTGGCAGGGCTAGGGGCCAGGACTCTACTCTTCGGGTTTTTGGGGGATGTTGCTAACTCCAGGTCCGATAACAGGCACCACACCCGCAGTAGATGTGCTCGGTGTGAGGTCTCGCAGCAAGCTATCAAATACGGCGCATTTCTCGGCTTTAAAAAAACGCTATGCGTCGCCAGGTGTTTCATCGGATTCGAGGTGTTACCTCCTTTGACAGTATCACAGTATCACCTTAATGCACTTGTTGCAGGCTGCTGAGTTTGCATCTTTTGCTGCGAAGTACAGCCAGACTTTTGACCGCTTCGCCTTGGGCATTTTTAATCTGTAGCTCTGCTCTAAAAGAACGTACGTACCTGGGCCCGCCTACTATCCTCGGAAATGTAAAATGATTGGCTAGAATTGGCTCAGGGAAGAAAAAAAAAAAGCACCGAAATAAAGCACCGAAATGTGTGCTGCTTTTCGGTCTGGTTACTACCGTTTATGTCAGAACCGGTGCCATCATGGCACCGGACACCGGTACCCATCCCTACTCGAGACACAATGCATTTTTGGGACTTTCAGGTGTATGGACCAATGTTTTATTTTCTGATCAAACCAGAAATCTTTAATGAGCAGCTAGATTTGTCTTGCATTAACTGGCTGAGTTAATGCCAGTTAATGCGACATTGAAGCAGCTGGAATCCACAGCTGTGCATGTTCATGGAGCTTGCATTTTCACCTGCTGGACATCACTACCTGACAAGTTTAACTGTCTTCAGAACATTGCAGAGGCCTTATTGACAGTATTTGGCTCTACATATCTGTGTGAGCAGATTTTCTCTCACATGAGTGTCCTCAGGTAGCCGTCTGAATGCTGGACACTCGGAGACCTGTGTCTCTGAGTGGGAGACCAGAGATCACATTAACATGTGTGTCTCAAGCACACAGAGACGCAGACCAGATTGGAAGAGAACACAGACATAGCGGGCTGGGGAAAACATGGAATACAACACAAGGAGGAGAAAGGAGGCATGGGGACTGGCAGATACACAGAGGGGGCACACAGGGGGTAAAGTCACGAGGGGAAATCAAATAAGCAACATCTTAACAGAACAACCTAGGGACCCTAAAACTGACATCAAACAACAACAAGAGACACAAAAAACCAGGTAGAAGTCCTGGGACCATGACATGCAGGTGGTTACATATGGTTAAAATGATTCAAATGCAGTAAGTATGCACGTTTTTCATATCAATATAGTCCATAACTTGATTATTGTCTGTAGCCCACATGATTAAACACCTTAAACATGTGAGTTTAGATTTTATCTACTGTATAGCCTGTATAATAAATTAATATGTAGCCCAATAAGTATAAAAGCCAGAAAGCTACACAACATGGGGCGGTTCATTTACAAACACAGGTCTAACTTGAGTTTCACACAGTTTTTATTAGAAACAATCAAATTGTTAAATGCTTAAAGTACACAAAATGTCAGAAATCTGCAACGTCATGAACAGAAATTTAAACCTAATGAAAACATCAGCATATGAACACAAAACTGAAGAGACACTGCAACCGTATGAAAGCAGACCACTATTTAGTGACATTTCGACGTTTCCCTGAGGATTAACTGCTCTGTAATTTACCAAGAACTAAAGTAAGCTCAAATTTCAGTTTATAAACTTAGGATCATTTACTTAAATATGTAAAGCCTGATTTTCCTGCCTGCCAGGACAGTATTTATGTACTTTACATTGTGCAAGACTAGACTATATTTTCCATCATAGAGAGGATGATGTGGATCTATTATTCAGGAAAACAAATGAAGACTTAACTATTTGTCAGCTGATGTAATAATATTTGACAAATTATACATAAATTAGAAAATGTTCTTAATCATATCTTAGAGTGACAGAAGCTCTTTTATTTCACGATTATTTCTGAGATGATTTTTGAGATGATTTTGTTCATTTAGGAAAATAGAGACAAACTATTAGAATTTGTGAGAAACTGAGGCTGCATCCACATGTACACGGCTATTTTTGAAAGCGCAGCTTTGTCTCTGCATTCGGGCCTTTCGTCCACACCTAAACAGCAGATTGAGTCACTGAAAGGTGAGATTTTTAAAAACTCCTGCCAGGGTGGAGATTTTTGAAAACGACGTTTTTGTGTTTAGGTGTGGACAAGGAAAATGGACATTTACTCAGGCAATGTCAAAAGTGTGCGCCACTGTTGACGTCACGCTGTGGCCACGTTAGTGTTTACGTGAGATCAATTTCTACAATGGCGGATGTAGACAACATACTGTGTCTGTTAATCTTAGTATCTGCAGTTTTTACACGCTTACATATACACACACAGTTACTGTGCCTCCATTTAGAAACACAGAGGCATCAGAGTGAGCATCAGACGTGGCTTCTACATTCAACACAGACGCTCTCACAACCCAAATCCTGACGTCGCTTTGGAATAAATGTCATTAAACAAAATTACATTTATGTATGCTGTATGCATTTTGTCCATTCCAAAGTTTTTGCTTTTCCAGAAAAAGACAAAAACTTTTCAGAAGTACGTAAGGTTTTGTGAGGTTTTCCCACCCAGGCTTCTAGACTTCTGATTGGCCAACATTTCTACACGGTTAAGATTTGGCGTGTTCTTGACAGCGTTTCACTTTGTTTTTAGCGTTTACATGTGGAAGGAGATGTCTTGGTGCATTCTCAATCATCCAGGAAAGTAAATCTCCAAAAGTTGAATCTGTTCATCTGGACGTAGCGTTTTGTGGGAGAAACGTTTTGTCACTCATCCAAGTGACTTCTTCAGTCTCAGCTGACTGCAGGTTTCCCCAAACCTTATAAACAGTACATTTGCATAATGACTGAAACCAGCCCACTGAAGGAACAATGGGCTGTGAAGTCAGTTCCTTAATCATAATTATGCAAATTCCCATGACCATTGATCAACAATCACTGACCAAAACCCACTGATCAAAGAACACTGATCAATGGCCATGAGTACCATTCACAGAGAGTTGGGGAATGGCTGCAATCACAGCATTGTAAGATGGTGAAAGATTTACAGTCATTTCTCCCACAAAACGCTACGTCCAGATGAACAGATTCAACTTTTGGAGATGTGGAAGGAGATATTTTTTCAAAACTGCACATGTGGACTGGATTTTTTTTTTAAACAAAAAAGGAAAACGTCCGTTTTCAAACATAGCTGTGTACGTTCGGACGCAGCCTAAAGTCATCACAAAAAAAGCAAATTCTCTGAACATTCTCAGTTGAGGTTTAGTGATCATTGTTGTTTTGTGTTCCTTGTAGTCAAAATGAGTGGAAGCGGAGATGGATTTCAAAATAACCGTAATGGTAAGCACATGTGCTCAGTCTTGAAATTGATGAAAAACAGATTTTCAGCAGATAGTTATGGATGCTAATTAAAAGATTAAATGATCTTGCAGGCCAAAAGGTTAACCCACAATCATCTGCAAGTGGAGATCAGGAACCTGCTAATGAACCAGTTAATGGACCAGCTGATGGACCAGCTAACCAAGCAGCTAATGGACCAGCTAACCAACCAGCTAACGAAGATATTGGTGGACTCTGGGGCTTCCTGATCGATCTTTATTTTGCTCTCTGTGACATCATTCTGAATCATATGGATGAGATAATAGATGAATTAGTGGACCGATTTCCTGATGACATTGACATTGATGATGACAATGACAACAATGTCAACATTCAAAATATTAACGTGAGGGACAATAATGCCAATGCTGACAACAATGAACAGCATGAGGATCATAATGCTGTGGTTGTTGTTGGCATTGAAAATGAGGATTCGGATGAGGCATTTGAAGACTGTGTGGATGTTGACCAGCACATCCCAGAAGAGGACCCTCAGCCAGGTGTATCCAGGAGGAGGTCTAGAGAGATGGATGAAGAAGAAGATGTGGAACCAAACAAAAGAATCAGATGGAGCGAGGAGTTTTCTGATGATGACTCTGACTTCTTCTCTGCTTGTGACACTGATAGCGAGGGCTGTCCTCATGTTGGTGATATTGCCGATGAGGACATCAATCAGCAGGTAACAGAAGAAGAACCGCAGCCTGGTGGATCCACGAAAAGGTTCAGAGAGGAAGATGTTGACCAACAAGAGCGAAATAGCAAAAAATCCAGGCTTGCACACTCTGATTCGGGGACCAGCTCAACTGTGTACGACCACTCTGAGAGCAGCAGTAATGAACTTTTTGAAGATGCACACGAAGAGCTTGACAACCGTGGAAGTGGAGGCTTGAGGAAGTGTTCCCGAGAGGATTTTGAGGAAGAAGAGGAATACTTGCCTGTGTGCAAATTTCGGAGGTGTTCAATTGAGTCCAGCAGCAGCAGTGATGAAGACTAAGACTACTTCGACGGGTTTTTTCAGTATCCTTTTAGTAGGCTGATGGCCTACTCAGGTGACCCTGAATCCTCCATGCTGCAATAAGCTGGGCATACACTGTGCGAGTTTTTCAGTCGCGTCATTCAGCTCCTGCTCAAACTGTACGATTGACTCGCAGGGGTGAGAAGTTTGTGCCTCCATCGCTTGTGTCCAGATCACACGCCGCACCGCCGTTCTACTCCGTCTTTTCACTCTCATTTCTGCATTTGCGCGTGCGCAGTGTGAGCCGCTGCGGTGACACCCTCAGGACGACCGACGGGATTTCAAACAGGTTTGATTTTCTTATGAGCAAACGATTGATGATCGGGAGCTGGTCGTGAGGCGTTAATCGCTCCTCGTTACCCCATGTAGACGATGCATGACACATGATCCTCCAAACGGTCGCACGACTGAAAAATTGGCTCAAAATGGGCCAAAAATTGCACAGTGTATGCCCAGCATTAGGCTGCCGGGGGATTCCCATGATGCACTGGGTGTTTCTTCTTCACCCACTATGTTTAATAGACCTCTCTGCACTGTCTCTCTTCCACAGCATGTCTTTATCCTGTTTTCCTTGCCCCTCCCCAACCGGTCGCAGCAGATGGCCGCCCCTCCCTGAGCCTGGTTCTGCTGGAGGTTTCTTCCTGTTAAAAGGGAGTTTTTCCTTCCCACTGTCGCCAAAGTGCTTGCTCATAGGGGGTCATATGATTGTTGGGGTTTTCTTTGTAAGTATACCTTACAACATAAAGCGCCTTGAGGTGACTGTTGCTGTCATTTGGCGCTCTATAAATAAAATTGAATTGAAAATTGAATAGGTGTCACTGTGATGATTTCTTCCCTCCATAGAAAGCTTAGACCCAAATGCAGATTCAATGCACATGGTTAAACTATTTATGAGACTTTGTTTAAAGAGAGGGAATGGAGAACGTGGCTCGAGCTAGTAGTGTCAGCAGAGAGCAGGAACCAGAGGAAAAGCTATCGAGAGACTGAACACCTGGCTCCTGATGGGAACAATCCAGCGGGAATTCTGCAACAGAGGGAGAAGAAGTTGCAGGACGGGTAAGGGAGTTTGAGGGTAGGATGAGTATGTTGGCAGAGGAGACCTAAACACAGTGAAAACAAGGTTAAACACAGGGAAGGAGCAAGCCAGAACTGGAGCAGAGGTGAAGCCTAGTTACCACTGGAGATGAAAGAACAAACTGGCGAGGAGTAGCAGGCAGCGCTGGTTTAAAAAGCCCTCCTGCTGATTGTTTGCAGATGAGGCCCAGGTGAGATCCAGGAAACTCCACCTCTGAAGTGTGGACACAGTATCCCGATTCCAAGTGGAAAAGCCCCTCAGACACTTCCATGGTGCATGGCAAGAAGGATGAGAAAGCATTCATTGTCCATCCATCCGTCCATCAGCGTAATGCCTAAAAGTTTATTCAGAATAAAGATCATCAGTGTTTTTAATTAGGGCTGCCACAAACGATTATTTTGATAGTCGACTAGTCACCGATTATTTTTGCGATTAGTCGACTAATCAGATCATGCATCCATTGAACGTAAAACATACAGCTTATTGCACCAGCAGCATCTGCTCTTATATAACTATCATTAGCTTACAGCTTTAAGTATTTAAGGTATGTGCTAACTAAAAATAAAGACAAGATGACAGTTTATTAAATTTTAATGAAATCTGCAGATTGTTTCAGTGAAGTTTAATAAACTCAGCCGGCTGCTCTTTAAAATATAACGGGACACCGGAGTATATTCTCGAGCATCTCACACTTCTGATAATCAGTTGTCAATAAAGGTTAGTCCTGTTCAGAATATGTGACAGTGTATAGTAAGTCTGTGTCCACATGAGGCACACACACCTGGTCAAACTGTGGCTCTTCTCCTCTGCAGAGATTTGTTTAGCGGCTTCTCCTGCCAGATAAGAACAGACAGAGGTGGAGAACACTCATGTTAGTCTACTAGCATTAGTAAATATTTTGTTTTGAAATTCAGGTCAGACTCCTGACAGAACAAAATGGTCCAAAAAGAGAGCGAGTGAGACTCATAAATCACTGAGTTAGAAGGTCAAAGCTAATAGTCGCATTTAGTAAATGTAACAAAAAGTGAAGAAGTTTACTTTGTCAAACAGACAAAAAAGTGAGATGAGAGGGTCAATGTAAACATACACGGCAGACCCAGTGGCATTTTGATCATCTTTATTCGGTACGCTTACTGGACACACAGAGCTGCAGCTGTCCCGCTGCCAGCTCAACCGAACACACAACAACATTCGCCAAAAACTCGAAACTTTTAAGCCGGCGAGGCGTGATTGCAGATGCCACCCAGGTGGGTCAATCGCACCTGCAGCAGCATCGCAAACCACGCCCCGCCACAGTCAGTTTTCTGGCTCAGACATATTAGGCTTACTTTGTTGTTGAAAAAACTGCAAACACAGTGTGTCTCACTGTGAACCATAAACTGAAAATCGTCATATAGAGACAAGCAAAGGTGTAAACATGCACAGTGCAAGTACACTAACAGCTACATTTAAGCCTGTATTGTTTCTTTTAAAGAGGAAAAACACCTTGGGTTCAGTTTCTATTTGATCGCTGACTGTGGAGTGTGCGTGAGTTTCCAAGGTAAAATACAATCCAGTAAACACAGCGATAAAGAGAAGGCCTTCCCTGATTTACTGCTTTGTCCATTTAATGCTCGGCTGGAGAGTTAAAAAAGGCATAAAAATGTCGAGCCAATATACATCGTCATCAAAAGGTACTATGACTAACAAAATGAAGTAAGATGCATGTTTATGATTGTCATGAACCAACAGGTTCGCCCAGGAAAGTGGACCCAAAAATGCAGACAAACACGGGCGAGGAATGCTTACAGTGATATTTATTTGAAAAAAGGGCCTAAAGTGACGAGGGGGACCCAAAAAGGCTAGTTGCAGGAACAAGGAAGAGGACAGAGAGCCGAGGAAATATTTGTGCCAGTCCGGGTTCGTATCACTGAGGGGAGGGGAGAGAGGTCCGTGGAAAGCGTCTGGAGGGTCTCAAGCTGAAGCGTGGAGGTTAGAGGGCAGGCGGCGAGCAGGCTGGGAGACAGGGACTGTCCCAGTAAGGTGAAGCCAGGGTTGAAACTCCGCTGAATGAAGGGAAGACAGAAATTACTCCAAGAGATAAATCACACAAGGAAAACCACGAAGGGAAACGTCATTGATGCTGACCATCTCTGAATCGAGAATGGGGGCCCAAGAGTACATCTTTTGCCATCTTTCAATGCTGTGATTGCAGCCAACTCTCTGTGAATGGTACTCATGGCCATTCGAGAATCTGTGTCTTTGATTAGTAGTCGTTGATCAATGGTCATAAGAATTTGCATACTAAGAATCATGGAACTAACCCCCCAGCACATTGTTCATTCAGTGGTGCTAGTTTCCTTCGCTGTGCAAATGTACTGTTTATCCTTATAAACAGTACATTGGGGAAACCTGCAGTCAGCTGAGACTGAAGAAGTCACTTGGATGAGTGACAAAACGTTTCTCCCACTGAAAATGTCCAAATGAACAGAATCAACCTTTTGGAATTTACTTACCTGGATGATTGAGCACACATCAAGACATTATTTTATTAATATCTTTGAAATGATAGCAACACAAACGAAACTTTTTGCAGTACATAGCACAAATGTAGCACAAACGTTTGATACCACTTTTGTTGGATTTGAAGAAGGTGGGGGGGCCAACTTCACTCACGTGATCTCCTAATATCACACCACAAATTCTAATTGCGTAACTTTGTCTCATTATTGGAAACTGAAAGCAGCAGAGCCTGTTGCAAAAAAAAGCTGTCACAACAGTCATCATGTGATTGACTCATACGGAACAAATCCAAGCGAAGATGATAAGTGATAAAAATCTGCTTTAAATCCAAACACTTGCAACAATGTGTGGATGGACGCATGGATCAGGTACATGTGTCACACTGCAAAGTCAATATTAGTTTCTGAAGGTGGTTACTGGTTTCACCTGCGCATCCTCACAGCTTTATCTGTATGTGGCGGCACCCAAGCAGTTGCAATTTAGAATATCAGCCACTTGTCAAGTTAATAAGGGCTAAATAAAGCTGAGGCAGAAAATGGCCGGTGTGAAAGCTGCTGAGCTGATCGTCATCTGTTTCATGCTGCTACAAGGTAAGACAAGGAAACATTTTATCAACACATTTCACAACAAAGAAAGCAACAGCAATGTGTTGATTTACTTCCTGCACAGTCGTAACACCTTACACATATTTACTAATATATGAAGGATTTATTAAAAGTTTACATTAAAACTTCCTGTAAAAAAAACAAACCTAACTTGGAGACTAAAGTTAAATAAAGTATTACCTTCATTTCTTTATACATGATATACATGCAGATTAATACATAACAGAGAAGCTAAATGGTTAAATGTTTAAAAACTGTCCCATCACTATTATGTTTGTCATTCATTTTCAAACAAAGGAGGTCATTCAGTTACATTCATCTCAATAAAGGGCAGCACTGGATCTGCTTTTATTTTTTAGTGTTTTCAGTACAATTACATTTTCATTACAAACAAAACAAACGAGTAAACACACTCGGCTCTCACTTGTTTACCTGCTGTAATAAAATAAGCATCTGCTACACCAAAAAAAAAAAAAAAATACAAATGGAAGAACTGAGCCTGCATGTTTTCATGTTCAAGCATGTAACATAGTTGTACATTTTCTTTGCTTGTTCTCTTCTTGATCTCAGGCTTTGTGGCGGCTTTGAACTGCACCAGCCCAACTCCTGCCGCCCTGTTTGATGAACTCGCAAAACATTTGTTCTCTAACAAACTGCTGCGTCCCGTCGAAACCTTTGCAAAGCCAATAAACATATCCATCAGCATAACAGTGGCAGGAATTTTAGGAGTGGTGAGTCTACACAGCTTATACACAAAATATTAACATCATGTCATCTATGTGGAACTAATAATCCTTATGACTCTAATATACTTTCTAATGTTACTCATCTTTAGGATGAAAAAACCCAAACACTGTCTTCAGTCTTATGGCAGGTCCTGGTATGTTTTGAACAGCTCTCAGAACTAAAACAATAATGTCACATTTCTTATATGATTATACTGACATTTTGTAAATTATTTCTGTTGCAGCTGTTTGTATTTTCAGCACAATGAACCAATCCAGAGCGATAGTATTTTTATAAGAATGAATCAAAATGTTTGGCCACTGAATTAATACATAAAGAATACATTACTTGTTATTTTAGATTTCCTTAAGTTTGTAACAGTAATTTCAAATATTTATTATCACTTGGGAACTTTTTCTTATAGTCTAACATGACTTAATACCAGATGTTGTGTTTCCCTGTTTCAGCAGTTAACAGGGAACAGCTGTAGTGCTGTGGAACAGTTTTGCTGTTGTTCTGTTTAATGTAGGAGTGGGATATCGAAGGACTGAACTGGGATGAGAAGGAATGTGCAGCTAAAAGAGTTTCAGTTCCTCGGGACAACCTTTGGGTCCCAGACATTCAAATAAAACAGCTGTAAGTTTAATGAATTTTGTAAATCAAGTCGAAGAAACTAACTTTTAATTAAAACACTAAAAATGTCAGAAATGACAAAGCAGTCATGAGAGACATCGACGTCCACAACTGAGCTGGAAGACCAACACTTGCACTGTAAACAGAAAGTGGAAGAGCAGGCTTTCTTTGCTAAGGAAGCTTACGTCCTTCCACATGTGGTATAATGATGAATATTTTCTATCACTTACTTCTGATGAGTGCAGTGTACTTTGCTGTGGTCTGCTGGGGGAGCAGGAGATAAATAAACTAATCAGGAACCCCGACCACCCTCTGCACCACCTACTGGACAGGCTGCAACATTTATTTTCAGTGTTGTTCAATTCAATTCAATTTTATTTATACAGCGCCAAATCACGCTTTATATTGTAAGGTAGACCCTACAATAATACATACAGAGAAAAACCCAACAGTCAAATGACCCCCTATGAGCAAGCACTTTGGCGACAGTGGGAAGGAAAAACTCCCTTTTAACAGGAAGAAACCTCCAGCAGAACCAGGCTCAGGGAGAGGCGGGGCCATCTGCTGCGACCGGCTGGGGTGAGAGAAGGAAGACAGGATAAAAACATGCTGTGGAAGAGAGACAGAGATTAATAACAAGTATGATTCAATGCATAGAGGTCTATTAACACATAGTGAGTGAAAAAGGTGACTGGAAAGGAAAAACTCAATGCATCATGGGAATCCCCCAGCAGCCTACGTCTATTGCAGCATAACTAAGGGAGGATTCAGGGTCAGCTGGTCCAGCCCCAACTATATGCTTTAGCAAAAAGGAAAGTTTGAAGCCTAATCTTAAAAGTAGAGATAGTGTCTGTCTCCTGAATCTGGAAGCTGTTTCCACAGAAGAGGGGCCTGAAAACTGAAGGCTCTGCCTCCCATTTTACTTTTAAATACTTTAGGAACAAGTAAGCCTGCAGTGCAAGAGCGAAGTGCTCTTTTTTTTTCTCTTTTTTTTTTGCCTGTCCCATTTGGTTCTTTAGCCGTCAGAATTGTTGTCTGAAGACCAACAAGGATACCCAATGGATTTACTTTGCCAAATGGATCATCATGGCATTGCCGTATTGGTCCATTTAATCGACCTTTGTTGTTATTATTTATTTTATTTTATTTTCAGTTGTTACAGACGGGACAGACATGACTGGGGATAGGAAAGGGAGAAAGAAAGATGAAGGAAAAGAAAAACAGAAGGGAAAAGGGACAGAGAGAAAGGGCACTTAAAAAGAGAAAGAAAAAAAATCTCCTGGATCACCTGTTGAGAGAAAAAGAAGAGAAAACAAGCAAAAAAACAAAACAAAGCAACATACTAAACACAACACCATCGCATTAATCTAGCTAAGTGTTAACAGGAGTAAATACTAAATATTGAATGTTGTTATGCAGCACGCAGGACCGACAGCGCACAATGTGCTTTGAAGTAGCAGCCAAGAAAGGTGTAGTTTATATCTATGAACAGTGAACACCCGTGTGCACACCTGTGTGGATCAGCGCGCTTGTATTCAAAAGGTTTTCCCATGTAACGGTCTGCTAGAGGGTGTGGTGGGTCATAGCCCCGTCCCCCAGGGCATGAAGCAGGCATGGAGGAGATCCAGGCTCCAGACATCCAGAGGAGAGCGAAGTGCTCTAATAGGGTGATATGGTACAAGGTCATTAAGATAAGATGGGGCCTGATTATTTAAGACCTTGTATGCGAGGAGCAGGATTTTGAATTCACTTCAGGATTTAACAGGAAGCCAATGAAGGGAAGCCCAAACAGGAGAAATCGGCTCTCTCTTTCTAGTCCCTGTCACGACTCTTGCTGCAGCATTTTGGATTAGCTGAAGGCTTTTCAGTTAGTTTTTAGGACATCCTGATAATAATGAATTATTGTTCTCTTACACTCATCATGTTACCTGATTTGAATATATTGTTTTTCATATATATTTTTTCAATGTTTTGTTATTGTATTCTGTTCTATTCCAGCCTGGACGAAGCCAGCTCTACCAAAACTCCCTATGTCTACTTACATAATACAGGTCATGTATATGATGATAAGCCCATCACAGTGGTCACTTCTTGCCAATTGGGAATCTACACCTTTCCCTTTGATATCCAAAACTGCTCGTTGACCTGCGGATCATATATACACTTTGGTAAGGCTGCCTGAAAATTTAAAAAAATAATGTCAAAGAGTCTCAAAATTATTTTTTAAACTCTAAAAACATCCCTATAGACCATCCATATTCTGATTTTAACACAAAACTATGTGCAAATAAGCAAAACTCTTGAATGTCGCTCTAGCTACGGATATTCAGATGATTCAAGGCGCCACAGCTGAAAAGGTCCTGAAAGAGTCCCGAGATGTGATTGTAACCAATGGGGAGTGGGAGCTTGCAGATATAAATATTGCCGATTCCAGCCTGCATTTAGACGATGGAAGCTACTCTGAGATCACATACTATGTAAGCGTGTTTTTACTGACTTTTTCATCCTTCTGATAATTTATTTTGTACCGTTATAGCTGATCACACTTTATTGTTTAATAGTTCCTAATTGTGGGAAGTCTTTATGAACCAGTCGCTATCATATTGAACATGTTTGCCGTGAGAATGAAAGTAAAAGTAAAATCAGGTGCAGATGATGCATGAGTGAAACATAAAGAAACTGAACTGTGCTGTGGTGGCACAGGACAGCAGGGATTACGTCCACCATTTTGGAAGTAGTTTCTGTTTTAAAAGCTTCATTTCTAATATTTGATGTAATGAGACATCTCATTTATTAAGCCAAAATTCTGAAGCAGTTGGTAAAAACTAAGTACATCCCATGATTCAGTGACTTTAGCAGCAACAACTTGATGTGATCATTTTGTCAGTCAAATCGCTGTAGAGGAAAAAGATTGATTAATGCATACAATCTAACAAAAATCTTACAGGTTTAATACTTTTGTCTCTTCCCAAGATCGTGCTAAGACAGAGACCAATCGTCTATGTGGTCAACCTCCTGGTCCCCAGCTGTTTCCTAATCACAGTGGACCTCTTCAGTTTTGTGCTGCCCCCACAGAGCGTGGACAGATCCTCCTTCAAGATGACACTCCTCCTGGGCTACACAGTCTTCCTGCTCATAATGAATGACCTGCTGCCTGTTACTGGGGAGAAAACACCGCTCATCAGTGAGTGTACATAAATGTAGTGTCGGCTGCATAGTTCTTCTTTTGAAGAAATACACTTAAGGAGTTTAGAGACAGTGTTTCTGAAAGACAGTACAGTGTCCTTTGGATTATGAAGGGTTGAATTCAAACATCTGTGGAACAGACGTCTTAAAATCTGTACAAATTTCACCAAAACTGTCAGTTCCTAAAAAAACAAGTTTTCTAAACTGTGAAACTCTTCACCGAAGTACATTTTGCAAAACTGGATGATCCCAATCAGTGTCAACTTGCCAAAAGACTCCACCTACTAAAGACACATTTATTTTGGGGGTGTGTTTTTTCAGCTCTCTGAGATAAGTCATCTATGGCTGTAATCCAGACATTTCTTAAACACGATGGTAACTAAGACCGAGAAAGAGAATATGAGCTCACATGTGAATTTAATGAAAACTGTTCTGAGTTCTTCCTGTCTTTGGTGCTGTTTCCTGCAGATGTTTTCTTCTCCATCAGTCTGGCGCTGATGGTTGCCAGCCTGTTGGAGACGCTGTTCATCACAAACATTCAGTACAAGCCCAGAGAGTACAGCGCAGTGCCTCACTGGCTCAGTGTCCTCGTGTTACGTTATCTAGCTGTTCTTGTTTGTATCCCTCCAAAGGAAAGGAGCAACCGAGTCACAGTCTCCCTCAATCCATCTCACAAAGGTACATTATTATTTTTATAGTCCCGTTATTAATAGAAGATTTCGTTAAGAGCCCAAGCTGAAGAAACAGCTGTGGCCTGTATTGACTATAGTGGACTATGTGTTAGGTTAGGTTAAACAACATAAAGCTGACATTATGGCTGAGGATTGTGTGTTCCAGCTATAGAGAGATCACATTCCTGAGCCTCCCTGGGAAAGTCTATGCCAGGGTGCCGGAAAAGAGAGTCTGTTCGTTAGTCGAATCTCGGATACAGGACGAACAATGTGGTTTAGGTTTTGGTTACAGAACACTGGACCAGCTGTTTACCGTCTCGAGGATACTCGAGGTGTATGGGAGTTTGCACAACCAGTCTACATGTGTTTTGTGGACTTGGAGAAGGCCATGTCCCTTGTGAGATGTGCCTCGGAAGTATGGAGTGTCTAGCCCCACTGATACAGGCCATTCAATCCTTATACAAATGTTGCAGGAGCTTGGTGCGCATAGCCAGCAATAAGTCGGACATGTTTCTGGTGCTTTGGACGCCAACAGTGCTGCCCTTTGTCACTGAATCTGTTCATAATTTTTATGGACATAATTTTTAGGCATAGCCAAGTGGCAGAAGGCTTCCACTTGGGTGGCCTCAGAATTTCATCTCCGCCTTTTGCAGATGATGTGGTTCTGTTGGCTTCATAAGGTGACGGCCTCCAGCTGGCACTGGAGTGGTTTGCAGCTGAGTGTGAAGAGGCAGGATTCAGAATCAGCACTTCCAAATCTGAGGCCATGCACCTCAGCCAGAAAAAGGAGTGCCCACTGAGGGTCAGGGACGAGTTCCTGCACCAAATGAAGGAGTTTAAGTACACTCTAACATGAAAGCATTGTACAAATAAGCAATTGGAGTTTTAAAAAAAATGATGAAATCAATTTCTTTTATGCAACGCAATGATGGCTGCATGTGTTTCTTTGCAGGTAACCAATGATTTCAAAAACGACCCTCCTTTTAACAAATCCAGTCCGCTATTTTAACTCAATAAATGAGTAATAATAATGATCTCCAGCCTTGCGCTCATCAACATTCTCATCTGAGTTAACAAGAAGATTATTGAAATAATGTCAGCAGGTCCTTTTATGGCAGCGATGAAATGCAGTGGAAATGCGGGTTTTTGGAATGACATTTATTTTCATGGCAATTCATCTGCTCTCTCTTCATAACCTTCTGAAGTATTCGCAAATTGCTATCATAAAAACTGAAGAAGCAAACTTTGTAAAAAATATTATTTGTGTCATTTTCAAAACTTTTGGCCGCGACTGTATCTCGTGGTCTTGTTCACGAGTGAGAGGAGAGGGAAGCTGGAGATCTACAGACAGATTGGTGCTGCGACTGTAGTGATGCGGAGGCTGTACATCATGTTGAAGAAAGAGCTGAGCGTAAAAGCGAAGCTTTCAGTTTACCCGTCGGTCTACGTTCCCACCGAAAGAGCAAGATTGTGGATACAAGTGGCAGAAATTAGCTTTCTCCGAAGGGTGGCCGGCATCTCTCTTAGACATAGGGTGAGGCGTTCGGCCATCCGGGAGGGGCTCAGTGTAGAACCACTTCTCTTCCACTTTGAAAGGAGCCAGTTGAGGTGGTTCAAGGAGGGATGCCTCCTGGGCGAGGTGTTCCGGGCATGTCCCACTGGGAGGAGGCCCTGGGGCAGATCCACGACACGCTGGAGAGATTATATCTGTCAGCTGGCCTGGAAACGCTTTGCTGTTTCTCTGGACAAGCTGGAGGAGGGGGCCGGGCAGAAGGAGGTCTGGGCTTCTCTGCTTAGGCTGCTGCCACCGTGACCTGGCCCCGGATAAGTTGAAAACCATGGATGGATGGAGGGATGCAAGAAGAATAAACGAGTTGAGGAAAGTTTCTCCTTCACTGAATTATATTAACTTGTACCAGAGAGCCAAACCACTGAGAGCTTCAAGAACTAATAGAAGGATTTTTAAGGCAAATCTGTGTGTGTGTGCTGGGAGCCAGTGAAGTGACATAAACGCTTGGGTAATGGTTATATTTGCCTATATGTAAGAACTCTGATGATGGTGATAATCCTGCAAACAGAGCGTTACAACAGTCTGACCCGTTCGATATGAACGCATGAATCATTTTCTCGCAGTCAGTTTGAGGTACCAATTTTTTTAAAACTTGTAAACAATTTGATCCTGATGAATCAGGACATGTAAACTTTAGGTCACAACTCTCCACAGTCATGCCACGTATCTCTAAGCTGTAAAGTACTTTATGCTTATCCTTATTTAAGCTGGTAGTAATCAAGTCAATTTTAATCACCAACTACGACTTAAGAAAAAGTAACCACTTTTTGTGGTCTCAGGGTGTTTTGTTTGTTTTTCACAGCGCCATCAGCGAACACAAGCGCCACAAACCTCTCAGACCATCAGAGCATCTCAGATGTTACACTTTCAGCTTCTCTGGACTCTCTGGAGCCAGTTCTGGAACAACTGAGGATGTTAGGCAGAGAGCTCACAGCCATCCGAGTTCAGATGGACAAATACTGTCAAGGAACCAAAGCCACGCAGGAGTGGGAAATGATTGGGACAGTGATTGATCGTCTGCTGTTTGGCTTGTACATCATCTTCATTTTTGTGAGCTTTATCACAATAATAAGCATCTGGATATGGAATAATTCATGTGCTACATGATTAGATCAAAAACTGCATCACATGGATTAGTGCTATGGCAATCTTCACTTCATGCATGTACTTGACCCCGTGCTGATTCCTTATTTTTTTGCATATTTGTCACACGTACATGTTTCAGATCAAAGGAATTGATGACCTGAAACATTTTAGTGTGACAAATACACGAACCAAGAGCAAAGAAGGCATGAGATGGATTTGCTGAGATCAGGAATAACAGCATCATTTAGTATAATGAAAATAGCCCTGCTTCTGTTGTCTGCATTTCATTCATTTGTCTGTAAGGTAGTTGGCCTTGGCAAACTCTGCATTTTACAGTCACATACATGACTGTGGTTTACTGTATCCTAACACTATTTACTGGAGCTTTTTCTTTTTAACATATCAGTAGCCAGAGAAAAATATGAAAGAGGGACACATTCATAAACTCACAGGCCTGGGCTTACATCCAGTAACCACCATTTTCCTTGCAAACCAGAACCATGAACACATTTAGACTCTAATGCCATTAATAGAAGTTGTACTTGTCTTTAAGATTCATTAGCAATTAAAAACTATTACGACTATTATTGTATTGTTTTTCCATTTCACCGGTTGTGGTTTACCTGCATAAACAAATTATAATAGTGGGTGATTTGGTCTGCAGCAATTTGTGACAAAGAAAATAAGTGTGACAATGAAATGTAAGCGATGGTCTCAGCTCTGCTACGTAACCAGCTTGGCATCTAAACTGAGTAACCAAAAATAAAATTTTATGACAATTAAAGCTGCTTCAGTTTGAGGTTATACCGCCACCCCGAGCACTCCAGATGTTGGGTTGGGCCGGGTCTGATTAGTACCTGTATGGGAGACCACTGGGTAATGTTCAAGATTTAGAGCAGGCTGTCCACCAATCAGGTTTCATTTGCAAACCACTTCAGTATTGAACCCCAAATTTGCTCCAAATGCATCCATCAATGTGACCGGATATCACCTAAGGCAATCATTTCCAATCACCACACCAGCAGAAAATGAAGACTTTCAGCTGGGTTTTCATTCATTTTGATGTTCTGATGACTTAATTCTTCATTACAGCTTCACTTTTGCAAATTAGGATTGTTTTTTTAATTTTTTTTTTTTTAATTAGATCAATAGACAATAGTAGATCAAAAATGAAAGTAGCCCCCCCACCAAAAAAAAAAAGAACAACAGCGATTAATTTTTACTGATTATTTATTCATTTTTAAAATAACTTGGCTTTATTTTATTAGTTCAGTTTCTTTTTCATGGAAGGACTCCAAAATAATCATAATCAGAGTTTTTAAACAGAAAAATCTATCAGATTTTGGAGCCACTTCCAATGATGTTTTCCTACAGACTCTTATAGAAATCAAACAAATGATAATCGTTTCATTCACCGTATAAATAGGATTATGGCTTATTAAAGGTTCAGAAGTGCAACATTAAAAATTATACATTCTCTTTTATTTAAACTGCATATAAATTACATGTATGAAGGATTTAAATTAATGTTCAAAATGGGTTATTGTTAATGATCTCCTATAGTCGATCTGAAGTACCTTCACGGCCCACCAGGGGGCGCCAGCCTATAGTTTTGCAATCACACAAAAACAAAACAAGCAAACAAGAACCTCCACCTCTGGGGCTTAGCAGCTGTGACTCTGATGTATTAAATACTACTAATTATGAACATACACAGGAGATGAACTTCCAAGACTTCCGTTTTATTAACCAAGAAAAGTTCTTCAAGTGAAGAATGACACTTATTAACAGTCTAGCCAGTCATTTATTATTAACATGATTACAGAACCAAAGCAAATGCACACACAATATTAATCATAATAATTAACTTTTTTAATAGCATACATTTGGATCTGTAGTGCACTGTAAGGCTCCTTCGCTCCTCCATGTTAAAGGCAACAAAACCAATAGTAATAATCATCTAAATGGAGGTTTGTCAGTAGAGCTGAGCAGTCACTTTGTTCAGCGTTTCTTCTAAAAAGCATCTCAAAATTCAAAAATCAGTCTCTCTGGCAGTTTTAAATAAAGATATTTTATCCTTATGTGCCCAAAACCTCAACTTCTTCAAATCTACAGATGAGATACATACACTGGAGTTTTATCTAGTCTATCGAAGGACTTGAGGACTACAAATGTGATCAATTCAGCTCGAAACAGAGCCAATAATAAGACATTTCTATTCCTCTCTGCAATACTGGGTTTGCAAAAAAGTCATCAAAATAAAACGATCAGAGTTGTAAAGATATTTTTTGGTTTAACTACTGAAATTACTCATCTGCTACGGATGATCACAGCACTCTCATACGTGGTCAGAACCTACAGCCCGTTACGGTCAGTTTAAACAGTTAAAGGAGACTCCAAGCTAGCAGTCCCATTGGAAAAAATTGCTTTCGCACACAACTCTGTGTTAAAACAGTGAACCGTCGTGTTTACACTTTCAAACTGCTGGAAGAAAAAACATAAAATTTAGCCCAAGAAGTGATAATGGTATGTCTCTTCTACCTTGTGGATCTTCACAATGTTGAGAAACTCAACCGGCAGGAACTTTTAAGACCGTTCAAGATCAGGGTTCATGTTCCTGACACACATCTAAAAACTCACCCAAAGAGTGATGTCCCACCCTCGGCCCCGCCAACAAAAACATGGGATCAGTGCAATTAACCAAACCTTCTCCAATATTCAAAAACCTACAACGAGCAGCCGCGTGCCAGTTGGGCTACACGCACAGCAGGCAGACGTGTGCGCAAATAAACACAAGCACCCACACTCACGACACGCCTCTCTCCAGTAACCAAATGCACACAAAGCAGCAGCACAATTTTTTTTAAATACTCTGAATGCTGAATTGAAACACCTCCTCTATTGTCCAGTGTTTTTGAATGCAGCTTGTTCCAAGGTGCCTCTTGGTGCGTAAAATGGCTAAAAACGGGACAGTAAGGAGCGAGGAAGAGCGCACTCATGGGTTATTTAAATACAGTGTCTTAACTGGGAAACTGATCAGCTCTTCAAATCTAACGTTTTGCAACCCCAATTTAAAGATTTAAAAATAGAAAAATGGGGACTGTCTGACAGGTCGAAAATCTTTGGCTGTTTTCACACATGAAACTACAACATGAGAGCATCAAACATCTGTGTAAGGCAGCACGTTTTCTCATTCACACACACGGAGCGATTTTATTAATTCAGGAATGATTCAGCACAGCTGAAGCAAGAAAGGTGCCCCATTGTAAAACTCACTTGGGAGCAACAGAAGCACTACCATACGGAGACGCTGGCAAGAATATTCAGTTCATATTTACAAGGAAATTTAAATTAAGTCATCAGCAAAGGACAGACAAATCTAATCCAATTGCCAAATCAGGGAGACGATTTCTACCATTCTAGCAGGACGCATTCTTGGAGTAAAGTGCATGTCTAAAAGAGATTCATCGGAAAAATCAACACCAGCCTTGGTCCTCTTTCTGAGTGATGCGGCTGCCCTGATGTAGTAAAACCTGCATGTGAGGCAATCAGCTGTTTGCGAAGGCGCCGTCTCTCCGGGTTACAAAGGCTGGAACAGAACGAGAGATGGTCAGCCACTACAATCATCGTCGTGTTGTGCTTCTCCTCCTCCTTCTCTGAGGTTCTCCTGTTGCCAGCTTTAAGGCCCGCCTCCCTCATCTTCTTGCTCCTCCATGTTTTTGCGTGCCATCCTCTCTCTCCGGTCTGCCAGCCGCTGGCAGCGAGGACAGTCTTTACCTGTGCGGAAGCAGGTGCGGTGGTAACACGCGTGGCAGTCTGAAAAACGGGGAGAGAAAACATTTTTTAAAAAGAAAGCCAGTTTAACTGAGCTTGTGTGTCATCTTAACAAGAAAGCAACACCTGCGCAGTGTAAACCAGTTTAACTAGTTTCATGTTTGGACTGCACAAACAGCAGCCAATCACAATTAGAGCTGAGGGACGATGGGTGGAGCGGGGAAGGTATAAAAGGCGCAGAAGAAAAAGGCAGAAAGCCACAGGGAGCAGGTAAGTCAGGCAAGTCATATCCCGGGATAAGCTCAGCACAAGGAAAGCTGTCCAGACATGTCCTGTTTCATTACTCAGCCTCATTCCCATAAGATGCTCTAACGGGGATCCCTTTTTTTCTGTTGATGATGGACTCATGAAAAAACAGGCAACTCAAATTCAAAAACAATGTTTATTTTATGAGGACAAAATAAAATCAAGCTTAAATAATAGCAATCAGAAGCAGAAGCTACTAAAAAGCATAAATTACACATTCAATTGGATTCATGTCGTCACCTCCGCACGTTAAACTAGTTCCTTTGACAAAAGCCTAAATAATAAAATAAAAGGGTTTAAAAACACAGACAGGCGAGGCAGCGTAGCAACAACAGCAGCAGAGAGTCCAGATTTACATGACTCTTCTTCAGCCGACATCACACATAAACAAAGGGAATGAAATCACCAGCTCAGGTGGAACACGTGCGAGAAAACGACTCCGACAAACACAAACACCCACCGAAATGAAGCATGCAGAAATGTAAACGTTTCAGAGCGATGCACCACTGCCACCCGTTCCCAGAAAGAACGGGTGGCAAGAGAAGAATAAAAGCAGCAACTACTAGGAGCAGCGTCCCTTTCACAGTGACACACAAGCAACTCAGAGCTCAGAGAGAAAGATGGGAACGTAGCGCGCCAGCACCTCCACAACCTCAGCCAAAAGAGATCCACCACCAAAAAACAAACAAACAAACAAAAAAAAACGCCCAAAAACATCTACCCTCCACCAGCACCGTAACAACGGAAACACACCAAACCTCAGTGACAAAAAACAACTGTACAACTGTAAAGGGAAAAAGATGGCCGAAATATGAAGGTACGACTACAACATCCAATAATAATTTAACACACAAGACATATTACAACACCTATAGGGACAGTTCAGTATTTTCTGTGCAGTTAGAGAACACCACTCTTATGTCTGCAAAGTAAGGTTAAAACTACATATTTAACACTGGATGTAAACACACGAGGCCCAACTCGTGCATCTGCAAAGTTTAGAGACGTTTATAGGCCATTATTTTACCTTTAACAGGCAAATATAAGAGTGGTATCAATATCATCATCATCATACTCTTGGCAATAAGGATTGTCCAACTTGGTTTTTTTGTAAACATTAATGCACAGCTACACAAGTGTTAACTGCCAAAAATGTGCGTTTGGGGTAGTAACATTTGAAATATCAAGACTGTGAACACTGTAAAAAACATATACCTCAATGCTAGACAAAATTAAATCACTGTAAAATAACTGCTTGATAGTCTTATTCAAAGGATAAATAACCGGGAGGCCTTTGGTTAACTGCAACCAGAAATCCATCGCTTGTTCTGGACAACGCGAGCTAGTTTTAATCCAGCAAATGTATCAAATTAAACTCTGTTTGCTGTGAGCCGATTCCAGTTTTACCCAGGTTTCCAAATCCTTTGTGATCCCAGGACACAGCCCTCCTTACTCGTGTCCTCCACCTCCCCCTGCATCATGATTTATGTCGTTTCTCTTTGTGTTCTCCCCTCTTGTCTTATTTTTCTCCATGCCTTCCCTCATCTTCCTGCCTCTGGTTATTTTCCTGCCTCTGCGAGTTTTATGATTTCTCCAGTTACTCCGCGTCACAATTCCTGATTCTTCTTGGCCTTCCTCCTCAGGGTTTCTTCCTCTTCCTCCATCACTTTCACTTCCACTACTCTCCTCCTTCTCCTTGCTTCTCCCTCTGGAGACAACAGTTGTCAGCTGATGAGATTCTAACAGTCTCATAACGGGATGTTTG